>NC_081419.1:50838327-51138327 GCF_949786415.1 Peromyscus eremicus
GTTTGTTTGTTTGTGTTTGGTGCTGGAGAGCTTAAGCCAAAGACTTTGTGCATACCCAGCAAGAGTTCTACCCCTGAGCCGTGCCCATAGCCCAAATGGAAAATTTAATGCTTATACCCAAAGTACCGCTTAGAGCTAGGAGTGTAAATTGTTATTAAACATCTCAATTCTTTTCCTTAGGGACTCAGTAAACTTTAAATCCCCTAGTACAGAACATGAGTGGTTAAATTAGATACTTTGACTTAAAATTTGGTTGTATCATTCTGGTATTGTACTACGTTTTGTACATAACATAAATAGCCTATGCGTCAAATTATAGAAGAGAAACAAATACCAGTTTTAAGCTCTAAATGTTAAGGATTAATATTATACATGGATTTTTTTAAACAGCCAAATTTAAGTCTAATATGATTTTTTTAAAATCCCATTTCATACTTTCCTTGGGGAATTCTATTGTTTTAAAATTTTACGTTGAAGTTGAACATGGTAGCTTTCCCATCACTCGGAAGCTGAAGAGAGTTACTGTGAGCCAGGTGGTGGCGGCGAACACCTTTAATCTTAGCACTCAAGAGGCCGAGGCATGCAGATCTCTGTGAGTTCAATGCCAGCCTCGAACAGTAGGAGTTCAGAGTCAACATGAGCTATACAGGAAGAGCCCAGCTCAGAAAAAATAAAAACAAAAATTAAATTAGTAGAGGAGAAACTCTCAGAATGTCTGTTTATTTATATTTTCATTGGATATGTGAAACTGAAGTTGTTAAGCTGATTTTAAGCAATATTATGAGTTGAAGTACTTTGGCTACTCAAACATTGTGTTCCGTTTCATTGTTTTCTTGGTTAGTCTTTCCCTTTTATTATTAAAATTCGAGTTTTGATTGGAGCTTTTGTTTTTTTTTTCCACTCAAAATAATTCGTATCTAAAAACATGGGGCTGGAGAGAAGGCTCGGCCATTATGATCACCTGTTACTTTTGCAGAGGACCTGGGTTCATTTCCAGAATCCACGTGGTAGTTCACAACCTTCTGTAACTCTAATTCCAGAGGATCTTCTAGCCTCTTTGGCCACTAGGCACACACGTGATGCACATGCATACATGCAGGCAAAATACTACATATACATGCACAAAAATCTTCTAAAATGTGCTCCAGACAGCTTGAATTGGCAGGCTTAACCACAAACACTCTGCTGTATCAGTGGATCTGAATCCAGACTATGCTGTGGGTACAGTCTCCTGACAAAAAGCCCTCTTACCTCCCATGGGGAGGCTGTGGCTTTGCCGATATAAAACTTACACCCACGTCTGCAATGCAGTGGCTGCCGTTTATCAGACGTAAGATGCACCCTGGCAGGAGTGAGCACAAACTGTCATCAAGCTCTGTAGTATGCACAACTTAATCATTCTTGGGTTTGCTCTAACTTCTTTGAACCCAAGTCCACGTTAGTGCCCGAGAACTGGTTATACATGTGGAGCTGGGTGGGCTGTGGGAAGGAGGCTTTCGAGTGTTACCTGCCCAGGGAGGGGAAGGAAGGGAAGATATTTCTTTAACTGTTGGCGTTAAGCCAAGGAGGGCTCAGATGTCTCCCTTTCAAGCGCTTGCCCCAGCAGAACAGTAAGATGATAACCACCTCTTCTCCCGTGTGCTCATGAACTGCCTGAGCAGAGCACCGTGTACCCTAACATTTCTCTTTCCTCGTAAAACTTAAAAGGGGGAGCTAAGACAATTCACCAGGGAATTCAAGGTGACCATAAAGCAACATATTCCAGGAGCAGGCGTGGGCATCTGAGAGACTCTTTTGAAAAGTGTAGCCACTGAGGGGAAGGCCTGGAGCTATGATCTGTGCAAAGGTCCCTTTCATCGCCTACAACTTGCGAGTGGTTACAAGTACAGTCCCCCTATATGGAGCCTGGGATTATTCCAGGTGGATACTGGTAAAGAAGAGTTTAAAAATCTCCATCATGGCTGATTTCTAGCTACCAACGTAATTTCACTGACACAGGATGGAAAAGAGATGTTAATGCTTTTCCGCTAGTGTTTATTGATGTATTTATTTTTTGTGTGTGTTTGTGTGTGTATGCTTGTGTCACAGTACACATGTGAAATCAGAAGACAACTTGTGGGAGCTGGTTGTCTCCTTGTTCTGTGTGGGTCTGTACCGATTAGTTTTCCGTCAACTGGACACAAGCTAGAGTCATCAGAGAGAAGGGAGCCTCAACTGAGAAAATGTCTCCGTAAGATCAGGCTGTAGGCAAGCCTGTGGGGCATGTTCTTAATTAGTGATGTATGAAGGAGGGTTCAGCCCATCATGAGTGGGGTCACTCCTGGGCTGGTGGTCCTGAGTTCTATAAGAAAGCAAGCTGAGTAAGCCAGTAAGCAGCACCCCTCCATGGCCTCTCCATCAGCTCCTGCCTCGAGGATCCTGTCCTGCTTGAGTTCCTGCCCTGATGTCCTTCAATGATGGACTAAGATGTGGAAGTGTAAGCCAAAGAAACCCTTTCCTCTTTAACCTGCTCTTTGGTTATGGTGTTTCATTGAAGCAATAGTGACTTTAGCTAAGACCTGGCCCCAGTAACTGAACTCAGATCAGCAGGCACCTTTACCCGTGAGCCATCTCATCAATCCAAAATGGATAAATTTTGTGAACTGGTGTTAATTGGTTCTGGCATAGATGTAATGCCACCAAGACATGAACCGTTGCTTTCGTTCAGCTGGTGAATTTTCTGTACATCTCAGATTCTTGGTGTAATCTTCATTCCATGGTTAGCCTGTTGCTCTCTCTTGACCTTTCTTCAGCCCCACACATTTATCATATGTTTGCCATAAGCCAAGCAATACAAGCTGCATGTTATGCTGTCTTTAAACTTCTTCCACCAAATTAGTTTTTAATTCATCTTCACTCAAACTTTAGGAATGGACAGAGTACAGTTTATAAACTTTGCCAAAATAAAACATTCATGACCTCTTACCTGATTCCTGACAGATTCTCTGTTCTCCTCCAAAGCTTTATGAAGTAGTTCTTCACTATCTGCATTTCTAAGGATATTCAACTCTTTCCTCACTCCTTTAAGATTGGCCCATCAAGCTCCACATAAAGCTAGCCCAAAGCTTCAAACTCTCCCCCAACCTTCTCACAAACCTAATCCAACGGTTGAATAACAGTATGGTCTCAGGTTTCTTATATAACAAAAGCCCTGATTTTTGGAATCTGTCTTCTATATTGTTGTTTTTCTCATTGCTGCTGTGGAATAATCCCTCTGTACACTGTGAAGATGTGTTGCTCTCATTGTTAATAAAAAGCTGATTGGTCGGTGGCTATGGAACAGGGAGAATGCTGGGAAGAAGAAGAAGAAGAAGAAGAAGAAGAAGAAGAAGAAGAAGAAGAAGAAGAAGAGGAGGAGGAGGAGGAGGAGGAGGAGGAGGAGGAGGAGGAGGAGGAGGAGAAGAAGAAGAAGAAGAAGAAGAAGAAGAAGAAGAAGAAGAAGAAGAAGAAGAAGAAGAAGAAGAAGAGTGGAGTTACAGAAGAATCCATGAGATGTAGAACAAGCAGGATGGGAAGTACATACAGGAGCTAAATGAGCCTTGGGGCAGCACATAGATGAATAGAAATGGGTTCATTTAAGTTATAAGAGCTAGCTGAAAATGAGCCTAAGTTATCAGCTGAGCATTTATAGTTAATATTAAGTCTCTATTGGTTATTTGAGAGTGGGCTGGCTGGACAGAAAAGTCCAGCTACACATTGCCGGAAGGAAGCAGCTTAAGGGGAGGATTCATTTGGGGTCATGGTTTGATGAGATACAGCCTGCTCTGGTAAGGGAGGTGTGACTGTAGTCAGCTCTATGGCAGTAGGAGCATGTGGCAGCTTGCTCACATCTTGGCCGACTAGGAAGCAGAGTTCTCTGTTAGGATAATCTTTTTGTACACTGTGTGAAGATGTGTCTCTGTTTTACCTCACCTGCCTAAGGCACCTTCTGATTGGTTTAATAAAGAGCTGAACAGCCAATAGTTAGGCAGGGCCTCTGGGGAGAGATAGGAACTCTGAGAAAGAATCAGAGGCATGGGAGACTCATTAACCAGAGTGGAGGAAGTATGATACTGAGAAAGTTGGACATATGGTATTGAGGAGAGGTAATGAGCCATGTGGCTAAACATTGATTAATATAAACAGGTTAATTTAAGTTTTAAGAGCTAGTTGGGAACAAGCCTAAGCTAAGGGCAAGCTTTCATACTTAATAAGAAGTCTCTGTGTCATTATTTGGGAGCTGGTGATCCAAAGAAAGACCAGTTACATTTCTAACATTATTTTTAATGACTTGTACCTTATTTATTATCTAAATGTTCTATATTTTATTTCCTTAATCTCATGTTGCTTGAACTTCTGATTGTTTCCAGTGTCAATAATTACTTGTTTCTCAGCTATGCTGAGAATTGAACCCAGGACTTCATATATGCTGGACAATATCCTACCATGGAGATAAACAATTTATGATTTTTAAAAAGATTTATTAGTTGTGTGTGTGTGTGTGTGTGTGTGTGTGTGTGTGTGTCTTCCCATGGAGGCCAGAAGAGAAAAGGTTGTCAGATCCTCCAGAGCTAGAGTCACAGGTGGTTGAGAGCCACCAGATATAGGTGTTGAGAATGCAACTTTGATTCTCTGAAAGGATAGTAAATACTCTTAACCACGGAGTCATCTTTCAATCCCCTACGTCATCTATAATGCTGAACATTAGTAACAGTGCCATAATGAACCTTCATCCTAGATCCCTTCATACCCATCATTGCGTTCTTGTGATAAGGCCGTGGAGTAGAATGTGCATTTTCAAATCTCTTGCTATGTACTGACAAATGCCCTTCACTTAAGTCTTCGGCTTGGGTTTCTCTTAATGCTTTCCTCCTTATTCAGTCAATAGATACCACTGATAGACTTTAGCAGAGGAAACTTAGTTCTTTACCATGATTCCTCCTCAGTGTTACGTGTCTTCCGTTTTAAGAGCCCCTTAAAAATAGTAGAGGTACTAAGATATAGACAAAATTTAAAGCCAGGAAGGGAAAAACAAAAACAAAAATACAACAAATCGTAGAGGGGCTCACAAAGATGCCATAGAATAAATGAAGTTGACCTACCGTGTCTCTTTAAATGCTGCTTCTGAAACGTTCCTTATCACTACTTAAGATGAAAATAAGTCATTCTTGGCCCCAAACTGCATGGTTAGTCAGGTTCAAACAGCACGCCCTGTGTCCAGCTTTGAAGTACTGGGCACTGCCGCCATTCTCTTCGCTGGGTTTGAAGTGGCCACACAGTGAGAAGCCAATTGCGGGCGTTCCTCCGTGGGGGCTTCCACAGAACAACGCGGAAGGCAAGGCCTGGACACAAAGTCCTGGTACTCAGGTGACTCACAGCCCTACTTATCTCTATGTGAGGTCCAAACACAAGTGCCAGAATTTCACTTTCCCCAGTCTTCTATTTTTGCTAATTGCGTTCACCGCACAGTCTTTCTTTATATCCTACACACTTTTGACATTTTAAAAAGGTGTTTTAGCCTCTGGATTTAAGCAAATTGGTTCCCCGAACTCCCCCACTGAATCACAAGCTCTGAGTTAATATTCACAGTATCCGCAGTGTTAACACAGCTTGGTTTTTGCCACGCTGCCCTTGGCTTGATCCAGCTAATCTTAATTTGTATTTACAAAGTGGATTACTTTTTTCAGTAATGAGTCAATATCCAATTCAGTTGAATTTTGGCTCTGCATTGATTGCTCCTCTTTACTTATGAGAAATTATAATGCCAGTTTTAAAAACAGAATCCAGAATAGGTTTGCATTTGGGGAGTTCAATTTCTGCCTAAGTGAGGTCCTCCTGGGCTCTGTGTTCTAAAACGCTTGCTTAGTAACAAAGAGTAAATATGCCTCTGGAAGTATTGTGAAATACCCTATTTTTTAATAACGCTTTGTCCCATGTAAGGAGATGGCCTAGAAGATGACCAGTTGACATGGAGATGATGGGTCACAAAGTGCAAAGCATACCACTGATGGTTAAGTGAGTCTAGAAAGCAGGGTGTAATGGTTACTTTTCTTGTTGCTATACAAATACAACACATGCAACTCCTTCTGGCTCTTGATTTAAGAGTATAGTCCCTCACGGTGGGGAGACGTTGTAGGGGAACATGAGGCAGATGGCCATATTGCTATCAGTAGTTAGGAAACAAAGAGAGACGGATGCTGGCAGTCCATTTCCTTCCTTCTTTTCATCCAAACTGACACTCCAGTCCACGGAATGGTACCACCTACATTTAGACCAGGTCTTCCCATCACCATTACGCTTCTCTGGAAAGGCACTCCCAGACAGGCAGATCCAAAGATTTTTCTCTTAGGTGATTCTAAATCTTGTCAAGTAGATACTTAGAATTGACCATCACACAAGGTGGACCTTCTTATTGAGACTGAAACCACACAGACAGATGTCTCCAGGCATGGGTGGGGCTAAAAAAACCCCACTGTGCCCACATGGATGATTTCTCTTGCCTCGATCTTCCTTTGGGATTTTCCATTGCACTCAGAAATAACCACAGCCGTGTGTCCTGTCATCACTGGTCATGAAGAATAACGACAGTCACTTCTATCAGATGTTATTTTCATTAACACCGCTATTATAAAAAATACATATGAGCAATATCTTATATTCAATATGTATTTAGACTTTCCCAGATTAATCAATCTCTGTTCAAATGGACATTATCTAGGACCCATTTTGATTAGTCATCTTGTAACTTTCTCTGGTTGGGTGGTATCTAGCCCACTTATTGAGCCCCAACCACTGTCTCCCCTGAGACTTGATTATTACCTACTCTGCATTTCTTTCTGACCTACTTCATCCTGAAGTACACACAATTGCTTCCCATAATCCCTATTGAAGTGCAAAGGCCAGAACTTTTGAATCTTGGTGAGAACAGGAGGTGTATTCAATCTGGAAGGAAGGGACTCTTGGCATCCTTTACACCCCCCGGGTACCCTAATTTTAGGTTCTGTTAGCACCTGTGTTGCAAGGCCGACTAGTCTTCATTAAGTGGGAGGCATCCTCCCTGGAGGACTCAGTCTTACAGCCCAAGAGAAGGCAAAAGGTTCTTCCTTCAACTTGATTTACTTTCTCCTTTCCTTGAATAAAGAACACTCTCCTCCCAAGATTATGGTCACAACAGTATGTTCTTTTCTTCCCTTCTCTGTGATCTCACCCTTTCCCTTACAAAAGACTTCGGAATCTAACGGTTTCATATCAGATACTTCCCATTAGGTGCTCATGTCTTATTCTTCCTTTTCCATAGAGTGGTCAAAGTTGGCTTTAGCAAGTCCAGTCCCATTGTGTGAGGGTACTTCCCACAGCTTATGTGGAGCCTATCTTAACTAAATCCATTTTTAACAAGAAAATCCTATCTGCAGAGATATAGGTCCCATTAAGATCCACAGCCAACACACACTGCTGAGGAGGACAACTCCTCAGCCCGATCCTTTCAGTGCTTGCTTTAGAGGTGCATGTCTCTGATGGGGGTTGGAAGCCTGTGGAACCCATGCTTTCCCTCTTATCACTCTCTAACATTTCCCCCAAAGGAACCTTAGAGCAGTCCCAGAACTCAAATAAATATGCGAAATATTTCACTTCCTCAAAATCTACTACACTTCAAAACCTTCAAATTACTCTTCACATTACACATCTCCTGGAAAGGCATGGCAGAATGCTTTGTTAACTCTTGGTGATGATTAGACCCCCTTTGACAAAGATTTATTCTTCTACAATGTTAGTCAAGGTTGAACGGATAGAATGAGGCACCTTTGCCTTCTTTAGTTAAGGATGCAAAATTTACATCCCAAAGATAAAAATGATTACTAGGATTACACTTTATTAAAATTGTATTTCTGGCCTGCCCAAGGGAATAGAGAAAAATCCCAGGAATCCTGTGACCTGGCAGCACTTGGAGCCCGAGACCATCTGTTGTGTTCCAGATGGTTTTTATCCAATGCATCCATATGGTGCAGCATTATGCCCTCCACCTCCCTACCTCCTTCCCCTGCTCTCCTTTTTCCCTCATTCTAAAGGCTTCAGCATGATGCCTTAGGTGCTGTGCCTATCCACCTGAGGGGTTATCCCCTTTGCCCATCACTTTACAACTCTTCGTTGCCTCAAAACTATTTTTTCCCTCCAGAAAATTGGTTAGACAACTGTGCTACCATTCAACAGGCATAAGGAACACATTTAAATTTTTAAAACTGATTAAATTCATTCTTTGACAATTTCATACATACAACTTTCTTTGAAGGCAACACTTGCATAGTGTCTGTTTTATGGCAACAACCATTCACAGGAATTTGTTAATAGTTAAGTGGTTCATTCATGCAAAAGATTAAAAATAGAGACATTGTCATATTACAATGCTAATACTCTATTTGCTTCTAGACTGTCACCATCATGGGTTGAATGCACGCTCTCATAAAGGGCCTGTCCCAGTTGGCAATGCCCTGCCGCTGGAACATCCCCACCTAGCTGAAGTGGGCATCTGAGAATGTGAAGTAACAGCTTTATGAACTGGCCAAGAAAAGTCTGACTCCATTTCTCTTTTTTTTTTTTTTTTGATTTTTTGAGACAGGGTTTCTCTGTGTAGCTTTGCGCTTTTCCTGAAACTCGCTTTGTAGACCAGGTTGGCCTCGGACTCATAGAGATCCACCTGCCTCTGCCTCCCAAGTGCTGGGATTAAAGGCGTGTGCCACCACCGCCCGGCTTGACTCCCTTTCAAACAGGTGAGCTCCTAGAAGACTCACACCTAGAGGTGTGATGCAGGTCCGTTCCATGACTTGTAATAAAATCTTGAGAATCCTTAAGTCCAAGGGCTTTGCTTCTGATCTCCCCAAGATCCTCTGCCATTTGATTAGGAAAGCAGTTACTATCCACAAGCATCTTGAGAGGAGCAGAAAGGATAAGGATGCTAAATTTTGCTGCATTCTAATAGGGAGCAGAATTTACCTACTGGCTTGTTATTTTAGGACTAAGCGGGTCTTCCAGCCCACTTAGAAATGTGAGTCATCTACAGTCCCTGCTCTAGTGGTCCAAATTCTCTTGTGTATCTGAGCAATAAAATAACTTTAAATAGATAATAATAATAATAATAATAATAATAATAATAATAATAAAAAATAAGCTAATATATAATAAAATCTGCCTCAACACTTCCTCAATGATCTGTATCTTTATATGGTGACTCTGCATAGTGACTCTGCATTATTGTTCTCCATGAAAGGCAAAGTCTTGTCATACATTCCAAGGTAACTCTCTCTATCAAGTAATATTTCTAATTACAGATGCCTTGGAGACCTGTGGAGTAATTGTCTTTAAGACATGTGAATTGAAGAGCAATACTAGAGAGCCTGCTAGTCAAAATGTTGGTGTGGGACAATTTACTCTAGAGCATGTGCTCCTGAAATGAGCTCACACCCACCCACAAGTATTTTATCTCACGATGGAAGGAAACAGGATGCCTGCCAAAAGCTGAGTGAGATGTACTTGTCTCTGGAGACCGCGATGGGCACAGACAAAAGTGAAATGGATAAGACATCAATCAGATTATTGATGGCCCTGTCACAGTGTTAGAGAGTCCCAGCTCTGTGGGAAGATTAAGGAGGATGAGCTGTTATGGGCAGAAAGGGCAAGGAAGGTTGTGGGGAAAGGCAGTGGAGAGATTTCCCTAGAGCAGATTAGCTGTTCACACTAACACAATGATATTGTCAACTTGAACAGGAATCAACTATTTGGTCATACACAGGAACACTTACGTCAACACACACACACACATATATACACACACATATATGTATATAAACATATATATGTATGTATGTATATACATATATATGCACATATATGTGTTTATATGTGTATGTATATATGTGTGGTTTTATACTTTAATTAATAAAACACATTCATGAGAAAATAATATGATAAAAACTGTGTTTTATTTCCTTATCATTTCCTCTGTGAATTTCCTGAATTTGGAGTAATGGGGACCCAATAAGAAGCAAGTGGAGCCTGGATTGTTGGAAAGAAATAGGAAGGAGCAGGAGATAGGGGCGGGGTGGGTAAGGGTGGATGGGGGTGGGTGGGGGTAGGTGGGGTGAATGGGGATATGTGAGGATGTGGGGGATGTGAGAGGTGGTTCCAGTGTGAATTTCTTCTTGCTAAGAATAGAAAATACAAAATACTTAGCATTCTTAGTAATAGTAGTGGTAATTGTGTGTGTGCTCACATAAATACACATATATGTTCCTTCAATACAGCACATTAACATATTGTATAAAAATATTTTATTTACAGTCTTCAAATGTACCTGTGACTAAGTCATACCAGAAGACTTAATGCAAAAATTTGAAAATCTCAAGTTTTTTTCAAAAATCTATAAAGGAGCAAGCTCAGCAAGGAAAAATACAAAATGTACAATTTGAGGAGAAAAGGAGAACTAGGAAGTAGAATAGACTTTAAGTCCTGTGTTTAAAGAGATAAGCAGATTAAGAAATGGAATAAGTGGGTGGTGGCAGGGCCAAGATTCCATCCAGCTAAGTTTCCAACTTGTGAAAAGTAATTAAAGAAAAGCTTAGAGCCAGATGTGGTGGTGAACACCCTTAATTCCAGTGCTCCAGGAGCAAGGCAGGCAGATTTCTGTTCTGTTCTCTGGAGTCAGAGAACAGAACAGCCACTAGATATAGAGGCCAGAAAATGGTGGCACTCATGCCTTTAATCCTAGCATTCCAAAGGCAGAGATTCATCCAGCTCTCTGTGAGTTCAAAGTCACATTGGAAACAGCCAGGCTTGGTGACACAGGCCTTTAATCCCAGGAAGTGATGGCAGGAAGCAGAAAGGTATATAAGGCTTGTTCTGTTTCTCTGATATTTCAGCATTCACCCCAATGCCTGGTTCCAGGTTTGTTTTTATGAATAAGACCTTTTAAGATTCATACTACACTTCCTGGTTAAAGTTAACCTTGACCACTAATCTGAGGAAGGATTTTGTCAGATTTCTCTGCTGGAAAGTTACCCACTCACTTACATATACACAAACTTGTGGGAAGGAGGATTCTTGCCTGGCTTCTGTCCCTTCCTCTCAGTTTTTGGCAGTATAGTTTAAATAGGGACTGACACTCAGTGCCAGAGTAAGAGAAATGTCTATTCTCCATGCTCATGTACTTAGATATGAAACATTGAAGAGAAAAACTTTTGGTCACTTTCTAAAAGATAATCCACATAGCATCTTGTAAAAGCATGAGTTTTTAAAAAATGTATGCTTAAGTAAAAGAATACCCGGATTTGCTACATGACAGGTCTGGATTGCCGTGAGGAGAGACTTCACTGAAAGTGACAAAAGACCATGTGGAGTCATTACTTTTTGTCGCATGAACTAGGCCTTGAGGACTGTGTTGGAACGATGCTGTTTTTATACTTTCTTACTATACGACCTTCTCTGTAAACCAACTTCTGGCACCTAGTCTGCCAGGAAGGAACCTTACAACCTTGGGTCAAACCCTTACATCTCTGATGCCAGCGGTTCCTAACGCTGGATGGGGATGTCATCACTTGCTCTTTACCGATGTGGTCATGCATGTGGTCAGCATGAGTGCATGTTGTTCTGGAGAGGGGACAGGTATGCAGTTGCTTAGCTGTAACTCTGAAAGTTAAATTAAAAAAAAAATACAATCTAAGAACTGGAAGTTACTGCATAATTCCCTTGACAGGAAAACATAACATGATCAGTTAAGAGGCCAGTGATTATTTTATTTCTCCTGTTCAGTACAAACATTTATATATTTAGCTTACGGAGTGCTGCCCAGACTCTAGTGGGGATATTACACAAATAATACGTGACATGTGCACTGAATTATAAGTCTAAATTCCTAACATCGCTGAATTCTGGAGCACATCTGGCTCAAAGAATTTTGTTTGTTTCTAGATATCAGTAATCGGTTCCCTGGCTAATAGTAGGGCTTTTCTCAAAGCTTCCAAAAACCACAGCCATGTACTTCCTCCCCTACATTCCAGACTGTCCCAGCAAGCTCTCGTCATGATTTTACTTACAATATAGTCTCAGAGTCCTTCAGCGTCAGAACCAAGAGATGTACAGCAAATGTTCCAGACTGCCAGAGGTGTGAACTAGGGCCCAGCACACGCACAGGATGTTGTAAATGACAAAGAGCTGTCTGGGTGACTTTTAAAAAGTCACATGACTCCCCCCACGCTTTCTGTGCAGTTCACGGCCTTTGTTCCTAGCTGGCAATTTCTTCCCTGTGATTAAATCCATTTGCTAGTACATTTTAAATCAGCCTTAATTGAAAGCTTGCTGTGTTTTAAAAATACTGCACTTCCTTGTATATGTGACTTTTCTTTCCACCCTGTCACTAATTTTAAGCACGAGACTTGTGTGTCCGTATACGAAGATGGTTACATAAAATCTTGTCTGCCCCGTTGTTACCTGGAGGCAATTTCCGCTCCAGTTACTGTGTCACCTGTTGGTAAGATTTCAGTACACTCTGAAATCTTAACATTCTGAATATCTTAAATACTACCTTTATGAGACGCTCCATGTCTCTTAGAACTTCAGTGAGCTGTAAAATCAGCTTTCCCCTTCAAACAGTTAATCTCACAGGATGAGCTAGCAACAGGCAGCCATAACATTGAAATCCAAGCAGAGTCCCAGATGTTTTACATGCCTTCCTTTCTCTCTCTCAACCTTATAGGTCAAACTTGGCATCATTGGACCTCTTGTGTTCTAGATGGTTCTCGGTACAAATAACAGAAGCCTAGGAGATGCTGGTCTGATTAATAATTTGTGGTTTCTAGTGAGCCTATGCATCAAGATGTGGGTGAAAATTTAATGGCCACAGCGGACCCATTAGCAAAGTAAGTTCTCAGGAGGGGTTGGTTACTGCCCGAGTTACCGGCAGACCCTCATGTTCGAGAACAGTATGACCTGAATACCGTGCCTGCTAAATGTTTTTTAGCCCTTGACCCTACCTTTGAGACAAGAGTAAACTGCTCTCTTTTAGGGAGTATTAGCTATTTCAGTCTGTCCTGATGGATCATAAAAGCAGGAAATACAGAACACTGTATTTGTCTGGATTTTAACATTTATGTTAGCCTTCGCTGATGGAGTCTCTAGAGGCAGTATTCAGAAAGTCTCTCAGAGGAAGGTAAAGGTGAGTTTAAGCCAATGATTTCAAGGAAATCTTCACTCATCCATATCTAGTTGGGAGCAAACATTTCCAGCCAAAACCAGAGTCAAGAGGAGAATCTGCTTCAAACTAGGATGTCTTATCGCTCATGGTTTTTTGAAAGGGGCATTCTACTTTCTATAGATTAAAAAAAAATTCCTCTCTGCCTTCTAAAATCGAACTTGGGTGTTGTTCCCAGAGATGCCTTTGAAGGTACAGTGGGCTATGTGTCATCTGCAAAGCTGTGACCATGTCAAGAAGGCTTGCTTCTCAAAGCATCCTCTGCTGCCTTGGGAAGGAGTCCTCTAACTGGTCCAGATCCTTTGTCATTGAGCTACAGGAGGCTCCCAGGGAAGACTAAAGACACAAAATGACACCGTGGTTCCTTGAAGAAGTTTCTGGGACAGGTGCCTTTCTTTTAATGTAGACTAATTTTTAAAATATGCCGATGAACCGAAATTCACTTTGGTTTTGAATTTTGTAGGAAAACCAGGAACTATGATCGAAGCTTGCCATTGCCGGCACTGGTTGTTAGCAATGGAACATAGAAATAGAAATCAAAACGAACAAAACAGATAAAACATTTTGGAAACTATTGTTAAGTTACAAAGACCAGAATTTAAGAAACACACAATCTCAGGACCCACTTAGTCACTGTTAACTTTTCGGCTCCTTGTTGAGTGCCCCTCCCCATTCTATGTATAAATATGCTTATTGGTCACAGCCCAAACAGTACACAGAAAGCCATTTGAGCATAGAAAAAATATTATAGAGAACTACTAAGTCCAATATGAAGGTAACTAGGAAGGTGAAAAGAAAAGGCTAGGTGAAGAAAGACTGTCTAAGGAGAGAACACCAAAGGAGGCCCACTCCCTAAGACAGACAGATGGTCCATGCTGGAGAAGTCGTCTACAGCTGCATTTGATGGTGAAGTTCTCTTCGTTTCCTGAGCCAGGACTTAACCTTGGTTGCTGGAGAGGTAGGGAACATCTCATAAAGCAGATGCAGAGGCAGCTGTGGCACCAGGACTCACTTTGTTGGTAGGATAGGTGGAAGTCAGAAGTGAGCGGTGTCCCTTTTAGAAAGATCACTGTTGGGAAGAGCTGATGGCTTGTGGAGGGACTGCGGGGTCTGGAGGTGTGGCTGGCTGCACAAAAAGAACAAAGGAAGACATAGGAACCTTGCACCTCTCCTAGCAAGTGTAGGATCATGTTCCCTGTAGAGAGAAGCTAGCTTAGAGGGACTAACCCATTACAGCAGAAGAGGTAATAAAAGTAGAGTTGGGGTGGGGATACAATATATTGCCAGACTAAGATCAGAGCATAGATTTCCATTTTATAATCAGTATTATTTACTTCAAAATACCAAGGATACATTAAAATAAAAAAATCCCAGTATTTTAATGGGTATATGATGTTCCATTTTATAAACGATCCATAGCTTTTTGGGTGTGTGTGTGTGGAGATGGGGGCAGAGCGTTGCTATGTAGTCCAGGCTGGCTGAGAAATGTCTCCCATAGGCTCAGGCATTTGAACTCTTGGTTCTGCAGGTTGGCACTGTCTGGGGAGGTTTTAGGGGCGTAGGCTCGCTGGAGGACCTATACCAGTGGGATGGGCTTTGAGAGTACATAGCCTCGCCCACTTTCCACTCCATCCTCTCTGTTTCATGCTTTGGGTTAAAGATGTGAGCTTTCAGCTTCCTGCTCCTGGTGCTGTGCCTGTGCCCTGATGAGGTGCCTTCCCCACAGCAACGGGGAAGGTTGGAAGGACTCCTGCCCTCTCTGGGCTTAGAGTGAGTTGGCTAAAGTTCTTACAGGCGGGTTTGGTTTGGGTCTTTTGCCTTAGGGGTTCCTTTAGCTAATGAAAGGAAGCACAGTGTGGGAAGGAGTCACTACTGCACTCTTCCTAAAGAATGAAGAGGATTGCTAGCCCTCTACTGTTTCCTCCTGGTCTGTTTGGAAGCTGGTAAACTGATTTGATAGAACAGTAATAGGCCTGTCAGAGTAAGATCTACTAATTTACTTCCATTACTTTAAAAGACACCAGTGTCTCACAGTAAGAAGAAATATATCTACCCCGGTAGGGACACATTTAAATTCATTAGGCTTCCCGGCTTTCATCCAAGACACAGACGTTTTCTTCTTAGCTGATAAATCCTTTCAGTTTTTACTTCAAATGGCACTAAATAAGCACTCATCAATTTATAGTCTAACAATATCCAGGCTGATGAATCTGTTTAATTAGCAGTGGGTTGATGCTTTCTTGGCCCACTGCAAGTCCAGTTACCAAAATAAAAGGAAGCCACGAAGAGGGACTGTTTGCAAAAACACATACCTCCAATGACCATGGGGACAAGGAGGGACATTCTCCCAACTAATGTTAACCCAGGGCAAAAACAAAATTTTTTTCCTATTATACACAAAAGATTAAATTAACAATAGATGAATGGCAAACGAGAGAGCTGCCAGTGACCAGACTTTCTCAGGAGCCAACCTTAACAACATGGATTATTTCGGATAATTCATGGTTTGCCGTTCTTTATTCTTTGTCTCCTTTGCAACATCCAGGGCACATCTTAGACAGATAATTAGGGCATTATCATATTCCTTAACTAAGTCAGACAAATTGCACCGTGTGTTGTAAACCAACCTACGGCTCTATCGTTAGCATTGTCTAATTGTTCCAAATAAAGTCCTTGCCTTTTTCTTTCTTTCTTTCTTTTTAATTGCATCAACTTTATTTGTCAATAATACTCAGGCGAGAGTGACCAGTCCCTTTCTTGGAGGGTCTCTTGAGTGGGCTAGCCACTAGGTAACCTGACAGTTAACACAGGCTGCAACATGGTAAAATGTAAGAAAATACAAAGGTCAAAAACATGTTTCTATGATGACAAAAATGAACGATAATGACATAATTTTTTCAGCTCATCGGGCCCTTCACTAAGTGCTGCTGTTATTGCCAAATCAGTCGTGTCTGACAAAGGCCTGCTTTCCACGGCTCCGCTTCATTAGTGTACCCGGTCGGACCTCACCTCCAGACCTTTCACTAATCTGCTGGCCAGCTCAATAGTCTTGTTAGTTCTATTCACTTCTTCCTGACAGCGGCTTGTCTCAGCTGTAGCCCTCCCAGAGGCTGCCAGCGAGAGCAGCCAGGTTTGTGTCTAGTGCCTTTAAATAAAAACAGTGAGAGACAACTTTGGATATTGTCAGAACACATCCAATAAAAAAAAAATTGCCGCTGACTTATTTTATATTGCGGAAAGTTAAATTATACCGTGGGCCCAGAAGTAAACACAACTGCGTTGGGAGACTCTGCCAATTCACACAATGAGAAGGTGCAGGAGGGAAAATGGAAGCCAAGGATAGTCGACAGTTTATGTAATTTTTGTTGTTTGTTCAAAACAGCGCCGAGGGGGAAGGAGGAAGAAAAAAAAAAAACCATAGAGACAAATTCAAAATCCTGGGGGGAAATGGAGAACGTCATTTTCCCAGACAAATTACCTGAAGTCACGAAGATTTAATACAATTGACTCATGTGCACCATTAGTGCCAATAACACACTTAATCCAAAGTGTCCCCAAACATTTTGCATTGAGGGCTGACAGCAAGATAGAGCCTAGGGGGGGAAGCTTTTAAGGTGAGATTTGAAGAGCTGGTGTGAGGAATCACTAAGCTCAGAGGGAGGGAACCGGGGTGGGAACTGGGGCTGGGCCAGCCAGGGCAGAACTTCCAGCTGCGGAAGTAATGGAGAAAGCAAGGCGAGGAGATTGGGGGGCTCCCTGAGCTGGCTGCAATGACAGAGGAACGCGCTGAGGATAAGTGGAAGGCATGGGTAGGGAAATGAAAGCCGTGTGCAGACGTGCTGGAGACGGAGCTGTTTGTGAGGCCCACGAGGAGGGGGAGAAGACAGATTTGTTAGCGACACTCAAGAAGAATCATTGTTCAAGCAGCCAGAGGACGATTTTTCTCTCTCTCTCTATGTGTGTGTGTGTTTCTGATTTGCTGTTCTTTTTCAACAAATCATCTGCTCATTTAATGCTCATAAAGAACTTCCCCAAAGAAAGGAAAGTGTTTATGCTTCCGCTGCACATTGGGACGGCGCCGGCAGATACGGCATTATGTAGAATTTTGTTCATGATGTATTTATGGAAAAACATTAGCACTGGAGTAATTAGATACGTAAGTTGTGTGAGACTCTCAGAGTCTCTTTGGGGTTGACTAAGCTAGCATCAATCTGTCTTACATGTAGGGAAACTGAGGCCAGGGGTCTGGAAGGAGAAAGGAATGAATGGGTGGCAGATCTTTAGGACAGCACTCATAGGCTGATGGAAATACTTTTTTTTATTTTAATTTTTTAGTTTTTTGAGACAAGGTTTCTCTGTGTAACAGCCCTAGCTGTCCTGGAACTCATTTTGTAGACCAAGCTGGCCTCGAACTCACAGAGATCCGCCTGTCTCTGCCTCCCGAGTGCTGGGCCACCACCTCTCGATTTGGAAATACTTCTTTTTTAAGGATTTATTTATTTTTATTTTTATGTACATTGGTGCTTTTCCTGCATATCTGTGTGAGGGTTTTGAGTCCGCTGGAACTGGAGTTACAGACCGTTGTGAGCTGCCACATAGGTGCTTCGAACTGAACCAGAGTCCTCCGGAAGAGCAGTCAGTGCTCTTAACCACTGAGCTGTCTCTCCAGCCCCAGAAATACTTGTTAAACTGGTTGTAAGTCACCATAAACTCCTCAGGCCAGTTAAGCCAACCCTTTCCTTCCTCTGAGTTTTGTATGTGCACAGCACCCCCCGCCCCTTGTTAGCTAGCATTCAGGCGTTTATACTGGCCAGCCCTCGGAGACCTAGTAGGACATGTCAGCAGCAGCAGCCAAGATACGACACTTTGACTAGTGTCACCACTGAGTAGAGCATGCTCCCTATGCGCATGCGCTATATCCCTTATTAAAAACCAAGCGCTTCTCACCAATCTCTTCCTGCTGCTCTTGCTCAAGGCTGCCTCTTCAACCCCCTTCCCCCGCTCCTTTAAACCTCCCACGTGAGCTCTGTTGCATGGTGTGACTTTGTGATGCCCCTTGACTCCAACCTCTCCAAGGTTACCTGCTGCCACTAAACTATTACACTGGTGTCATGACTCTGGCAGGTCCTCCTGGTGGCTCCTTCTGCCCACTGGCAGTCTAAGGCACTCGAGGAACCTGTACTCAGCCTAACTGCAACAGGTCCACTTTCCAACTAACCAATCGCTGGGCACTTCACCCAACACCAGCAATGATTGGTAAGCCCCCCTTTCTCCTGGTCAGCAAAAAATGCTTCCCTGGATCCATGGGAGTGACCACTGAGCATCTGGCATCCCTCTGGTATTCTTGGAGGTGGAGGAACCCCCAACCATGGTCTTTAAGGCTACAGATGACCCTCTTCCCCAACTCTCACCTCTGGCCACTTCTCATGAATGAGGCTTTTTTTGAGTATGGTCTTTGCCCTCTGGATTTGTTCACAAGCTCTGGTACCAAATCTTGCTCGGGCTCTTAGCTCTTAGCCACTGCTCAGTGTGTGATGACTCACTGGACAGCTTGTGCCCACTTAATTTGGTCCTTCCTGGATTCTTGGGATGCTAGGACTTTGAGGCTTTGGACCTTCTTCCTGTACCTCACACTTAGGAATTTTGTCCTTGACCATACTTCTAGCCCCCGCCCCCATTCAACCACCTTTAGCAACTGCCCAGGCTCCCTTGCCTCCTAAGGCTTGAGGACCACCTAGTTGGTCCCTGCTTCAACTATGACTAGGAGAGTCACTAGGCCCAGGCTTGCCCTAATCCCCACAGGCCATCCCGGCCATATCCAAAGTGCCGTCAAGAGGAACACTGGGTTGTTGACTGTCCCCCTGTCCTTTGAGGCACAGGGACATCAGACCCAGACTGCCCTCCAGCTAATCTTTTAGGCCTGGCTGTGCACGACTGAAGGGGTCTGGGCTCCCTTGGCCCAAACACTGTCATCTCCGACAGGGAGCCCTTTTTTAGCCATTACAGTATCAGGGCGGTCCATCTTCTTCCTCCTGGATACCAGGGCTCCTTACTTGGTCCTGATGGAGTTTTGAGGACCCACCTCTCCTCATTTCCCTATTGTCAGGGTAGGGGGACAGCCTTACCAACCTTGTCAGACCCCACCACTTAATTGCATTATCAGGAGGTTTCCTGTCACTCATTCTTTCCTGGTGGTGCCAACCTGTCCCAATGGGAGCTTCTATTTCCTTTGCTCTCTCCATTTGCCTGACCCCAAACCCCTGTCCTCTTTCTCCTAGCCACTCAACCTACTGGTTCCTGTAGCGGTAAGTTTCTCGGGTCCCACACCCCCACCCCCCCCCACCCCCGCCCCACGGTCCAGACAAGTCTCTCTCACCTGCGGGCCCAAGTGTGCCACCACTGTTTGGCCTCTATGTCTAATCTAGTGGCTGTCTCTGTCCTCTGATCCCCAGATAAGTTTATTAGGGTACACAATATATCACCACAGTCATCCAATTATAGAATCCTACTGGGTACATCACCCACGTCCAGTACCCACTCTTGTTCTAGAGCCTCAGGAGACTAAGTCTGCCATCTCTGACCTCCTACAGAAAACAAAACAAAATAAAACAAAACAAAAAAACAAAACTACTTCATCCCACATCTTCTCCTTTAACACCCTATATTTGCAGTTAAAAAAACCGATGGACCTACTGCCTGGTTCAGGATCTCCAGCTCATCAATTCTACTGCGGTCTGTTGTAGCTGACCCTTACACACTCCATTCCACTATCCCCTCAGGAATCTCCCATTTCTCAGTCCTAGACCTCAAGGACATCTATTCCAGCCTCTTGAAACCCAGTCATAAAATATCTTTGTCTTCATCTTGACTGACCCCGATACCTGCCTCTCTACCCACCTTACCTGGACTGTCCTCACCCAGGGGTTCAGGATAGCCCACACCTATTTAGCCGGGCCCTGACCTCTGATCTACTCTCTTTGTCTCTCCCCAAATCTAAACTCAGACATGTACATGACCTTCTCCTCTGCAGTCCATCCCTACAAATTAGTCCAACTGATACTTCTGCTCTTCTAAATTTCTTGTCAGCCAGGGGCTAATGGAGTCTCACCTTCCAAGGTCTAAACTGTGCACTCCTCAGGTCATCTACTTGGGACTAACCATTACTCAAACCCACAAAGCCATTACCTCAGATAGAAAACACCTAATCCAGTCTCTCACAGTCCCCTCTACTAAAGGGGAGATTTTTATCATTCCTAGGAATAGCTGTCTTCTTACGTTTCTGGATCCCCTCCTTTTCCCTCCTTGCCCACCCCCTGTATGAGGCAGCCCTTGGCCCCTCACATGAACCCCTTCTCACTCTCTTTCCTAGGCTCTTTCTGAAACTCCAACAGGCCCTCCTCGAGGCCAGAACACTACATCTCCCAGGCCTATCCCATCCCTTCTCCCTCTATGTAACAGAAGAAGAGGGATATGCCCTTGGGGTCCTAGGCTATCAAATGGGACCGTCCTTTGCACCCCTGGCATGCCTGACAAAGAAATTAGACCTCCCCACTCAGGGACAGGCACCCTGCATATGTGCCTTAGCAGCTGCTGAGCTCCTCATTTGTGAATAAAAACAACAACACCAACTACGTTTTGGATCACCCACCAACATCTTTTCTCTCCCAATCTGTCCCACCTCTTCACATGTAAAGGCTCACAAACTCTTCCTCCTTCCAGAGCTGTTTCTCTCCAGGAGGCACCGACAGAAGAGACCACACTTACTTTCCAATCATGCCCACCCCTTAGTGTCTCAAATCTTCTTCCCTGACCAAACACCAACTATTCCCCCTCTCATTCTAACACTGAAACCCTAGAGGAACTACTGCCTCATCTCTCACGCATACAGGACTTGTAAGGATTGTGTACCATTTATACCTGGTACACAAACTGCAGCTCGTTTTCACATGAGGAGGCTCTCGAGGCAGGCTATGCTATAGTGTCAGATACTGAGGTGGTTAGGCACCAGCCCTCCCTGCCCACACCACTAATCAACAGGCTGAACTAATAGCTCTCACCTGTGCCTTCCCCTTGGCGCAATCCCTAAATATCTACCCAGACTCCAAATATGCTTTTCATATCCTCCAGTCCTACACTGCTGTCTGGAAAGAATGCGGACTACTTACAACAAGAGGAGGGTCCATAACGAACTCAGATCAAATTACGGCCATGCTAAAAGCCTCCTTCCTGTCTGCCCAGAGCTACAGGAATTGTCCACTGTCAGTCCCACCAGACCGACAATTCTATCATCTCTAAGGAAAATAACCAAATGATGAGGCAGTTAGAGCTATGGCCTTCAGAGGCCAGACCCATCTCACCCACCATAGGGTATCCTTGCACTATAACCCACATCCTCACTGTCACTCCCTGACACTCGACAAATTCTACTGTATCTACACCAGTTCTTTCATCCTAAGAGCCAAGCCTTGTCTCACTTTGTCAAGGCCCACTTGCAGCCCACCCCTGAGGATTTGCATTTCTGAAGGGCTATTGCTGCCTCTTGTAAAATCTGTCAAATGTCAGACCCCCCCAACTCCAGATACTACAGCCCCCCTTTTTCTACTCACCAGGCCAGAGACTCTCTCCCCAGAACTGACTGGTGACTTGACTTTACCCACATGCCTGCAGTCACATGAATTAGGTACCTCCTGGTCTTGGTGGACACCTTTCAGGGTGGATGGAGGCATTCCCCATCACCAACAAAAGGGCTCTGTCTCTGACCTCCTCCTCCAGGGAGATCATTTCCCAGTTTGGAATCCTTGCTTCCCTCCAGTCGGATCATGGCCCTGAACTCACCTCCTAGATTTCCTAAACCCTACCTAAAGTCCTCAGCATTCCTTGGCATTTCCGTATGCCATACCATCCCCAGTCCTCAGGAAAGAGGGAGTGAACTAACAGCTCCTTAAAAAACACCTTTGTCATACTGTCACAGGAACTTCACCTTGATTGGGTAAAGCTCCTGCGGCTGCCCCTCCTCAGGTTACGGGCTCTCCCCAAGCGACCTCTTTCCATCTCGCCCTTAGAGCTCATGTATGGATGGCCAGTTCTGATCCCCAGTCTTTTATCCAAACCCTCATCTCTTCCTGATTACCTACTTACTCCTTTACTCTGTCAACTCCGCTCCCTCCTATGGAACTTTATCTACCACTGCCTACCCCTGTCCATCCCCAATCAACATCGGGGATTGGGTCCTTCTCTCTCCTCCAGACCAATGCCCCTCCCTCTCCCCCCTAAATGGCAGGGCCCCTTCAAAGTAATTCTTGTAAGCCCCACAGCCACTAAGCTTGAGGGTCTCCCTCTTTGAATTCACCTATCCCATCTCAAGCCCTTTACTCCCTACTCCAAGACAATTTCATTTTGTACAAATCAACCCTCTCTCTTAAGTTTCAGAGGACACCGAGATCAACCACCTTGTCCCCAGTCCCAGAAGAATGAGGCTTCACCCTGTCAGCCATGCTCCAATCTACTGGACTGGGAACCCCATACGGAAGTGGACACTTCCCTTCCTGACTCATCTCCTTCTCGTTATCCTGCCTCTATTAATCACACCCTGCTTTATCAATGTCTTCTCTACATTCCTCCAATGACATACTCAAAACTCTCTAATCGAACAAAATAATCAGCTATTGTTGCAGGACTACCAACCGCTAGCCACAGAGCTGGAGGCGCATGATTACCAAATATGCCTTGGTGGTGAGAACCGATAGCACCTCAGAGATATCTATGCCCCCAGAGAGCATGACGCCCCCATCCCTGCCTCACCATCCATCCCCCTTTCTATTTTCTCATCTTTTCTAATAAACCAAAGGGAGGAATGTTAGCATTCAGGCATTTACACTGGGCTTAGGGACCTAGCAGGACACGTCATCAGCAGCAGCCAGCAGCAGCCAAGACAGGACACTGTGACTAGTGCAGGCACCGAGTAGAGCACACTCCCTATGCGCATGCGCTATATCCCCTTCTAAAAACCGAGCCCTTCTTGCCCCACCCACTTCCTTCCACTCCGGCTCAGAGGCTGACTCCCACGTGATGCCACCTCCGTTGCATGGTGCGGCTTTGCGGTGCCCCGGCTCCAACCCTCCGAGGTTACCTTCCACCGTTGAACTATTATAGCTGGCTTACAGTTAGTTGTACCCTGAAAAGACAATCTGGATTGTTAAGGCGAATTAGGAGTCTAGGCCCCGTATTGCAAAGTTCATCAAATTACATTCAGGGTAACACAGCTGGCAAGGTCAGTCCTTCAAGGAGAATATAACCTCTTCTCTTCTAGACCTTTCTGACTAAATAATCTGTCAGGCAAATTAAACTACTCTATCAGTTTACTAAGGCTGTTGTCTGTAGTAAAGTGACACAACTCAGTGGTTTGTACTGAGTTATTGGCTCATTGTTCTGGAGTTACATTGTACTGGAGTTACAACACCAATATCAAGGTGTTGGTAGAGTTGGCTTCTGGGGTCGTGAGAGGAATGTCTGTGGCTCTCTTTTATGCATCTCATGATTGCTGGCCGTCTTAATCATGTTCCTTAGTGGGTGGAAATGCCACCCTCCCCTCTGCCTTCTCACAGTCATCTTGCTGCTTGCTCAGCCATCTCCAAATCCCCTTTCTTCTTATGCACATATTGGCTTAAAGTCCTCTGTAACAACTGCCTGCTAACTTCTTCCAAAACACAAAAGTCTATCCAAGCTTTGTCTCCAAACACAGTTAAAGACTGAGATATAGGGTTCAGGATTCCAGTACAGTATTTCAGAGGAACACAATCCAACCCACAATAGTCACCAGGGGTTTGCTACAAAATGGAAAGGAATAGGTTGTGCAGAGATGAATGGGGTGTGCCCCTTGACCTCACATACTTGCACTTAAGCGATGCAGATAGGTCAGTATGCAAATGAGTGCAAATTTTGAAAAAAAGGGACTTTATAGCCAAAGTGATATATAGTGGTCATGCTGAATCTGAGGAACTGGAGAACCCAGAGAGTTTGTTCTGTGGAGTGGCGGGAGGGTTCAGTGACCCAGGTTTTCTCTGAAGGTCTCCCTGTTTTCATACACTAGAGGGAAATCCTGACATGTTCTTCCAAAAGTGGTTGTAGTGGGTTTCTTAGCGGAGGGTGGTTTTGAAACTCATGTCCTCTTGAGAGGTGGGGAGGGTAACAGCCTGGTTCTGTGACTAAGCTGAGTTCCTGTGCAGAGAATTTGCAGTTTGGAGGTTAGGGGGAGGGGAGTGTGCTGGAGGCAGGTGCAGTAATGCATGCAGGAGGGGCAAGTGCAGTAATGCATTCAGGAGACTCTGGCTTCATTTCAGGAGCTTTGAGAATCCATAGGCAACCAATACCAAGGCCTGGGAGATGGGGCTTTGAGCACTCTGCATGATTCTACAGCTCAGTGGGAAGAGCTGGTTCCAGCTGGTTCCAGCTGTCTCTTCTTCCCTGCTAATTGAAGCCAGCTCCTTCTGCCCTGCTCTGTGCCTGTGGAAGAGGACGAAAAGCTCCCATGGTATAGTGGCCCAGGCTCAAATCTCAATCTCTTTTCAACCTATTAAACCATTACTAGACTCCAAGGCTTCGGACCTCAGTGACTCTAAAAGATCTCTTGGGTTTGTTTTGGAAGGAAAAAAAGAAGACAGGTACAAAGAAAGGGAAACCAGGAAAAGAAAGGAAAGAAGAGAATGGCGAGAAGCAGGGAGGGAAGAAGACAAAGGAATGAAGGGAGAGAGGAAGGCCGGAAGTCTCTGGAAGAGAGTGGATGAGAAATAAGGGGCTGTACCCTCCCTTCCCTGCTCTTTCTCACCCATTTTTCACACTGGTGATCAGTTACATGTCTAAAACTCAGGCCCACTCTCCACCAAACATTGTTTGTGGTCCCCACCTCCAGGTTCAGATGCAGACTCTTCCACTCATCTCTCCCTGGTCCAGTGCCATCTACCTTACAAACTTTGCTGGCATCTGTCCCAACCCTCTGCTTTGTAGAAATATTTTCTAGTCCTAAAATAAGCCAAGCTATTTCATACACTAGAATCTTATAAGTGCTGTTTTTTCTGTTCCATCTTTCAGGCCTCCAAACTAATTTCTCATTAAAATATATCAGCTTCTTCACAAAGTCTCCTTTCGGACCCCCAACAAAACCACAACTCCACTCTCGGCTCTGTTAGAACAGCCTTGTTGCTTATCGTAGTATAATGCAAAAATAACACATTAGAATTACATAGTTCTCACCCATCTTCCCCACAGATTGTCTTGATAGTCTGGGAGGCCCCAGTGCCCGGCTCCTGGCTTGGCATGAATTCTGGGGAATGAACATGTACTTCCCAGGCTGAGCAAGGAGAGGGAAGAAGATAAAATTAAAAAAAAAAAAAAAAAAAAAAGAAGAAGAAAAAGAAGAAGGAGAAGGACAAGGACAAGGACAAGGAGAAGGAGAAGAAGAAAAGGGCCAACAAAGGGGATAGAGGGAGAAGAAAGGAGGAAAAGAACATAGCTTCCATATTTTTCACTCTAGAGTCTGCCCTGCCCCATCCGTCTTCAGTGGATAGTAGTGGGTTCAAGTTTGTTTAATAGGCTCAAGTGCAGAAATGTGGATGTGTTCTCTTCTCAAGAAATCCCTAGTTTGGGTAGTACTGGGAGTGGTATGAGGAGGAGGTAAGAAGTGTAATAAGAAACTACGAATAAATCAATGCTCATCAATAGCACTGTGAAGGAAAGTAGCGGACACACCCACCAAGCCTGCAGGAGCTGAGGTACTTCCCTGGCCAGAGGGATGGAAGAAAAGCTTCGGGGCAACAGTGAGAAAGCCAGTTACATTTGCTCTGCAGAGGAACGTCTTCTCAATTATTATTTCTTATTTTTTCACCTCCCTGTCTGAAACTAAAGGACTTATGTAATGTGTCTTGAGGCATAGATCTGGTTCTTTCTAGAACTTTCACAAAAGCTGAAGCAGATTAGTGGAGGATTTAACCCTCAGTTTGCTTAGCTTTGATAATATGAATTATCACACACACACACATATGGAGGAGGAGCTTTATAATTTTTTATAATTTTGTTGGGAATCTGCCCCCTCCATGCCTGTGGTTAATTTGGGATTTTTTAAGTGAGGCAAAGGGGGAGTCAGAAGTACAAAAATACCCAGCCCTATCTCCTGTTGTCACCCTGGCCCAGGACCTAGTCCCTGCTGTCCAGCAGTGGGACTCTGGTGGACAGCAATGCCTCCTCTTCTCAGTGGCCCTCTTTGTTCAAGCTCTACGCTGGTGCGTCCATAGTTTCTTTTGGGTCTTTCCTCCCCAGTCTGTTTTGTTTAACTTAGTCTTTTCTGACATGCTGGGAAGAGATGTGCTAAAGAGATAAAAGATAATGTCATTATTTCTCCATTTTCCGTGTGGCTGATAGCAAGACATACCCCTTCCCTTACAGAATGTGCACATCACTATGATTAATATGCAGGAAATTGCCCAAGCCCTTTTCTTTCCCACCCTCCTCTCTTCCCCTCTTCCTCATCTCTTTCTTTTCCTTTCCCTCTGTCTTTCTTTCTCCTTCTCCTTCTTCTTTTTAAAAGACTTGGCCTTTTCAAAACAAGGGGGAGATTGGGTAGAGCCTCTGTGCCCCAGCATCCAGGAGTGTCACGTCACTATGGCAATTGCTGCCCAGGGCAGGATCGCAGAGCTGCTGTAATTGTGCGACGCCTTATTGCTGGTGCATGTCAATCAGAACCTATGAATTGAGAAAAATTTGCTCTGTTCATTCTGTTAAATGATGTATCCAATTAAACCTGTTAGAATTCATGATCTTCAGTCAAGGTTAAATGAAAGTAGTTACTCCTGTCAGCTAGGTGATTAAATGCTGCCTACATCAGGCACATTTATGTGCAAAATTAAAATTTTGGTATAAAGCATGAATCTTTATGCATGCCAGTTAATTATCTTGTGGTTCCTCCACTTATTAAATGCCCACCGCATTTCTTCTTAATCATCAGCTTCCTTTCAAAACTTATTTCATACTTCACATTACACCACATTTCGATGTTTAAATGAAATGCCTTACCAATAAAAACTTGCTCTTTTTGAGGGCTTGGCTGTACTATGCTCCTGAAAATAACCACTATTAATATTTTTCTCATTATTATGTACATGCATTCTAGAAGCCAGCTTGACTAATGTCAAGGCATTTTGGAAACGATTTCTGTTTGGGTTCCGTCAAGACTTATTCTTATCTGGGTTTGGGCTTCTTGCATGGCCCTTCACTCCAACCCCTCAGGTTCTCATGTGCAAAGATTCTCTACAATTGTAAGGTATTTTCCCTTTTTCTTTTTTGTTCCATTCTGCGTAAATACAAAGTGAGCCCAGGGATACTCATGAGATAATGTACTATGATTCACAAAATGGGTTGAAAATAAATGAGCAAACGTATTGTTTTTTACTTAAAAAGAACAAACAGACCTAACGACATCAGATCTTAAACCGGTACGGCAGTTGGCTTGTCTGTTGGTTTGTAAAGTGACTGCCAAGAACAAAGCAGAAATGACATGATCCCATAGCTTGCAAATGCCACAGGTAACATGGGGGCATTATAGTGTGTGATCCTATAAACCACCCTATTAAATTCTTCTCTCAGAAGCATTTCATACAATAGAAGTGACATTTTTAACCTTTTTTCCCTCTAAAAAAACCCCAAAAAACTCAAAAACAAAAACCCCCCAACCAATCAAACCAACAACCAGTCCAACAAAAAAAAAAAAAAAATCAATCCAGCAGCAACAAAATCCTCTCCAACAGTATAATCAATAGAATTAAATTTTTTACAACCACCTTTCCCACACTGATATTATTTCAGACATTTATTTCTTCCCTCAGCAGCATGTAATTACTTTATATGTTTTTAAAGTTGATGGTTTATAATAAGCAATATGAATAGAACCAGTGTCATTGAAATCAATTTCCAATGTATATGAGTCTGTGTCATTTCATAGTATCCCACAATTTTTTATAACCAGAAGAACTATAGGTAAAAGCTACAAGCAAAACACCTCTGATAAAATGTTTAAGTTCTCAACTTAGCTATTGCAAATATTAAAATAAAAACATTTCTCACACTAGAAAGTTATTAAATGTTTCTCTTAAATTAGCTTGAAAAGAATTGATTTCCATGAAAATTAAATAGAGTTATTAACAAATGGAATGTGAGACTGTGGTGTTTGGTGACACTGATCAGTGTCCTATTGGGGAAGGAACTGACTTTTCACTTTAGACCCACCTCTCCTCCATGAAACACGCTGTTGTCCTTGGGGCCTTGTCCCTCTCCATACACACCAACATTCAAATGTCAACTCACTCTTTAGAGTGGAACTCTTAACACAACAGACTGAAGAAATGAAACGTGAACTCACTCACGTGGAACCCTTTCATTTGGTTTGAAGATCAGGCTCACATGGATGGGTGGGTGGCTTCATCTTGGAGGCAGAGAAGGAGGTAGTTTCTGTGGCCAGGTAGTTCTGGAGCCTCAGGATACCAGTCCCAGGTGCCCTGAGGGTCTTAAATAACTATGACAGCTTTTTGTAGGGTGCAAGTGTAGATAGCGGCTAATATTTACCCTCCCTACCCCACCCCTGTTTTGCCCCTTGCATAGTCCCTGTTCCTCACTTGGTCCTGACAGTAGCTGTTAGGTACCCCAGTCCCTCGCCACTGACTTACTCTTTGCTCAGGTCTCAGATATACTCAAGGAGAAGCAGATCCAAGTGGTGATAGAGTTGGGAGGCAGAGCCAAACAAGTGAATGGGACTGAAACACTCACTTATAAGATTCCAAAAACAACGGGACAGAAGGATGGAAACCGTTGTTTTCTGGCTGCATTTCAGAGGCAATAATGCATCCAACAGGAAAGGATTTTTGGTCTGACCCTGGGGGACAGGATGCTTACAAGGATAATGTGCAGTTTCTTTCCCCTAGATGACACTGACTGATTATTTAAGGAACCCCGATTTAAAGTGGACCTTAATGATTGCCCACACAGTCCATCAGGCGCCAAGAAGGTGGATGATACGGGGTTCTGGAAAATGTGAGGAAAGCTCTCTGGAGGGCTACGAGGTGGGGAGGTATGTACCGCTGGCAGGTGGACACGAGGTGTGAGGATTGAAGAAACAGCAGGTGATGGACAGGGCAAGCAAATCTCTCTTTGAGTTAATTCTTACAAACCCTTTGCCTTCTGGGTTATAGATGTCAGAAAAGCATCTCTCCTTTTTTTTTTTTTTTTTTAAATCACTTAGAAACAGGAACAATTTTCTGTTCGAATGGTCGCTGTTCCCAAGTGGCTTAAAAACTCTCAGTGGGAAGGACAACAGCCCACTCAGAGGCAGAGTGGCCTCTGTCTGTGGGAAACGTCCACCCGCAGGCATCCTTTACCGGCTCACTTTATCATCGCTTTGCAATGTGGAGATGTAACATGGCTTGAAACCAACCGTGTGTTTAGCTCCGCTTTGTCAGCCCACCTGGCGACAGACTGGGCTGTTTTGTGGTCCCGTGGCTTTCCCCCAGGTCACACAATACGATGGCAGGTAGAAGGAGCGGGTCCGATTTAATCAAAGGCTTTTGATTGTCCAAAGCTTCGAGCCTCGTTCCAACAGGGAAGCCTCTTGTGGGACGGAGGAAGAAAGGCCTTGATGGGCAGCGCACACTGGTTTAAAGCTCCACGCGGAGAGATTGATTCCCCTGAATCTGCGGGCAGCCACATCAGCCGTCAGCCGGCCACTGCTGCCACCAATGGCTCCCCCTAGGATGGAGGGAGACCAGAGGACGGGGTCTCCACTTCCCTTCAGGGAGCTGAGGCCCAGAGATGGCCCGGGCTGCTTGCGAGATCTCATTGCTCTGGTTAACCTCCAGGTAGGGGTGAATTCAGGAAGAAGAAATCATATTAGTTATTCCTTGGTGTTGGTACCGGGTAGACAGAGATGCGGAAGTGCGCTGGGTTCCGTTGTGAGATGGGAGAACCACTGAGGAGGTTTGGCAGTATAGACGTCAGTATTTTTATCCAGACAGTACATTGGCCTGAGGTTGGAAAAGACATTCCAAGAGCCGCCTCTTCCTCCCTCTAGGGAAACTAGAGATGAATATACTTCCTACATTTCAGTGTCTCAGGGTGCAGAGAGGATGGTTTTTGTAATGCCTCCAACACAAAACATCAATAGTCCAAAGGCCTTTAACCGATTCATGGTGCGTCCCTTTCCAGTCTGGATTAGCTGCCTTTGCCTGGAGTTGGAGCAGAGAACTCCAGGCCTGCATATAGCGGCGGCATTGTGAAGCTCTCATTGCGGCTTTCCCTGGTGGTCTTAGATGCATCTCACGAGCTGCAGCCGCATGATACCGTTTTGCAGGCATATACTCTGTGCATGTGTGAGAATTTTATAGTTCTTGGACTGGCTGTACTTGGGGGTCCTAGCTATACAACAGTAGAACAAATTGAATACAGGTTTCATTCACAACAATTTATGTTTATCATGAAGATATTTACTCAAATATCTTGTTTTATGGAAATGTGTACAAAGTGACAGAAGGGACATCCATTTAAGAAAAAAAAAGGGAAATAGTGTAGACTGCTTCAGTCTCGATACTTGCTAATGGAGTTGGCACTCCTCTAGCCACGCATGATAAAGGGAGGGCAAATAGAGAAATATGGCATGCTATTTCCACATATCCGAACAAACATGTACATCGGGGAGCTCTTTGGAAAATAAAGAGAGTAAAGAGGAAAAGGTAGACCATGGCTTCTCGGAGAGGGAAGTCCATTAATGCCCAGTGGTGGTTCATATACCTTAGAAGGCGGGACCGCCAGCCCTGGGCTGGGATTACACTGGAGATAAAGCGCCCCTTTGTGAGATGATCAGATTGCTTCTCTCACACGGGGATGAGACAGCGGTCACTTGGGACAGTGTTTTCTCCGCTGGAGGGTTTCTCACCTCCAGTTCTCCACTAGGCAGGAAGCGTTGTCTGCCCCTATAGGTTGTCAGGTGGTGGGGTCAAGACTGCCATAGAGGCCGTGGTTTGTCAGAGAGGCCAGAAACAGTTGGGAGGAAACCTCACCGGGTGGAAGCAACTTCTCTGCCACCATCTGCACCACTGAAGAAGAAAGATGCTTGAACTGTGCAGGGAGAGTGTGAGTTGCAGGGAGGCCTGCAAGAGTTAGACCGTAATGGGATTTAATAATCCAGGTGATGCAGTGATGGGGACCAGACTCGGGGGTTCGTGTGTGCTAGGAAACACTCTACCGACTGAGCTATATCTCAGCCGCAAACCCTACAATTTAAAAACACATTTATTTGTAAATTGCTTATGGAGTATTTACTTTTCACAGATATTTGTCTAAATTCAGGGAGCATAGAGTCACCTAAAATATCTTTTCTCAACTTGAGGAGACCGAAGTCTGTTGCTTTACAAATGTATAGCTATTTCCCCAACAGAGTTATAGCAGTAGAGCCGAGGTTCTCAACCTTCCTGATGCTGCAACCCTTTAACGCAGTTCCTCGTGCTGTGGTGGCCCCCAGCTGCAAAATTAATCCATTGCAACTTCATCACTGTAATTTTGCTGTTGCTATGAGTTGTAATGCAAATATTTGATATGAGGGATATCTGCTATGTCGTCCCCTAATGGGGTGGCAGCCCACAGGTTGAGAATCACTGTGCTAGAGTAAAGTAAAATGTGACGAATGTAAAACCTCAGCTCCGAGCTAATGTATATTTATTTAATGTACTGTCATTAGGAACTGGAGATGAGGGTCAACACCCAACGCCTGAACTCCTCTCCCCTCTCCCCTGCTGTGTGACTTTGGGCAAGTTACTCAACCTCTCTGTCTCTCCTTAAAAGGAATTATGCCATAGGGATGGTTATGAAGATTATATAAGTTCTCATACTCAATATGCTTTTTATAGAGTTTGGTAAAGAGAACACTAGGTGCCTAGATATATTTTTGCATCTGTGTAACCCATAACAAAGCATGAAAATTTGAAGAAAAAAAAAGATTTTTCTTTCTTATGACCTAAGAAGCAATTCTTAATTGTCTTCGGTATCCACAGAGCTGTCTGAACATCTCTGTGGCCCCTGACACCTGTTAGGGACTCAGAGACTGAGAAAATAGAGATTGTTAATTGCTTCTTCCATTGATGCTGTATTAGAAACATCTTTTATGTCTTTTTCCTTTGATGGAGAGTCGGAGCTTTTCAAAAGGAGATTTGAAGTATAGATTTTAATATGAGGTTAGTACAAAGGCACTCAGTGAAAGGATAATACATACTCAAGTGTAGGTGTGGACTTCTCAAGGTAGTGCTCACTCTCTGTAGGAGTATGTGTGTCTGTGTGTGTGTGTATGAATGCACTCACACTTGTGCACACGGTGTGTTTGGTATATGTGTAAGAGGCTAGAGGTTGACGATGTTGGATCTCTTCTTCAGAAGCCAACTCTCCACCTTATGTTTTGAGACGTGGTTTCTCTCAACCTGGAACCAACTCTAGTAGGATGAGCTTGCCAGTGAGCTCCAGAGATCCATCTGTCCCCACTTCCACCCTGCCCACACCAGAGCTGGAGTTAGGGATGTCCACTGCTCTCTGGCTTTTATGTGGGTGCTGGGCTCTAAACGCGGGTCCTTGTGCTTGTATGGTGAATACCTTACCTAGTGAATTATACTAATGTCATCTGTTAAAGAAAGAGGGGAAAACCTTGCCTTTCCTTTTGTTCTGTGGTTGCCCCTGCCCCGTGTGAACCCTCACAGTACAGGGAATGCCATGACCAGGAAGAAGCATACATGGATAAAATATTTTAAATACAGAGCACCAGATTTGGTTAAAAATAAGCCTTTTTGAATTATCCATGTGATAAGAAGGGGCCAGTTGATAAAGGACAAGGGAAATGCTAAATATGCATCGTGCCAAACAGTGAAAAATTAAAGATGGAAACTAACATTAATTACATTCCTGTAAGATGAATAGGCTGCTCACCGTTAATGAGAATGTACACCTTTGTCCAAGTTTCACATCTACCTGTGATGAATGTGCTAATGCGGATAAGATACATCACAGCAGCGTTTGAATTAACAGCACACTAATAGATTGACATATGAGTGTGAATGAAGCATTTAATCACAGAAGCGAGACCACACCCAAGAGCAAATTTTCATATTGCCTCCATGGAATCCATGCAAGTCTATTTGGAACAAACGTCAGAGTCTATTTGAAACACTAGATTGCAGGTGCTGTCCATATTTTACAGTGTTCTAGAAATAAACAGCTTACTGATTGTGTGCCTGAAAACTTCACGGAAATGAAAAAAAGGGTAAGCCTCACTCTGATGAAATAAAGGGAATTCAAATACTCAAGCTAGAGCACTGTGGCTAGCCTGGCACCTTTGACTCCTAGCCATGTGTGTTGCTGCTAAAATGTCTTAGAAATGATACTGAATGTGAGGTATACAGAGGCGGAGTCCAGCTTGTGTTGTGGCAGAGTTCTGTGAAAGTTATACACATCCTTTGAAAATATCTGATGTTTCTACAGTGTCACAATACGGTCTCAAAAACAAGGCAGTGCCTTGCTATTTTGATGGATGCTGGATTCCTGATATACAAAGTAACATTATTTAAAGCTGCACTTAAGATGATTAAGTATTCTTGGAAGAGAGCAATTATGCATATATCACAACAATGGGGATAACAAGCATATGTTTATAATCTAGATCCATGTCCATGGAAGAAAATATATGTGCTGTACAGTATTTTCAAGCAAACTTGAGATCTTATATTAATCAATGTAGTCCTCATACTTCTTGAAAAATTGAGGGGCCAGAACCATTCGATTACAGGACAATAAGAGCTTTTGAAGGGTCTGTGAGCCATCAATCATTCATTCAATCTCTGAGTCCCTAACAGATGTCAGGGTCAGTGGTGACGCCTGGACAGCTATGTGGACACTGGGCACAAAGATCAAATCCGCCAGCTGTGGAGAGGCAGAGGGATCAGCATGAGTGCAGACACACTCAGCTACAGGCCCAGGCTGGGTAGCCAATGGGTAGCGACTACTTGGTGGTGGTCACATAGGAGAGGACGAACATCACAAAGCAGAATAAAGGAACTTCAAGAGTTGTATTACTCGTACTGAGGATTGAACCATGAGCCTCACACTTGCTGGACTGAGCCACACCTCACAGCCTTGAAAAATTGTACATTGATGAAAATAGTGTCTTTAATGTATAAGACCACACACACACACACACACACACACACACACACACACACACACAGAGTATAGAATGGCCAAAATGAGCTAATTAGCATTTGTATTACATTATACTCATATTTTTGTGGTGAGACCCCTTAAAGTACTTAATATCCACCCTCTCTTTCAGTGGTTCTCAATCATGGTATATTATTAACTATAGTTATCATGATGCATAATACCCCTTAGACCTACAGCATCCATCTAAGTGAACGTTCACATCATGTGACTACCCACCCATTCCCTAAGCCCTTCAGCTTCTGGTGATCACAATTCCACTGCCAACTTCTACAAGTTTAGCATTTTTAGGCTGCCCATAGAAATAGACCGTGTGGCATTTGTTTTTCTGTGCACAGTTTATTTAGTTTGCTCTCGTGGTTTGCAGTTCTACCATGCTGTTGTGAATGGAAACTTTTTACTCTTGCTGTATTTTCTCTACCTGTTCATCAATTGATGGTTCGTCCTTGCTCCCATCTCCGACCCCTGAGCAGTGGCGCAGCGGATGTAAAAGTGCAGGCCCCTCTGACAGTCTGCCTTCACTTGCTCTGGCTGTATCTCAGTAGGCTAGCTTGATTCTGTGATAGATACACTTTCCTTTCGGAGGATCTTCTGTAGTGTTTTCCAGGATGACTGTGAACTGACATTCCCATGACAGAGTACAATTTTTCCCTTCCCCAAGTCCTTGCCCATCTGTCTTTTGTCCTTTGGATAGCAGCCGTTTTTGCTTGAGTGAGGTGATACCTCATTGTGATTTTGAGTTGCAGTTCCAGATAATCAGCGATGTTGAGTTGTGTGTGTGTATGTGTGTGTGTGTGTGTGTGTGTGTGTGAGAGAGAGAGAGAGAGAGAGAGAGAGAGAGAGAGAGAGAGAGAGAGAGAGAGAACACTATATCTTCTTTTGGAAAATATCTGTCTAGGCCTATTGCCCAGGTTAAAACTGGGTACTTGGGATTTTGATCCTGAACTCTGGAGTTCATTGTATGTTCTAGACATTAACCTGTTGTCAAACACACAGCCTGCAATTGCTTTCTCCCATTTTGTGAGTTGTCTCTTCCCTCTGCTGATCGTTCCCTTGGTCTGAGAAGACACCCGTCAGCTTGATAGAGTCTTGTGTGTTTTAGCCCTTGTTACCTGTGCATTTGGTATCATATTAACAATATCCTTATCCAGATCAATGTTGCGGAGCTTTCCTAAGAGGGGAGAATTGAGCATCACCTGCTTCTTCTTTCTTGCCAGCAAACATATGCCCAAGGTGCTAGAAAAAAATAGACATTCAAAGTGGTTTCCTGAAAGAGCTTGGCTCATAGGCACATAACAGTGTCCTCTGGAGGGAGACTGTGGCCAGGGTCCTTTCTCTGCTGGAGAAAGAGCTCATGGACGTGGGGTGGACAGAGAGCAGTGACTGTGATAAGCAAGTCTACACAAGTTACTTCAATGACCATTCTGCAGAAGCAGAGGTCAAGCAAAATGCTAGATGATGCAAGAAAGAGAACCCTGTTTTGGGAGACAAGTGTGTGAGGAGAGCATGATGGGATGGAGTGTACCAGGGCACACATGTGTAGATATAAGAAAGCTTATGGTGCAGCAGCTGGGAGTTGAATGGCTTCTCCCTGATTACATCTATATTTCTCTATGAAATATATGACAAGGATTTCAGTTGAGAGTTGGATGGGAGGGGATGATGGAGATTTGAGGATTGAGGAGAAAGTACATAATAGGCATCCTGGGAGTAGGCTAATGAATTTACAAGTGGAGTTGATATGTCAGACAGTGTTGAGTGCTCACTGAAGATTCTTGGCCATAAATTTGAAGTGAGTCCTGACAGGATAGTTGTATAGTTTTTATCTAGGACCATTGAACTGCTTCAGTAAAGGGATACTGTATGCAGCTGGTTGGGCAAGTGTTTGAAGTCAGCAGAGGGTGAGGGTGGAGAGGAGTAGGGAGCTGTTCTCCAGCTATGGACGATGATTAAACTCTGGAGGGTGTGCTAGACAACAGCATTCCTAGAGTTAACATTATTATATTACACTCTAAAAATTGTTTACAAGGTATAGCTTATGATAAATATTCTTACCACAATAAAAAGAAAGACAAACAAAAGTCCCATGTAACATCAAATAGCATTAGATTTGGATGCAGGGCTCTGGGTAAATTCATAGTCAAGTTCATAGCTCTGATTATGTATACTAGAAATACAGGAAATAAAAATGAATATCCAAATAAAGAGATTAGGAAAACAATAATAAGAGAAAGACTTGGAAATCAGAAAAAAAAGAATCAATTTGGATGAATAAGATCTAAGAAATAGAAAAATGGATATGTCAACTCTAGAGCATTGGAAAGTTTGTTCGGCCGCGGCGAAGGAAACACACTGGAACAGAAAGTTACTAGTTTTGGGGGCCAGGGAGATGACTCAGTGTTTGTGAGCCTGTGCTGCTCTTACAGGGAACCAGATCTTTCACACACACAACCCACCCACATCCACACACACTTTACAAACATCTAAAAGGAAGGCTGGGCGGTGGGGGCACACACCTTTAATCCCAGCACTCAGGAAGCAGAGCCAGGCCGATCTCTGTGAGTTCGAGGCCAGCCTGGTCTACAGAGTGAGAACCAGGACAGGCACCAAAACAACACAGAGAAACCCTGTCTCGAAAACAAACAAACAAACAAACAAAGTCTAAAAAGAGTAATTAGTTTATTTTAAAACCATAGGTAGATGTGGTGGTACACATCTGTAATCCCAGCACTTGGGAGGCTGAAGCAGGAGGATAGTTTACTTGAGATCAACCCAGCCTGCATAGTGGCACACCTCTCCCATCTTAAAAAGCAATGAAGTAAGAAAGCAAATCGACAGACCCCAAATTCCATGCACAGCAAGGCTCTGCTTGTGCACTGGATCCTGACTGCGGAGGATGTGTTTTGTACTAGGCTGTAGGCAACGAAGCATCAAGATGAGTACTTGAGATGGTTCAAATTTTCTGTTTAATTTACAGCTATTAATGCTTTCATTACGGACACAACGTAAGGCGTTAATAACTGGCCGTATGCAATGTCAAAACAGTTAGCTCCCTCCTGTCTCTTGGAAGGTCCTGCCTCAGGATGGACAGGTGTCAGGAGACTTGAGGGAGTGTCTAGGTAGCTAGTATGTTGGGACATGGTGTTGCAAAGTTTTCTGGCTGCAGAGCTTAAGGAAAACCTCAGAGTTGACAGTCATGGTCAATGGTCTGAGTTCTGTTTTTGTAAACAACTCATGTTCCATAATGAGTGAATTGAACCAAAAGTACTTCCATTCCCTATGCATAGGTAGGGTAATCAGTAAAGGGGTACAGCATGCAACTAATTAGTGGTTGGAGGAAGTGGAGGCAGAAGTAGGGAGCTGTTCTCCAGCTGCAGAAGATGATTACATTCTGGGGGGTCTGCTAGACAGCAGTGCTCCTGGAGTTCCCATTATTATATTATATTCTAAAAGTTTGTTTACGAGTTATAGCTCATGTTAAATTGAAAACAGCCTACTCATGATACAAACAATGGCATTTGAGAGGATCCTTTCAACCTTTTGAGCCAGTGTCCACCTCCTCACACAGTGGTCAGGCCTTCTCACTCTCATGAGGATGCCTACTCCTTGGCTGGAGATGGGCAATGGATGACAGAGACCATAGCCAAGAACAGGACTGGCTGTTTCTTCAGGTCTTGCCACCCACCCTTCATTACCTCTAGCCTCCTAACTACAGGTGAAGAAAAGCAGTTCAATGCCAAATGTGCACCAGGGGACTAAAGGCCTTCTGGGGAAACAGTCACCTGTCACAAATGCTTCTTGGGAAGCTCCCGGTTCTTCATGGTGCTTTAGATGCCTCAACAATTTCTTTCCATTTCTTCTTTTAGGAGATTCCATGTATTCATATTTCATTTTCATTTATGGAAGCATTCCCCTTAGTTATAATTTAATTCAAAATATTTTAAATTAAAAATTTTAAACATAATTTTAATTTATTTTATAAAAAAAATGTTGTTGCTTTTCAGGTGAGATCTTATGATCATCAACAAAAGTTCTGAAAGTTTTAAAGAGGAATTGTGGTTTTCCTAGGAGTGAACAGTAGGGGAGACAAGGCAAGGGGGTGAGGAAGAATGAAGACCAGGTAGAGTCTAGAGTGGGCTGCTGGAGTGGCAGAGACTTCTTGCTGGAGTGGCAGGACAGGACAGTGAGCCTGTAGTTGGGTCAATGGACTGATCATCTCAATGAGAGCTCCTGCAAGAACAGGATGGGATGGTCAGGGATGCTCTGTTGGACATTGAGTTTTCAGAGGTGTTTATGTCCTTCACGAGTCAGGCACGTTGTACTGGGCACAGCAAACTAAATAGAAATTCATCACACATAAAATAACAAGGGAAAGTATCAAGAAGCAAATAGACAATTAGGTGTTAAAATGTATCAGACAGCGATAAATGTGGAGAAAAGGAAAGCAGGTAGGGGAGTCAGGGATGCCAAGGGAGGGTCACTGCAGTGTTTATAGAGAGGCCACCGAAGGCCTTGCTAGGAAGGTGATATTTGAACAAAGGTTGGAAGGAAAAATGAGTAGATATAAAGATATCTCATGAGATCCAGGCAGAAAGATGGCAGATGTGAGGTGGTGCTGTGGAATATTACTTTTAACTGTGTAAAGATGTGTTCCATTTGTTTATGTTGCAGAATATTACTTTAACTATGTAAAGGTGTATTGCTTTTATTTATGCTGCATTTGTTTAACCATGTAAAGAAGTTGCTGTTTCACCTTGCCTGCCTAAGGCACCTGATTAGTCTAATAAAAAGCTGAATGGCCAATAGCTAGGCAGTAGAGGGATAGGCAGTGTAGTTGGTTTTTTCTTACTCTTTTTACTCTTACTCTTTGGGGTGCCTGCTACCCAGCTCCCAAATAAATACACAGAGGCTTATTCTTTCTTATAAATGTCCAGCCTTAGCTTGGCTTGTTTCTTGCCAGCTTTTCTTAACTTAAATTACCCCATCTACCTTCTGTCTCTGGACTTTTACTTTTCTATATTTCTGTATATCTTTTCTTTCCTTCTTACTCCACATCTGGCTGTGTGGCTAGTTGTCTGGCCCCCAGCATTCTTCTCTCCTCCTTCTCTTGTTCCTTGATCTCTCTTCCCAGATTTCTCCTTCTATTTATTCTCTCTGCCTGCCAGCCCCACCTATCCTTTCTTCTGTCTTACTATTGGCCATTCAGCTCTTTATTAGACCAATCAAGTGTTTCAGGCAGGCAAAGTAACACAATTTCACAGAATTAAAGAAATGCAACATAAAAGAATGCAACACATCTTTGTTATCATTAAACAAATATTTCACAGCATAAACAAATATAACACATCTTAAATTAATATTCCACAACAAGACAGGGATGGTGAGCAGAGAGAATAAGGAGGAGGAGGAATTTAGGCTCAAGAGAGAATGAGGGAGATGTCTGGGGCCAGCCAGGCAGACAGACACAGAGAAAGCAGGAAAGTAGGATGTACAGAATGAAAGAAAGGTAAAAAGCTCTGAGGCAAAATGTAGATGAAGAGAAACAGGTTAAATTAAGTTCGACGATCTAGTGGAACAAGCTTAAAATAAGGCTGAGCATTCATAACTAATAATGTCTCTGTGTTTTTATTTGGGAGCTGGTTGGCGGCCCAAAGAAAGACTGCTACAAGGTGGGACTGGTGGTTGGAGCAAAGGGTGTTGTTGGCACTGTAAATAGTGAGGTGGAAAGCAGCTGGAGGCCTTGAACAAGAGATAAGATTTACTTTGAAAAGGATCACTATGCCTACAGTGTGGAGAAGAGACCGGAAGGGACGGGGTACAGGGATGGGGACAAAGAAAGAGGGGACCCACTAAGAAGTTCTCACAGTAGTCCATGTGAAGTGTGGTAGGTAGTGCTCAAGAGCAGTCTGAACCTGGATGTTTATGAGAAAGGTGCAAGGAAATGAATTTGCCAGAGCACTGGAGGAGTGTGTGTGTGTGTGTGTGTGTGTGTGTGTGTGTGTGTGTGTGTGTGACTAGAGTCCAGAATTTTGAACTTCAGTTCAGTAATATGCTAACTGAAGATGAAAATGTGGAAATCAACTTACCTGTGGGACTGTATGTGATTTCCAGAGAATATGTGCAGGTAGAGGAGAGAAACAATGTCCCAGTTGCTACAGGTCGGGGAGATGAGGGGAAGCAACAAGGGTTCTTGAGAGGACAACAGAGAGATTGTGGTGCCCATGGTTTTCATTATTGATCATGTCAGGGGTAGGACATGATGGTCACACAAATAGATGACTGGGGTGAATGGAAGGAAAGATCACAGGGACTCAGGCAGGAGAGGAGCCAAGTGTCACGATGCTGTTCAGTTCTGAGGTGGTGATAGATAGGAATTATGGTGGGGGAGGCAGCGGGCCACATGCTGACACGTGACTCCACGGACCAGGGAGCAGGCAAGGTGACAGCAATGAGAACCTTAAGAGGCTGTAAAGTTTGATGACTCACTTTCAAAAGAAGCTAGGGTTTTGAAGGAGAAAGGACAGCCATCGGAGTTGCAAGGGGTTTCCAGGTGGGCATTTACTCCACCCAGCCTTGAGATGCAGGGATGCAGTTTCCAGCTGAGCAGGCTGCCAGAAGCCTCATTCCTAACAATCAGCCTGGCTTTCCTCCCAGGAAAACATTGAAATGGAAGAAGATGAGGGCGAGTTTGATGATGATGGTGAGTTCCTAGGGCATAGAGGAAGGCTTTACAGGAGGAGATGGGTTAAGGGTTAGGGTGGGTAATACCTGTACGGTGAGGGATGACCTGTTGGTGGTGTAGACTCTGATGCATATTGGGAGGTAGGGGTTAGAAAAGGAGCAAGAAGATGGATATTATGAAGGCAGTGAGAATTGGTCCAGAGCATGAGGCTAGAGATGGCATGGCTAAAGAAAGACATGATGATTGAGGATTAGCCTGAGGATGGCCCACCCCAGATGAGGGTGCTAGAGAGCACAGTAAATCTCCCTATAGTGGCTAACTATTGTTATGGAATAGACTATTTGTTTAGCTATGCAAAGATGTGTTACATTTGTTTATGCTGCATTTGTTTAACAATGTAGAAATGTGTTGCTGTTTCACCTTGCCTGCCTAAGGAACCTGATTGGTCTAATAAAAAGCTGAATGACCAATAGCTAGGCAGTAGAGGGATTGGTGGGGCTGGTGGGCAGAGAGAATAAATAGGAGGAGGAATCTAGGCTCAAGAAAGAATGAGGGAGAGAGGGAGACACCAGGGGCCAGACAGACAGACATGGAGTAGGACATACAGAATGAAAGAAAAATAAAAAGCCCTGAGGCAAAACATAAATGAACAGAAACAGGTTAAATTAAGTTCTAAGACCTAGTGAGACAAGCACAAGATAAGGCCAAGCATTCATAACTAACATTAAGTCTCTGTATCATGATTTGGGGCCTGGCAGTCCAAGAAAACCTGCTACAAATTATAATGATGCTATGGTCTCCAGAGCTGAGGGAAACCCATCAGCAGCAAAGCCATAGGCCAAGGGAAGTTGATGTGCACTGGGCCAAGACTGATGAATTACTGTTCATGTCAACCCAACTAAATGTCATTGGCATGCACAACTGTGGCTGATAAAAATGAGGTATATTCAGGGAAATTGAGGGAAAAACAGAAGTGAAGGTTTTGTGAACACAAGGAAATGGCCAGAGCACTCCTATGCTTGGTTTTAATGGTTAAGTTGGGCAGCAGGGCAGAGCTACCCAGGGTTTTGTTTGTGGGTTATGTCACTCAGGAAGAGCTCAGGTATCACTGTGCTTAGCATGTGGGTATGCTGGGCTTCTTGCCTGGCAGTTTGGGGACTGGATCTTGTTCTGACTTTATCTTAGCTACCATGTGACCTTAACCAAGTCACTCTACCTCTCCAGTCTCTACCTGAATCCTTCTCACCTCTAAATATCTTGTGTCTACAACTTTGAGTCTGTTATAAAAGGAAAGTAAAATCAACAGCCTAAGGAGATAGCCCAGATACTTGATTTAGAGTACAAATTCATTGATTACTCTATTGGTTTGTTTGTGTTGCTGTTTTAGAAATTTGACTAATTGACATGACTTCACTGAATCTTCTTAACAATAGTACAAAACGATTAATATGGAAGAGGTAAAAGATGCTCCCACGTTCTTTCAGGTGCGGTTAACTGGCAGAACATTGCTGATGGCTGACCGAATTGACATCAGCAGTAAGTGTATTTCTTTTCTGTCTGAGGGTATCTATTGAAAGACAGGATTCTGTTGGGTTCAAGGGGACACACAGATGAAGTAGAATAACATAGTACCCGACGGCAATGAGATTTCAATCTAATGTGTCAAATTAAGCACGGTAAAGCAATGGGATAATTTAACATTAAATCAAACTGAGGAACACAAAGGCAAAATAAGATCAGAGAAGGAGGAAATCATCTTAACTGAAAAGAAAACTCAAGGAAGAAACTCTTCCCGCAAAAGAAGGAGTGTTGATTGAAATTTCATTTGTTGCTCATGAGTAAAAGAAGAGGAAGGAGCCACTAGTACTGGCTGAGTATCTGCTTTTCTGGCTATTTGGATTATTTCATTAAGCCTCTAAAGAAGGTATTGGGGCACCCCCTTTTATGGATAGAATAGCTGGGGCTCAAAGGGATGAAGTTACTTGTTTAAGGCCAACCAGCCGGTTAGCTAAGAGTTAGAACTTTCTGAATCAAAGCCAATGATTTTTCTAATCATCTCTTGTGTTTCTCACCATTTATTGTACATTAGGTGAGTGGCAGGGGCTGAGCCAGGGATGGGTGTTGTCCTGGTGGCATTCAGCATTGGACATGCATCTTATACAGCCAATCATGAGTAATGTTATATGAGCTTTATATTTATATGTATAAAAGGCTATACTTTAACCTGGCTTAGCTTTAGAGTCTAAGAATGAGTTTTAGAGGCTTGTTGTAACCAACTATGGAGGTTCTTCGTGGAGTTTTGCTTCTTTCAAATGGTTGCCTAACACTAATATGGTTTGGGTGTAAAATGTCCCCCACAGGCCTGTGTGTTTGAACACTTGGACCTTAGCTCCTGATGCTGCTTTTTGGAGGTTGTGGAACTTTTGTGGCAGGCTGGCAGAGGCGGGCCACAAGAGTGAGCTTTGGAGGGTAATATCTCAGCCTTACTTCCATGTGAGCTCTCTTCTTCAGGACCTGCCAAGATATAAATAAGCCACGCCACAACCTCCTACGCCGTAGACTGAGCCCCTCCAGTTGTCATGACTTCCCCGCCATTTTGGACTGCTTCCTCTGAACTGTAAGGCACAGTAAGTCCCTCCTTCCTTAAGCTGTTTCCGTTAGATTTTTAAAAAGATTTATTTTATTTTGTGTGTGTATGTGTGTGCCTGAGTGTATGCATCACCATGTGTATGCAGGTGTCTGCAGGGGCCAGAAGAGGGCGTCAGACCCTCTGGAACTGAAATTACAGGCAGTTATGAGCCTCTCTATGTGGGTATTGAGAATGGATCCCACATCCTTTTCAAAAGGAGCTAGTGCACTTAACTTCCGGGTCATCTCTCTAGCTCCCTCTGTCAGATGTTCTGAACATGGTGACCTCTCTTCAGCTGGTGTTGCGACATTCTGTGTGCTCTTCTGACAGATGGGGACTATTGAAGTCAGAAGGGTGTGGAGTAAAAAATCAAGGCAGAAGAGATCATTACTAAAAACTCAGCTAAGAAAAGTTGTCTTCCCCAAACCTACTCTTTATGGCGTGCTTAGACCTAAGACCTACTCATAAATAATGTTCCGATACCATCCATTCATTTTTCTTGTTTTAAAGGAATAAGAACCACCATGATTTTTCCTGAAGCACAGACACACGTGTCCACAAACCCACACTATAATCTGGTCAAATAACCAACTGCCCGACCTTCATGTGACAGACATGGAAAGTGAAGCCCAAAGATTTCACTGCCTTGTAGAGACTTGGAAATGGAAGGAGTCAATTGGTATAAATATGGGCTTCATGACCTCACATTTGTAGGATTTACTTCAGGCAGAGCTGCTTCTTCTTTGTCATGCAAGAAAGCAGAGAACAGCCCAGGGTGGCTGTTTGGATTCTAGCGTCTGGGTCTGTTTGAAGTTGAATGCCCATCAGGTGATCCTGGAGTAGATTATCTACCTTTCGTAACCAGTATGTCTAGCCTAGTGGCAGCAACTATTTAATAGCGATGCTCTGTGGGTCCAGGGGGGTAGTGCATGCCCTCATTTAGCTCACAGTCAAAGATCAAGACTAATGAATGGTTTCCATGTTACTATCCTGCATTTGCAAATAGAGCAGATGGCTCGGTAAGTTTGGATGGAGCCACTTAAGAAACGAATGTCCTTCTCCCTGACAGTGAGTGTTTGGAGAGAAGCTTCCATCCTCGTATACTCAATGTGTAGGTAGGGTGTGCCTGGTACATGGTAGGCATCTGGAAATGTTTATGGAATGAAGCCGTGTTGCTCCCTCGGGATGCCACAACTTATTCCCACATTCAGTTCCTAGTTAAACTCCAAAACAAATTAGGAAGTGATCTCAGCAAAGGAAACACACATTTCACAATTCCATTAGCAGGAGGAAACAATCCTGGAGCAAAAGTGAATTTGCTTATGGTCTTTTAGACCACACGTCTTCTTTTACAGATGTTAAAAGTATCATGCTTGGGATGGAGAGAGAGATGGCTTAGAGGGTAAAGGTGTCTGCCAGCAGTCCTGTTGATCTGAATTCAATCTCTGGAGTGCACATGGTGGAAGAAGAGGGCTGACTCCTGAAGGCTGTTCTCTGGCATGAGCACACATGTAGACACACACACACACACACACACACACACACACACTGATAAAGGTTCAGATAGATACTGGAATGAGTAGATATACACCCACTTGCTATTTTTTTCAAGATTTGATGCCCTCACTGACTAAGGCAATAGGACAATACTTTTTACAAGACATTGCCATGGCTATTGCTGTTAGTGCTACCCATCCATCCATCAGTCCACTCACCCACCCACCCAGTAAATATTTGTTAAATGCTCACTATGTGCAGGGCACAATTCTAAGTTGGCTGGTTAGCAGAGGGTAAGAGATATCATACCTTTCTCCTGTGCACTTATTTATTTTTTTTTAAAGATTTATTTATTTATTTTGTATACAGCATGTATGACTACAGGTCAGAAGAGGGCACCAGATCTCATTACAGATGGTTGTGAACCACCATGTGGTTGCTGGGAATTGAACTCAGGACCTCCGGAAGAGCAGTCAGTGCTCTTAACCTCTGAGCCATCTTTCCAGCCCCTTCTGTGCATTTATGTTAACTACTTTTTAAAAGCCAAAAAATATCTGTTAGAGAAAGTAAGTGTTTCCCAACGTATAGAGATATATTTAAATAATGTCTATTTTAAAAACACTAGTCCCTTTAAATATGCTTGCTAGACCCATGTAACTCAGGAAAAGTGGCCTGAGTGCCCATGGAACTAAGCATTTGTAAACCAAAATTTTCAGTCTCCCATAATGTTTACCCTCCTGGAAACAGAGGACAAACATTCCATTCCTGCAGATATCAGAGACGGGGAAAATTGGAAAGCTTTAGTTCAGTCAAGTTTAAATGAGAAGGTGCATGGAGGCTAGGCTGGCAGTTATTTTAACTGAATAATGGCTACTGGGGTAACACGAGAGTGAGAGCGTGTTCACCCTCCTTGTGTGGGGATGAAGCTTGTCTAGGTAAGGTCGTTTTTGGGTATTGTGGCTGTCCCATCACTCCCTTTTGAAGAGGAGCAGCCCAGAGGACTGATGTAACCCAGTTTACAGATGTGCATGCCTGCTGGAATGCACATGGCAGGGCAAGCGATGCATTCCAAATGATGCTTCTAGTTTGCCAGATTTCAGATCTCAAAGAACCTTCTAAGAGCCCATCAGGCCCTTCATACACCTAAGGCGGGCCAGGAGTTGATCTACCCGCTAACCGTGAACTGGGGAGTTTTTAATAGAAGAATATGTGAGATAATGATTACTATGTTGGCTTTCTGGTTTTTTGTTTGCAAAATAACGGGTTTTAGGTTAAACTGAGGCAGGTGTGCAAACGTTCTGGTGAACTCCATGCAGCCTCTCTCCCTAACATCAAGCCATGAAAGACTCTGATAATAGTTGTCAACCAGCATCAATAATTGTAGCAAGGGTCTGGAATATCAATCAAAGGAAAGACAAGCATTTTGATAGCATTAATCAGGGCTAGTCTCCTCCCGCGAAGCGCGCCAAAGCTCTTGGAGTGCTGCCTGCTCCTATTGTTTCCTGTCTGCTGCTTTTGACTCTGATCCACTCCCCCTTCCCCGCTGTGGCCATCATGAAATTGGGGAATTAACTCAGAGCAGAGTTGCTCTAGTTTGGACGCGAAGGTAAACACAAATGGAGAAAGTTCAAATGACTGAGAAGAACAAACAACCCTTGTTACGAAACATTAGCTGGCAAGTGCAGCAGACACGTGCGGTGGGCAGCCATCATGGATGCTTTCCTCTGCTGGCCGAAGGGAAATGGTCACAGACCGCAAGGCCTGTGTGCGTTTCTAGAAGGAATTCACATGTGTTTCTATTTCGAGTGGCCAGGGCTATACGTTTAGGTTTTTTTCTTTCCCTTTAAAAAAGAAGTGTGAGTGTGTGTGTGTGTGTGTGTGTGTGTGTGTGTGTGTGTGTGTGTGTGTCTCCACGTGGAGGCCACAGGTCCACACTGGATATCTTCCCCTCCACCTACTTTTTTAAAAAGGCTGAACCCGGAGCTTACCTATTGTCTAGACTAACTGGCTAGCCAGGCCCCTGGGCTACTTCTGTCTCTGTCTCCCAGGGCTGGACTGCAAGCATGTAACCCTGGCTTTTTCTATAGGTGCTGGGGATCTGAACTCAGGTCCTCACATTCACTCAGCAGCCCCAGTTGTAAGGTTTCTCAGTCACACTCTGCTGTTGCTGACACTGCTAGTCTCTTTATGTGCTTGACTTTAACGATCATCCTGAGTGGAACAGTTCTCCACACCTCTTAGAGATTCTCATGGGCTGATCACGCTTTCTTGTCTCACACTGGACAGACCCTCTTCCACACGCGTAGTCAGAAGTCTGTCTGCTTATTTAAGTCTCCATTGGGCCAGTTACATGATAGCCAAGAGGGTGCCTTGGAGATTTAAGTGCTTTTAGATTGAGAATTTCCCCAGATCACAAATACCTTCAGTATTGTGCCAATTGAGTCATTTTTACTTTTATTTTTTGAGCCAGGGTCTCACTATGCAGCACCGGCTGGCCTGTAACTCACTGAGACCTGCCTCTGCCTCCCCAGTATTGGGATCAAAGGTCCACATGCCCGGCTTATATTCATTTATAACTGGCTCAACTTACATAGATTGAATATCCAAGCGCGCACCCAGCAAGAACGTGAAGCAGAAAGGCTGGATCAGTGTATCATATAGAAAGATTTTTAGCATCATACCCTTTTTCATACGATTGAAGTCACTGAAAGGTAGGAAGAAATATTCATATTCTGTAAACACATGTTTGTATATTTATATACCAACACAAAACCATAATAAATGGTCGAAAAATTCCACCAGTGGCTGATTCATCTTAATGCTGTCAAATATTCATTTTGATTAATATTTTTTTTCTCTGAGTTGACTGACACTTTGTGGTAAATCATGGCTTTGGATAGACATCACCAATATGAAACCCCTACAGACAGCTCCCTGGAAAATTAATTGGTCAGCTTCTGCTGCAATAACCAATAACAACCTACATTAGAAATTTCACACATAAACAAATTATTATTCTTTGTTGGATAAGGTAACTAATTAATTTTCCAGGGATCTGTAAGTCCTGGAAACTATGAGTAACTAATGGCAAATGAAAGTGTGTTTGAATTTCAAGTGTTTGGATTTCTTTCCTCTTTTATTTCACAATGAGGGACCTGGTTTCTCTGTGCTAACAAATAATCAACATCAAAAGAGTATAAATTGGACCATGTCTTTTCTTATTGTCCTTTTCCACACTATCATAAGCCAGTTTTTAGCTATGAAGTATACACACACACACACACACACACACACACACACACACACACACATCTTTTTGGATAGACTTTTAAAAGGGCAATTAAATAAGCATGAAAGAATGTTGCCCCCAAATTATACCTACCTTAACTTGAAAAAGTCAAGGGACATATAGAAAGCTAAAGCAGAGGCAGAAATGGCGACTTGAGTTTGTAATCCATAATCATCACTATATGTAAAATTGTGTCTTCCTAAGAAATTGTAGGTTTTAAAATGATCAAGGCTTGTCTATTCATGTTTTCTCTCAGCAGCCTTCTTTGTCTCAGGACCCAACATGGCTCCTCTTGATGGAGCTTCCCCTGTTGTCCTGTTCGGGCAATGAGTGCCTTGGTGTCTTTGTTTCTCTGATTAGGTTCTGTTTTGTGAATGGCAAGTTTAGACTTTTAAATCTTCCACCTGAATTATTACAAGAGAGATTTGGTAATTAAGTTCTAACAAGATTTAAATGATATTAAAAACAGTCAGTTAAAAGGAAACACAGCCTTGGGCTTTGTTGTAAATTTGTATAATTATTTTTCGTCCTCTAGAGGATGCATAATTATGTTTCTGTATTTATAAAAATACTGCCTCTGAGGCACCAAAATGAATTTTACAGTATGCTAATTTACATATTAATGTTACTCTTTGTATGTCGACATTTCTTTGGCTGAAAAGAAAGAAGATTTTTCTAGGAAATTTTCAAAGTAACCATGAAGCCTGCAAAGCCTTTTTGATTGGTAACTCTGGAAAAACCACTGCTTAGGGAGAAAGTTTGTCCAAGAAAGAAGAAACTTGAGGCAGACACAACGCTAACCCTCAAGTCTAGCGTTACTTGAACCTGGGAAACCTGCGGAGGGTAGGATGGTGCCACCAAACATAATATCCCATAGCATCTCCAGTACTGTTCATGCCTTGAGATCTGGATACTTTGTGTGTGTTAGTCAGCTGTCTAGTATTACATTACAAACCAACCAACCACCCCAGGCTAGTCAATTTAAGCAACAGAGAGGTTGGCTTACATATTCAGTGGTTTTAATCCATGGTCAGCTGGCCTTCTGCCTCTGTATTCTGAGTGCTGGGATCATTGGTATGAGTGACCACGGCCAGCTTGAAGACACTTTTCTTGAGGAGAAATCTGGAGTATTCTTCTGAGGGCATGTGCTTGTGTTCTTCTGAGACTCTGTTGGGACCATGGAAAAGGCATGGTTGGGGCTGGGAAGGTCAGCAGACCTGAGTGAAGGTGTGGATGAGACATGGCCTCTTTGTGGGCAAGGACCTCCCGTTTGTTGGATGGAATTCAGGACAGGTTGTTCAGTAGAAAGGTGAGTGAACGACAGGTTTCTCCAGAAGGAGCCTGTGTGAGGGAGATGCTGGTGTCTCAGAGCCTGAACTGATGCTTTCTCTAGAAACACCATGACCAAGGCAACTTGCAGACTCAAGAGTTTATTTGAGGTTTATGGTTTCAGAGTGTAAGAGTCTGTGACCATCATGGCAGGGAGCATGGCAAGAATCAGGCAGGCAGGCACGGCATTGCAGCAGTAGCTGAGAGCTCACATCTTGAGACACAACCTTGAAGGAGAGAGAGACAGAGACTGGTGTAGCAGGCATGACTTTCTGATCAGATCTGAGGTCTGCTCCATAAGAGGGAATTCTTGCTCGGTACTGTAAATCACATCAGAAACCCATGGCGGGGAAGGTTATGGTCCATAGGGGAATATACTATTGTTTGCTGAGTAGATTCATCCAACTGTCTTCTAAATATTTATATTTATACTTTAGATTAGTGCTCCTCTCAACCTTGGTCAATGCAGTCAATGCAAGACTGGTAACTACTCAAGGTGCTGAGAATAAGTAACTGCTGAGTGATCATCTCTTAAGGAGACATTAATATCAACCTCATCAAGGCTCAGGGAACCCTGCAGAAGGTGGGGAGAAAGTGTATTAGAGCCTGAGATGGGGAGAAGTGCTGTGAAATGAATATGACTTGCCTATCACACTCCTGAACTCACAGCAGCTATGGTTTGAAGTGTTTATCTAATTGTTCTTTATCAATAAAAACTCGAGAGTCAGATACCAGGGTAAGAACCTGAATGATCAGAGAAGCAGCCAGTGACCTCCTATCTCTTTCGTTCCTCCATCCAAAAAGGGCCAAGACCCTCTCTAAGCCCCACCCTACTACTTCCTGTCTCTCTATCTGTACTTAGTCCTCCAAAACACCTATGGTTAATTTTCATCAGCTGGTAGCTAGCTCCTCCCTCTGATTCAAAACAAACTTTATTGTCGGTCTTGGGAGCATCAGAATGCAATCAAAATATCACACAACAATGGTTACCTGCAAATGACCTTCAAAAGATCAAGCACATCAACATAAGAGCATGGATAGGAGAGCGTCTCATGAGGCTCCACCCCTAGCTGGGGAAATATTGGTAATTGATGGCTGTTGTGAGGAGGGGAATCATTTTTTTCTTGGGGAAATGGCTACTGATTGGTTGCTCACAGTCCAGTGAATGGCCCATACCTATGTGCTTCCATAGTTTGGACTGTGCATATATTTTTCACTATTTTATAGGTGAGCATAATGTGATTTGGTGGGGCCTGGAAACTTGACCAAAGTTAACAGCTTCAGATGACAGAGCAAAGCTCTTCCACCAGGTTTGACTCTGAATCTTTTTCTTCCGCCGTAGCACCGCTTCCAGGGTTAATAAGGAGGCCGAGCATAGGGCACCTGCTCCACCAGTTTTAAGGCAGAGAGGCTAACTAGAAAACTGCTCTCTGGAAAGCACCTTGAGACTGAAGTCCTGCCCTGTTTTTCCAGAAGCTTGCGTCTGGAAGAGGACACTCACTGCTATTGTCTGGCTGGATCCCTCTTTGTCTTGACAGCTCATCAACATTGTTCGGCCAGATGTCCTCTTGTGGTTGAAGAACCGAGGCTGGCCAAAGCCACTCAGAGGCTGATTATGGTATGCTAATGAGCACCCGGTCCTGGGTGCTCGTCGGGACCTTCATATTACGTAATAAGGAAAAGGACATTTGACAGTGGTTTTCATGTGTTACAGAGGTCCTCCACCTTCGTCATCAGCATCCTGTCCACACAGACTGCCTTTAGCTGGTAGTCAATTCACATCTCAAGATCAGTCAGCTCAAAAATGTTTGGAATACCTTCAATCCCTGCAAATTCCCCACCACGAACGTTTGCCTTTTGAGTGCAGGCTGCGAGCACACTGGGGATGGGAGAGGGAGAGCAGGGCGTTTTGGACAGAGTCCCTCCTGGAATTGTCCTCGTTTCTCTACTTTTGAGGCTAACATGGGAGTAGGAAAGCCTTAGCTCAAATCCCTGATGTGCTCCTCATTGCCCACAGGCTCCCAGGGAGGTTACTTCACTTCTCAGTCTCAGTTACACACTGTAAATAAATAAATTAATTAACATTCACTTCAGAGTAGTGAGAACACGGGACTGTTGCGGGCAAAGGCTGTGGGTGGCTATGTCCGAGCCCAGGTGAAGGCCCTTTGTGAGTAGCTGTGCTTGTTACTAATCCAGTTCTAAAACCAGTTTCCCACATTTTATTATTTATGCAGAAGGACTAGGCTGATTGGGGCTTAGTTATGCTGCCCCAGAGTGTGGGTTCCTGGGGACAATACTGCTAGGGTGACCAACAGTCTCAGTTTGCCCTGGTAGGTAAGATTTTGGGAAAAAAAACAAAAAAAAGGATAGTAATGCTTCAGTGGAAAGCCTCAGGAAACAGGGCTGAGCCAGTCGCCCCTCCCAGCACATACTCTAGGGCTTGCCTATGATCAAGCCTTCATTGCTGCTTTAAAGTTTATATACCCAAAGCCCACACTTTACCTCCTCATGATGGAGGTAAGGAACGGGCTACACCTGTGATGTGCAGTGTTGGCTGTGGGGGCGGAGAAGGGGACCTGATAAGATATTGCTCACCAGACATTCTCATTCCATTAGGTGCACTATTTGAGAAAGAATTGATCCTGATTGGCTCTCCGCACCCCCTACTCCTGGTAGAACCTAGCAAAGAATAGTGTCTTAATTACACTTTCCTATATATTTAGCTAACTTTCCTTTTTATGGGAAATCGAGATATTGTTAAAATAAGTAGGATTGTTATATCACCAAAGGACAGTCTGTTGCATGTGCTTCCTCCCCTGATTTTTAGGAAGTCCTTGCTTCCTGTTCTCTGCAGCTGTGAACAACTTCTCGAGTTGTGGGAAGAGAGAGAGAGAGAGAGAGAGAATAGAATTTAGGTACAAAATGTTCCATTTTTGTGTCCTTAGAGTTTCAGCTCAGAAGAGTTCACTAGACACGTGGCTTCTTTTTTTTTTTTTTTTTTTTTTTTTTTGGTTTTTTGAGACAGGGTTTCTCTGTGTAGCTTTGTGCCTTTCCTGGAACTCGCTTTGTAGACCAGGCTGGCCTCGAACTCACAGAGATCTGCCTGCCTCTGCCTCCCGAGTGCTGGGATTAAAGGCGTGTGCCACCACCGCCCGGCGACACTTGGCTTCTTAAAGATGCTAGAGAAACTGAAGTATTTTATCTAACCCCTTGGCTTCCTTATGGATGAGGTATAAGGACCAGTTGATCCACAGTTGGGCAATTTTAGAACTGATTTTGCAATCCTTTCATTTTCTGGGTCAAGTCTCTCTTCTGATAAGGAAAGTTGATCAAGTAGGAGGAGTTTGGATAGGGGCCAGTTTTACTTTCCCATGTTTTCAGGACATGTTAGAGTAATCTCACTTCTTGTCTTAGGCAGCAGCAAGGCAGTGCAGCCACCCAGGAGTGTTTTCTCAAGGGTTCAAAACCAAAAGAGAAGGAGGTGCATTTTCTATTTGCATACATCCTGGTACTGGACTGATGGTATTGGTAGGAATTCCAGCCATGCCCCCATGATCACGCATGCCCCAGCGAGACACTTAGTCATTTCCGAGTCATACGTCCTATGTAATCCATGCACTGCATGGTCACGTAAATTGCGGGCAGCGTGACCACATGATCTATGTGTGTGCGTGGAGTAGCCATGTGGGCCCATGTGCGCATGCGCGGGGTGATCCTTAAAATGCGTACCCTCCTCCTCCTCTTCATGTGTCCTTCTAGCAGGCCTGATCACACCCTGTCTTTTTCCCCTTTTCTTAATAAAACTCTTGTTAGTGGGGTTTGTTGTGTTCCATGACTTTTTCTTGCAGGGTAAGAGCGCTGCTAAAACCAACAGGTATCATTTTGCTGACTTGAAAGGCATCAATGATAAAGATTAAGATACATGAAATGCTGTCTGAGAAAGCTTTGATTTTTTTTCAGATATATTGCATAAGAAATTGGTGTCCTCATATGGGCTTCTTGACCAGATTATTAAATGTGTCAAACTAGGAGACTCTGAAGAGCCAATGTGTTCATGCCAATCAGCATTATATAAGTCTTTCTTTCTCAGCACTGAGTAGGTTTTTAAAAGCCTGTCCAGTGCTCTGCATGGCCCAGGACTGTCTCTATTCTGAACAGGGCCACCTTGGGGGGAGAGGGGGTCATAGATGACCAGATCACTAGAGCTCCAGGCTTAGTTGACACATGGCTCCAACGTGTCAGAAGAACAGCTGGCTGGGTTTCTCTATCCTGGGAGTTCAGCATCATCTGACTGGGATGATGGATTATGAGCATGGCGCAGCCTCCCACAGTAATACATCAAGACTCAGCTCTTATTTGAAGGTGAATTAGTCAAAGGATGGAGTTCCTGTGAGCTCCACGAACCTCAGGAAGGGAACTCTTTAACGATGGAATGAAAGACAAAAGAGCCGGTGGGGGCCAGGGTCAGTCAACGCAGGGGCCTTTCCTAAACTGTGATCTGCATTTGTGTGCTGAACTTCCCTGTGGTTTAATTCTTTTGAGGTGTGAATCACAACTTTCACCAGCATCACCCCACCCCCACCCCCGTAGAGTGGCTGACCACAGCCAGGGTGTGTGTTTTTTCATGTGTCTTTATAAAGGGTGTTAAATCCATCCTTGCTACAAACAGCCAGTCTCCCTCTCTCTGAGTTCCAGCACTCTCTTTCTCCTCCTTTTACATCCCTTTGCACCCATTAGGTGCAGACTTATAAAATAATGAAGTCTTTGTCACTCTGTCTCACATAGGGTTTATGCTCTGGGGCATTCATTCGTTCAACGAGCATGGAGACTTAACCTCATCTCACTGTGTATCATTTTCAACGTGCCGGGCTTAAAAGGGAAACACAGTTGTAATCTCCTGTAGTGGGATGGCTGGAAGAGGCATTCCATGGTCGGTCAAGTAACACAATGGTTCTGTGACTTCATGGATGGTCTGCCTTTTGTCTGGCTTTTGTCTTTAGGCATACATACTTATAGTCGAAAGATGGCTGCTGCGTAGTAACACAGGTCAAAGGAGACAGAAGAAAGGACATGCCTTTTTGTTCCGAAGAGCAAAGAAAAAACTTTCAGGTTTACTGTCCAGAATTGTGTGTGCTGTGTCTAAGCCACCACTGGTAAAGGGAATTAATTAGATCACCTTGAACAGCAGGCTTATCCCTCCCTCTTCTTGAAAGGACATGGTTGATTGGAATTTTGAAAATAAAGCAAAGGATTGGGCATTTACTGCCTGAAAATGGATTTTATCCATCATAGGCTTCCAGCTCTGAGGACCAGAAGAAGCCCCCGGAAGCTGTATGGCCAAGCCCCTTGGGAGCCACCAGAGGGCGGGGTGTGCAGGATGGAGTCATACATCTCCCGGATCTGAACTTACTCCATCAGCTCCTGGGAAGCCTCAGACCAGCAGCCTTCTGCAGAAGAGATCTGTCCTGCCTAAGGTCAGGCTCTATCCTGGGCCAGCTGTGTCTTAGGACCCATCAAAACAGTGGTAGAAGAGTCTGGTCTTCCAGCTCCCCTTGGGACACCCAGCTTCAGGGCTCCTGAGTACCGTGGGCTTCCTTGTGTCTGAGCCACCCCAGGGTCTCTCTCTGCCAGCAGCTCATAACTAGCACTCAGACTTGGATGACAGAGCTGTTATTCACGTTGAGTTCAAATAGATTCTAGCTATTCCACATTCAGAGTAACAGGAAAACTCCACTCTGTTCACAAGACGTGAGCACCAGAGGAAGACGATTTCCACATGGTGAGAGCCAGACCCTAAGGACAGCTTGTGCGAGTGAACTGGACAAAATGCGGGTATTTGAGGACTAGGGAGCAATCATTGTCCCATCCCCTCTTTTTTGTTACTCTTCCTCCACCTCTGTTACCACTTTTTAAAATTGCTCTCAGGAGGGGAAAAGTGAGAGTCAGTCACCCTTCAAGATAGCAGGTGAGCCACCATTTTGTTTCAAGGTGGACAGGCACCATTCTTGTTTAGTTTAGTGGGGTTTTGTTTGTCTGTTTGTGTTTTTTCTTGCAGGGCTGGGGATCAAACCCAGGGCCTTGCATACACTAGGCAACTGCTCTGCTACCAAGCTGCACCTCCAGCCCTAAGCACCATCTGGAGACACAAAACTCTGTAACATTTGAGTGTGATTTGTGCTCTTTTGGGCTAGGCATCCTGGTAAGAGACTTCCTAGGGATCTGATACCAGACAAGCAGCAAAGGAGGCAGGATTAAGGCAGAGGATCTTTCTAAAGAAGATAGTGACAGTTAGCTTTGGGACAGATGTCACTTACATGGCTCTGCACAACAGGAAGAATGATATCAAACAATATGATTAATAAGCGGTGGGGCCTCAGTCACCAGGAGCCCTTACACACACTTCATAACGAAAACAAAAGCCTTTGCTGGAAGTGATGCAGATTTGGCTGGGAGAGTCGCCTGGCATGTCCTTAGCTGCCACAGCACATTACTTCATTGTTTTTTTTTTTTTTTTTTTTTTTTTTTTTGAGATCTTACAGAGGAGATGAAGCAGGGGACCCAAGAAATACAGGATCAGGCAGATGAATATTCGCCTTGTTGTTTGGCTCATAAAGACCCTGTGTGTGGGGGGCAAGCAGGGAAGGGCAGAGGAAGGGTGAAGAAAGACACAGGCTTGTGGGCAGGGAGGGAGAGGAGATGGCAATTATCGGAGTGATTTCATCCTCTCTGCCTAGCTCTAAGGGCGCCATGAAGACTGAAGAAACTTCTATGAAACCGCCATAGTTTCCCCCTGGTCTCATCAGCTTCTGTTTTAGTCAGGGGACTCACAAAGAATAAATACGATTATTCTCAGGTAAAAATAAAATTGGGAAAGCAAAACCAAAAAGCTTTCAGCCTCCATCGCCTGATGCGCTCCTAGAAGAGCGAGCAGAGGCAGTTGTGAGGGCATCTGATCACACCTGGCGAGATGTCCCTTTGACACAGCAGCCCCTTGTTTGTCCTGTGTGACTGACTGGGGCTTGAGTCCCAGCTCTTCTGATCTTTTCAGGGTACATATGACATTTCATGGCAGCATATAACCTCTTGGGAGAGGACGGGAGATGACTGTTGCCTCCACAGGAGATGAGGGCAGGTAAAATCACACGGAAACTTCTCCAGGGTTCCCCCACCTCTCTGCACCCCCCCTCTCCTTCCACATATAAAGGTCTCTAGCACATGTCAGACACTGAGGAGACAGAGGGACCAAGCCGTCATTCTTATCCTCTGTATGCTTGTCAGATAGAGGATATAGGCCAACGAAGAGACAGTTATACTGAGCATGATGGCACATGCCTCTAATCCTTGCACACAGGAGGGGCAAACAGGAGGATCTTGAGTTCCAGGCCAGCCAGAGCTACTTAGGGACTCCCGGTTCAGAGGTAATTAGTTAAGAAACAAGGAAGGAAGGAAAGGAGGAAGGGAGAGAGAGCATTTAAGGTCTCAAGAGAAGGGAAGACTGTCAGTAGTTCAGTCCTGTGAGTGGAAGGACATCTCAGAGGAGGGATATTTTAGTACCAGACACAAGACTCAAAGAGTGGGGAAGAAAACCCCACCTCTTCCTTCTGCAGATCTTCCAACTTTATCTGACCCCTCTGTTAGTCAAACCCAACCAGAATCTATTGATAAGAAAGCCCAGGTGACAGAGCTCAGAGAGCATCCTCCTCCCAGAGCCCAGAAAAGAGCAGGATCAGGACTGGGAGGGAACTGAGAACTAGGCAGACGGAGAATATCCAGTGTATCTGCTCCATCCTTTTAAGACCCTCCAGGATGGGCAATCAACTCTGTGGTCATCTTCTTTTATTGCCAATTAATCCCATGCAATATCTGCTTTAAATATTTTTGTTTGACTAGTTCCTTTGAGAATCTGATGGGATGCTGTCCCCAAGAACAACAATACAAAATCACATATGGTTGAATTTTTTGCATTTAATATTTACATCTTCTAGAACCCCACCCCTTAGACCAGGCTGTAGACCAGCAGCATCAGCCTCGCTTGGCAGCTTAGAGATGCAAATTCTTTTACCCCAGATCCCAGGTGATATACATGCACATCTAGGCTTCGGAAGTTCTTCCCTAAGAGTCAGTGGGACAAACGTGATGGGGGTGATATGAGAGGACATGACTCTTACAGCTAGGAAAAAGGTTCAGCTGTAGGTAGAAGAAAAGCCAACCGAACATGGCCTTCAGCACAACAAAAGTTTTATTTTTCCCATGAACTATGAGCTCTAGAATAAATGTGTTCAGTGCTGGTGTCACAGTTGTCCCCTCTCCACTGCACTTCCACTTGACCATCTTTAGTCTGTTACTGTTGTCTTCATGGTCCTCAAATGGGTCCTAGAATTCTAGTCATTGGTTTTATATTCCAGGTAAAGGACAAAGTGGAAGTGAACAAGTCACTGAGCCCTTGTAAAGGGTGTTCCTGGAGTTTGTTCCTTGGACACTTTCAATGGCTACTATTTGGTAGCTGCAAGGGAGTCTGCGTAGTAGAGCTATTCTATTAACCTGAAAACACATGGAGCTCAGTGAGTAAGAAAAAAAAGAGGTGAATTAATATTGTAACAGCAATTATCTCAATCTGCCATCATATCTAGTGGTGAAAATTATTAATTTGAATACTCTCATTCTATCCCATATCAACAATGAGAACCTATAGCTTATATTTTGTATTTTGGAGGTGCCATTCGTAAAATAAGGTGAATTAAGAACTTACCAGAAGGAAACCAGAATTATAGAAACAAAGGAGATCAAGATGTAAAATTACTGATTTGGGGCTCCTGTTATTCATTATTGATAATATGAAATATAATTTTTTTCTTTTGAAAATATTTGTCTAAACAAAAACAAAACTATATTTAAGGAGACAAAGAACACCTTAGATTTCTTAAAGAGATTATAACCAAACATCATCTGTGTGGGTATTTGTGTATTTTTCTGGAATGATGGTGTCTTAGTCACTATTTTATTGCTGTGGAGATACACCATGACCAAGGCAACTCTTATTAAAAAAATAGCATTTAATGGGGGGTTTGCCTACAGTTTCAGAGACTTAACCCATCACCATCATGGTAGGGAACATGGTGGCATGTGGGCAGACACAATGCTGGACAAGCAGCTGAGAGTTCTACATTCTGATCTGCAGGTAGCAGGAAGAGAGACAGAAACAGAGAGACAGAGACAGGCAGGCAGAGAGAGCGACAGAGACTGACTGCTGGGCCTTGTGTGGGCTTCTGAAATGTCAAAATTCACCACCCCCCTCACCTCCCCACCCCCCCACCCCCCCACCCCCGACACATTTCCTCCAACAAGACCACACCTCCTAATCCTTTCAAATAGGACTTTAATTTGGTTCCCGGCAGCAATGACAGGTGGTTCACAACCACCTGTAACTCCAGTTCCATGGAATATGATGCCCTCTTCTTGGGCACACACACACACACACACACACACACACGGGTAAATTAAAAAATATATATATAAAGTTTTGTATTCTTCATTATTCAGAGTTTTTCCAATTAATCTAACTTAGTGACTTTTCTCATATTCAAACAGCCAACTTCTATATCACCTTTGTACTGTTCATATAATATTGGGGTATGAATTAAAGTAAGATGTCATCTAGCTAATGAGAGTTGCATTCTAAGGGATCTTGAGACGAGATGAAATGTTGTGGATTTTGAAAAACAAAACAAAAAGCAGTCACATGGCATCCTCAGAATACTTAAGGTTTTGTTTTTTTTTTTTTTTTTTTTTTTTTTTTTTTTTTTTTATAAGATTCTTGCCAGGGCCAGAGAGTGGTAAGGTCTTGGTGTCAGGCTGTCTTCTGTAGAGTCAGAGCCCTGCCAGACCCCAAAGGAGTCTTATGCATGAGAGTTAAACTTTGCTGATGTGCACTGTTAGAACATACTTACAAACAGGCGTCAAACCTGTTCCTGCAGCTACATGGACTCCCTGAGTATCTTCGGGCATCAGGGGTATTCTCAGGCACATGTGGGCTTTTGTCATTCTGAAGTTTATTTTTGCTGACTTTTCGGGACTGGATGGTAAAGAAACACTTGATTGGGCTACTCTGACTCTTTTAGCTTTATTCTTTTAGTTCGTGTTCCCACAGCACCAACAATATTGCTTTTTTTTTTGCTGGGGTTAGTGGGAGAAAGAGAAGGTATAAAGATGGAAACGCATCTTGATGTGAAAGCTCTACACAGAAATGCCTGGAAGGAGAGGTACGAGGCATTTGCAGATCTGCAGATTTTCCCCCATAGTTCCCTGCAGAATACACAAAACACAACTCCATGAGACTCAGATTTCTAGCTTCTATCTATTGTCAGAATGAAGGACAGGCCCACTATTTCACCCTGTAACAAACATCTAGTTTAAAGAACCTGTACTAAATGTTGATCAGGTTGTTTCCAAACCTAAGGGAGTCATCAGTACTGTTTGGGCAGCCTCACAAGTCTATATAGTCTCAGTATATTCCAGCTGCATGTGGACCATGGATTGTGATTTTGATGAACTTGACTATCTGTTTCTAGAAAAAGCAGGCATTCTATTGACTAGACAGATTTCCATGTGTGGGTATCACTCTTCAGGACTGGTACACCCGTGGGCTATTACATTCGGCACTGTGCTTTTCCGAAGCAACCCTTCTGACCCACTAGACTTCGCCATGGTTTATGCTGCTCAGACATCAGATCCACCCTGTTTCCCAAGCTTCTGTGGTGTTATTGGCATGTTAATTATTACAGCAAATGATAAAATGTGCAAAATGGTCTCCCCCCCTTAATGACATAGATAAATGAAGCAATTAATTTTACACAATAAAAACAAGCAATACAATAACTTACAAATTTGGAGTTTCTTCATTATTACATCAAATTGCAAAATGGAAACATGTAATTTCAAAAGGCTCCTAAGTAAAAATGGAAACACAGCTGATGCCACATCCGCTTGTGGGCTGCAGAATAATGTGGGGGTTTTGCACAGTGTGGCACAGTCAACATCTTTTAGACACACCAGGCCAGATACATTCCGAAACTATAAATCTTCGAGCCATCCCAATGATCTAAGCCATTTATGTGCTGTAATGAAAAACAAAACAGCTTCTTGTTGCTCTTCGATATTAGTTTGGCATTCTCAGAGTTACCTTGCTTAGGACACTCAGCTCCACTTATCTGCAGTTGCAGAAGCTGGAAGCCTGTGATTGATCTTGTAACTCCAATATCTCGAGGGAGATAAGTAGGGAAGCAAATTCCCCGAGAGGGTTGACAACAGTTTTTAAAATGAAATGTGTGTACACCAGGCCTGACATACTCTATTGCCCACCATCTTTGAAACCGTCAGTTTCCAGGCTGACATTTGGTTCTGTGTGTTTGTTTTGGTGAGTGAGAAAGTAACACATATTTTCTTTGACATCTTGTGCAATTTTACAAGTATTCAGGGCACATTCCCTGCTTTGCATGGAAAATGTATTTGCGCAGTTGTCAGAATGATGGACAGGGGAGCGAATGGTAGGACAGAGCGCTGATCTTTGCTTGTTATTACATACAATAGCCTTGTAGGAATCATGATGTGTTGGTGAGACAAACTGTGTCCCATTCTGGAACATATTAAGTTTGTCTCCAGGACGCACATGACTTCGCTAGGGTGACGAACCTCATTCATAATAGATGCTAATCTTTTCAGGGCTGACTGATGACAGCACTCCCTGCCCTTCACGGAATTAGAGCCCGGTTTTATCAAAGGACTCAAACTGCCTGCTAATTAGACTAATTCCCTTCATCATGAATTATTTATTTCCATTGGTAACCGATCACTGTGACATTAATGGGTTCTGCTCAACTTAGTTTCATACCAATACACACTAGGAGTTAAATGCTTAAAAATTCCCGATACTTCACTCCAGGTCAAGTGTATCTCTAATATTTGACAGATTCGATGGAGCTTCGATGATTATGTTTTAGGAACAAATAAAATGGGATGAAGCTCCAGATTTTGTTTAGATAGGAAAACAAATCCATTTCTTTCTCTGCTCAGGTGTCTCCTTGCTTGGCCGGAACATGTCATCTTATGTTGGACTAGATTCTCTGAGTTGCAGGAATTTTGTCAAGGTCACACTAGTACATGAAGTAGATATAATGCTAGCTAGCCAGATACAGGTGATATTTCACTGTTTATTAATATCCTTTGATACAAAATTAAGAGTGTTAATATCTTGTTTACTTATTTATAAGCACACTTTTTTTTGAGACAGGGTTTTACTATGTAGCTCTGGCTAGCCTGGAAGTAACTATATAGACTAGGCTGGCCTCAAATTCACAGAGATCTGCCTGCCTCTGCCTCTTAAGTACTAGGATTAAAGATGTGTGTTACTATGCTTGGCTTTATAAAAGACCGTTTAAAAATGTATCTTATTTAAGAGCCCAATGGTGCACCTGTTAACACCTAAGTTGTATACAGAGCAGTGCTTCTCAACACGCTATCAGTGTGTCACCCGGACCACAGAAGCACTGCTGCGGAGATCGAAGCTTCCGGGGCCTCATCTGACCTGTTAGAACCTGAAAATGGAGCCTCAGAATCTGCATCATTAACCCACAGCTTGACATGGTGGCATATGCCTGTAATCCTAGCACTCAGGAGACTGACTGAGGCAGGAGGAGATGGAATTTGAGACTAGCCTGAGCTACAGAGTGAGACTCCAAAAAAACAGTACAAGACATCCCCCACACGCTATTTGATTCTTGAATAGTGTAAGAGTTACTGACATTGGTTACACAGGAAAAACAACAACAAAAACCAACCCACCAAACAAACAAACAGACAAAAAGTTAAAACTGATCGGTGTGTTCGCAGGAATAGTAAGCTGGCTCGTCTCTAAGGCACAGAGGCTCTGTGGAAAGCTAAGATTGCTTCTGGATTTGGCAGCAACACACAAAGTGCATCGTCCGTGCTGAGTGGCTGTTAAGTCTGAGCATCAAGGCAGTCTGTGAACGTCAGACCCAAGTGTCAGGCATCACACCTCGCTCAGGGGACACAATGGACGAAGATGTCAAGGCAGAGGCCCTCACACTCACTGTTCAGAGAGGTAATTGGAGTCAGGTGGAGAAGCTGCTGTGCACACGCTAGGTACATGTCCACACTAGATACCTGGGTCATTACAGAGTGGATGGTGGGAAACAGTAAAGGGGGAAGAGGGGAGTGGGAAGAAGACAAGATAATGAGCAGAAGCTGGAGATGAGGAGACAAATGTCCAGCAAAGACATCGTGTAGTCCAAGTGCAGAATGTCAAAACTACAAGCAGCTATAGTTTCGGGTTTCCCCCCCCACACACTCCACAGTCAAGAAGAGTGTCTCAAGTGGCATGCACCTGTGTGGGCAGAGGACTGTGCTGCCAGCAGTCATGGTTAACAAGGATCAACACCCTGTGCACACTCACCAACTCCCAGCAAATCCCATCACACTTCGACTTTAAAGCATAGGGGATCTTTCAGATTGTCCGGGAAACAGCAACATTGCGTAAGTGAATTAAAAAGATAGTCGAAGACACCACAGAGCCATGTAACCAAGGGAGCATGTTATAGGGGTTTGGTTTATGGCTGCAGAGTCTGCTGTGTTATTATTGCCCGAAATATGCATTCATAGATCAAATAGTTATGTATGAAATTTTCACCGGGTTCCTTGTACCTAATCTGACAAAATGAGACTTCTGAAATTATACCCGAAGGAATTAGGGATTCCTGAAGAGTTTAGAGTGCTTTCTCAACTATTTGTGTGAGCAAGTAGCTCATGGTACCTGAGATCACAGATACTGTGTTTCAGTCTGAGGGAAAATGGGGCAGATTGGGCTGTTAGGGCAGGGAGGAAATTTGAAGTTTTTCATTTGTTCCCTTTCCCATGCCCGTATCACATGTCTTCAACTGTCTGTTTCACACAGACAACCCACACCCCTATTTACATATGTTTAAGAAAACCTTGGAGGCCGTTTCAATAGCTGACACCCTCCTCAAGCCACTGGCATTTAACGCGTTTTATTGATCTGCACATGTCAGTTTACTAAATTGCTTTCCTCTTCCCTCACCCCCCTTCTCAGCCCGTCTATGAGTCAGATTGCAGCTGGAGTCATTTTACATTGAGAAGTTCATTCATGTGTTAATATCTGGTATTTTGAATGGATCTCACTGGCAAACCTTCCACAAAGCAGAGTTATCAGTTCAATCAGAGAAATAAAGATTTTCCTAAGAATAATAAAAACCAAAGCTACCAAGGGCTGCTGGCCAGGGGTGGCAAATGTTTCCAGGAGACTCTGGCCTGATTGCATCTGTCGGTTTTCATACCAGCCCCTAAGGAGACCTCTAGATGATACTCTGGTTCAATAGACACATGGTTTTCAGTGGCTTTGGGAAATCATGTCCTCTGCCGCATCTGTGATATTTTCTGATCATCAAAGAAGTCTTTTTTGTTTTGTTTTTGAATTACATTTTTATTAAGGACTTCTTCACAAATGTTAAAGACTATTCAGATATGCTCGCATGAATAACCCTGACGACCCCAGGAGTCATCCACCTGTGTGCAGGTCATAGTCCCAGGACGAATGTGGAGGTTATATCATTAATGCAATGTTCAAAATAGTGACCAAGAGAAGCCACAGGGCAGGATACAAAGTCTGAAATGCAAATAAGTTTTCAGTTGGAGTCTGGGGTATCATGGCAGCCTCAGACGTCTGAACTGGGGGTAGTAACCAGGACTACAGATGGCATAGCTTCTGAATTCCATCCTAGAAATGGACTTACCAACAGATGATGTCTGGGATCATCTGGGTTCCCTATGCAAGCACATTTGAGTCTTTTAACATTGGTGAGGAACTCCCTAAAGTTACAAGCTTCTTGCTAGACAAGTAACTAGAGGCTTTGCGTATTGAAAGAGAAACTTGTCAATTACAAGTTGATTGGGGCTTGAATATTTGGAGGAGTTTTGCACCATGATTTCCTCTAGTGCAAAATAAAAACAAAACAAAACAATTAAACATAAACTCAAATAGATCAAAGCAAAAGCACAAGCAGTCATATTTCCTGAACTTTTCTCTCCCCCTTTGAGCTAATTAGCCAATCATGTCAGAGTGTGAAGTTATCTCCCACCAATGGGATGAGAGGCAGTCACCATCAACATCAAGGATAAAAGACTGATGCTACATTGGTTCTGGTGTGCTGCTAGCCTGGTTTGGGTTCAAATTTTAAGGCATTCCCTGGTCTCATTCCCTTTTAGGATGAGCCACAGGAACCAAATTTGCCTTTCTGCCACAAGCAACCAGGAAACTGGACCCTACAGATAACTATTCATAGACATTGACTCGAAGAGCTTGGAACTCTGATGCTTAGGAGATAAAAATAAAATGGTGGGTTCCACTACCAACTTTGGTTGGTTCCCACAGATAGTTTTCAGACTACAATACAAGAAGGGACTCAACCCAAGTAGAACAGATCTACTGAGAAAGAGGCTGGGAGGCTGAGGAGCCTGGAAGTTAAAAAGCTCACCTCCGGAAGGGGAATACACTACAAGGAAATGGAGCTCCATCAATCTGCATGGACAGTCCTTGAATCTTTGCTGGCTTTTAGGCTGTGCATGCATGGGATAAAGATTCCATGAAGATTCCACGAGCCACAACACAGCATGGTTAGGGACTTGCCAAGTTCATAGGGCAGGGGACATCTAAAACATTAGCCATTCAGCCAGGAAGCTGAATGATCACCCAAAGTATTTGGTCAAGTCCATAGGAGATGCCTTGGGAATAAAATCGGACAGCTCCTAAAGCGAAACAGTGTTGCACGTGGCGGAGAAAAGTCAAGGGGCAGGCTTTTCTGGACAGTATCAAGTGGAAGAGCAAGTAGCTTGTTTGTCGAAGCAAAGTCAATACCATTTAAAGGAAAACAAACAAACATCCAGACATTCAGCAACATTACATTCATAATGTCTAGAATCCGAGGGACGAGAAAAACCACCAGACTAGCTACAAAGAAGAAAAATGTAACCCGTAATCAGAAGAAAAAAAAAAAAATCAGTGTCTCGATAGAGGCAACTTCTTCAGGTAGAACTAGCAAGAGCGGTGTTAAAATAGCTTTTTTATTTTATGTTTTCCAGACAGGATCTCACTATGTAGCTCAGGGTGGTCTCAGATTCCCCCAAACCCTATTACAAAGACACGTCTACGCTCATGTTCATTGCTGGTCTCTTCACAGTAGCTAGGGAATGAAATCTGTAGCATGAATCTTAAAAGTTCTTATTAATAAAATCAAACCTGGGGCCAGGTATTGGGGTGAATGCTGGAAGATCAGAGAGACACAACAGGCCACAGCTAACCTCACCTTGCCAATTCCTCAGCTGATCCTGTTTCCTCAGACTGGAAGCCTCTGAGTCCTCATCCAGAATGAATCTCAGCTGAACTGTTGCTCAAAAGTCTAGAAGCTTAACCAGGCTCTAGTTTCTGGTTTTCACTCCTTATATACCTTTCTGCTCCCTGCAATCACTGCCTGGGATTAAAGGCATGTGTCACCATGCCCGGATGTTTCCAGTGTGGCTTTGAACTCACAGAGATCCGCATGGACCTCTGCCTCCAGAATGCTAGGATTTAAGGTGTGTGTGCCACCATTTTTTTTTGGGGGGGGGCCTCTATGTCTATCTACCTGGCTGTTCTGTTCTCTGACCCCAGATAAGTTTATTAAGGTGCACAATATATTGGGGGACACACTATCACCATAGAAATCAGCCTAGATGTCTATTGACTGATGAATGGAAAACGAAAATACGGTACATACATACAATTGGATTGGTACAAAGAAAAATGAAATTTGCAGGAAAATGAATGGAAATGGAAAATATAGAGAGACAGCTCAAGTCCCATCCCCTCAACAGATGCCGCTGTGTTGCTGTGGTAAACACCATGACCAAAAGCAACATAGGAGAGGAAAGGGTTCATCTGTCTGACAGGTTACAGTCTGTCATGGAGGGAAGCACCAGGCCAGGACCTTAGCCTGAACCCAGAGACAGGAAATGAGGCAGAGAGCACAGAGGAACATTGTTCATCCCTCCTGCTGCTGCTCAGGCGGCATTCTTCTGCAACCCAGGACCACCTGCTCACAGGTGGCCCTGCTGTGTGACCTGGGCACTCCTACATCAATTAGCAGTCAAGAAATGCTCCTGCAGACATCTGATGGAGGAAGTTCCCGCTTCCCAAGTGTCAACTTGGAGATCAAGATTAGCTATCAAGCCGGGCGGTGGTGGCACACGCCTTTAATCCCAGCACTCGGGAGGCAGAGCCAGGTGGATCTCTGTGAGTTCGAGGCCAGCCTGGGCTACCAAGTGAGTTCCAGGAAAGGCGCAAAGCTACACAGAGAAACCCTGTCTCGAAAAAAACCAAAACCAAAAAAAAAAAAAAAAAAAAGATTAGCTATCACAGGTACATAGCTTAAGATTGGGGTGTCTGGAGAGGTTGGGAAGCCAGAGGAGCCCCTGAGAAAGGGGAGAGGAAGAGGAGGCCTTAATGGAGGAGAGGATGGTAGATATGAAAGTAGTGAGGAGCAGCACCGAAGGTTAGGTGTTTAAGCAGGTCATAGAGAAATCAAGCTAACACTGACCTGGAAACTTCCTCCTGGCTGGAAGGTACTATATAATCTGCTGGGGAGAAAAGATGTTAGCTGTCTTACAAGCAGTGGTTCCTGTGTGCTTTACAGACCTGCCAGGCAAGATCAACCTATGGGTGAAACAATGGCATCATTGTTAAGGGGGAATCAGCTGCTTTGCAATTGGATCTGTGGTCTACTTCACAAGAGGGAATTCATGCCTGATACTTTAAACCTGGTCAAAAGCCCATGGCGAGGGGGGTCAGAGGTCCTGTTGGGTAATCTACTACTGCTGTTTTGTTGGAAATGTTGTCAAACTGCCTTCCAAACATTTGTGTTTATAGATGATTAATGCTGCTCTCAACTTTGGTCAGAGAAGGTTCGTTTTGCAGTGAGCAGTGATTAATGCAGAGACTCATAACTTGTGCTGAGAATAAATAACACTGAGCGTTCACTAAAGGTCTATCTATGTTAACCTCTCCTTATCAAGGGTTCAGGGAACACTGGAGAATCGGAGGCAGGATAATATAAGGGCTGGAGTATGGGGAAGAGTGAGAAACTCTGTTTCCAGATATGACGTGGATGTTGTGCTTGTGAGCTCACAGCAGCTGTGGTTATTTGCACAAGGTCTGCAAACATCAAGCCAGTCAGCCTTCCAGCGGGGATGGGAGAAGGACTCACTAGACCCCACCCCTAGTGGGGAGCTATTGGCAGTTGGTGGCTGCTGGTAAAGGGAGAGTCATTTTTCTTGAAGGGTGTGACCGCTGGCAGATTGCCCACGTGCCAGTGGATGGTCTTATGCCCATTCACACTTCGGCAGCACTAAGTGGACTCCTGGGAAGGAGGAGGAAGAGGAGGAGGAGGAGGAGGAAGAGGGAAAGGGGGAGGGGAGGAGATAAAGGTGGAAGAACATGGCGTTGTTATTATCAAGTTATATTGTTTACATGTATGAAATTGTCAAAGACTAGAAAATATTTTTAAATGATTCAAAGAATACTGGGGCTTTTGTCCTTTGGGACAAAACCTATTTCTAGAAATAAAAAGGGATATCTGTGATGATTCAGGAAATTTACCAAGAAATATGAAATCCTAAATATGTGTGCCCTCAGTATCAGAGCTTTAAAATACACGAAGTGGTGACACAGAAGGAAACAGATGCACAAGTGCTCATGGGAACAGTGTTCTCCGGAACCAGACAAACCCTCAGCAACCCTAGCCACCCGCTCACTATCAAGCAATCCGATCGATTGTTTATAGAGAACTTTAGAGACTAGTCCACCCAACTATATCAAGATACATACTCAACTGTATATCTTTTAAAAAAAATCACCAAAAAATACACCATGTACTGGGGCCATAAAGTTAACATTTAAGTATTGAAAGGGATTATAATCATGATGAGCATGTTCCCTGACCACAAGGGAATTAAGTCCAGAATCAGTACAAGTAGAAGTTGATGATATTTGTCCTCTAGACACACTATCAGCTCTAGTGATCCTCTCGGGCTCTGGGACAGATATTTTGTGCATTACTAGGACTTTCTTTAAGCAGCTGCTTTGAAACTGCCAGCCCATGCCTGCCAAGTTCACTTCCACTGCCCCGTGGAGCTTCCAGCATCTCATCTCTCTGAGGGAGAGTCAGGAGGCTCATTCTCCTGCTGTCCACAGAGCAGGTGCCCAGTGCTAACGACAGCCTGGAAATCGGATGTGAAGACTTGATGTTCCAGGTCCCCAGGCTCAGTCCTGGCTGCCCAAACTCTCCTCACTCCTCCCTGCAAGCAGGTCTCAGAAGCAGCAAAGTCCCAAAGTCTTTTGTCCCCAGCAGAGAGCTATAGCCTAGACATGAAAATAAGCAGTCGTCAGGAGTGGCATGGCAGGCCTAGGCAAGTCAGGCCAGGCCAGCGGGGCTCATAGCATTTATTCTTCTCTTCATCTTTTTTTTGCTAGCTTTCATGGACTTGGGTTTATTTATTTATTTCAGAGGACCGGGAACTTCTCCTGAAATGCTTGCTGGGTTTTTAAACCCATTTTCACAGGTAGCAACAGACAGAAGCAAATATAGGGAAGAGGACCCAGATTAAAGTAAGGAAGGCAAGTACAGGAGAAAATGAACTAAACAGGAGACAGCCACCGAGCAGTACGGTGTCCTTGGAAGCTGCTGTATCGAGCTCTGCTTTTTTACCTCCTGTGAGACGTCCAGCAAGTTTCTATTATCTTTGAGCCCTGGTTTCCATACTTAGAGAATGGGCACAAGTGCATACCTTGTCAGGTGTGTCCTAAGTACAGGAAGCAACACCCACACATGCATTGTGTACACATGCATGCATGCATGCACATACACTCTTATTTAATCAGATAATACTTGTAAACGCCTGTTCTCCCTAGGATGTATAGTAAATACTACAAAATGAACACAAACCTTTGACTTGGGAGCAGAGGGTGTCTTCCACAGAAGGAGGGGGTCTGAGAGAATTAGAGCAAAGACACTTTTCAAAGTTTTGCTTAGGATAGAGGTACGGAGAGAAAGAATTTAAAATGAATAGGCTTCTTTAAGAAACTTGGAAAGATACTCTGCATTGTTTTTGTAAGCAACCCGCTGTCACCTTGGTCTTCCTGGAGGCAGAGGTAACTTCTTTCCAGGGACTTCTAATAGAAAGCCCGTTTTCTCTTCAAAGCAGAGGCCTGCCCACTCCTCCACTGTGGTGTCCCCTGAAGACAAACACGGTGTTTAGAGCTCACTGTACATTCTGTTGCCTGTGCACACATTCTAAATATAGTAGCCAGATGATTACTTAATTTAGCTAGCAATGGCAGATTGTTGACAAAGAATCCCTGCTGAGTTCCAATGCCTCCAAACGTTGCGTTTATGAAGCAAATCATATCTGCAGAAGTGACTAACAATGCCATTCGCTTCATAGAGTGACATAATATTTAGCTCTGTCATTGGAGTCTAATTGCCTTATTTTTACAATGTTAGTATTTTATTGATAAATATAGATTACCTGGAGCTAGTCAGTCCTGCGGCAGGGGGCGTAGCACTTGCAGAGTGAGGCTGTTGGGCTAGGAAACTCACAGTCCATGGTACCATCTGCTCTCCAATATGTGGTTACAGGACAGTACATAAACACAAACAGCTCACAAGTAGGATTGTTTTATTGACTCATGATTTAATAGATACTCAAGACACTTAAGCCATTGGTTTCACTCAACAACCCAAACAATGAAGGGCCCTGCAAATCAAATCCTGTTGCATTGCGTTGTTTGGGCAGTGTGCTGTGGAGGAAGCTGTGGGTTGGAGAGTCAAGCTCATCTCATCTTTTCTGTTCCACAGGGGAAATGTGGGCTCTCAGATCCTGCCTTTGCACTCAGCTATTGTTTTGGATGAGAGTGTGCCTCATCCCTCCAGCATATGTGAATGTAACGGGGTCCAGAGAATCCCTCTGCCTGGCTTAAGCAAAACAAGAAACCACTGGCTGTTAGGACTGAATAGTCTAGTGTTTGGTGACTGGATCTATCTGTGCATCTCCCTTTTCCATGAGGTATTTTTTCCCTCCTCACTAGTTCATAGATATGAAGCGCCCATGGGCCATACTGGTACAGTTTGACTTCCCAATGAAGAGAAAACGCATCTCCTTAGGAATTTAGGAAGACCTCTCCAGGGCCTGGATTAAAAAGCTCTCTTTGGCTATGCTTGGCTTCCCTACTCACTCTTCATGTGAGGTACATGGCTGACCGGGAGAGAGTTAGGTACCAGAGCCATAGGTACCAAGTAGGCCATCATGGACCCTGAAGGAAAGGCTGATGGGTAGGCAATAAGATACTCACTGTCTTGCTGAAGTGGGCTGAAGAAGTATAAAGAGAGGCTCAGCGAGCCGTGGGACTTCTGATAAAGAGGTTACTTGGCTGCTTCAGGAGGCGAGAGCCACTGAGTAGAGTTTTTTTTTTTTTAAAGATTTATTTTTTATTATGTATACAGTGCTCTGCCTGCATGTGTCCCTGCAGGCCAGAGGAGAGCACCAGATCTCATTACAAGTGGTTGTGAGCCACCATGTGGTTGCTGGGAATTGAACTCAGGACCTTTAGAAGAGCAGTCGGTGCTCTTAACCACTGAGCCATCTCTCCAGCCCCTCTGAGTAGAGCTTTAAAGATGGGCAAGCTTTAACTGGAGTGAGAAAAATCTGTTTATGAATTTCTCTTCTATAAAAATATTTTTTAATCATTACAGTAGTTGCATAATTAAAAAGCAAGTCAGTGGGGACAGCACTGGCCTCTAGAATTATTCTGTAAATAAGGCATTGTCTTTCTAAACTTCGAGGTCAGGGAACATGCCTAGTATAGTGCTTCCCTGGATGGAGCCAAAGCTGGTGTATTCACGAGGGTCTGGACTTTGCTGGTACTTCTAAGATTCCTGCTTCAGCTTAGGCCTTGACTGACCTGTGTGTAGGTTTCAGAGTGAGCTCAACTCCGAGCACCTCAGACCTCTTCCTATAGTAGACACTGGATAGTGCCTAACAGGGTTCAGTCTTCATCTGTTCACTAGATTAAATTTCATGAGATGACATCATACCTTTTCCCTTAATCAAAAACAAAGTGCATTTATAACTCAGATATTTCCAGAAAATAAAGCCCCCATTCTAGGAAGAACCCGTGTTGTAAACTCAACCATCAAAAGGCTCCCCAGCATTACATACTGTCCTGACATCTGAATGGTAACCCCCACTCCCTGAGACTCCAGCACCTCTCCCCTAGGACTACCCTGAGACCCAGCATTAAATACTGTCCTGACATCTGAATGGTAACCCCCACTCCCTGAGACTCCAGCACCTCTCCCCTAGGACTACCCTGAGACCAAGCTTTTATTGAGTGCAGGGCTTTGGGAAACTGCTCTGAACCATGGGGTTGGGGCTGGAGCATGCTTTCCAGAATCCGGCACTGGGGGCGCTCTCTAGTAGGGTTCTCTTAGAACAAAGTTTTCTAAGGGAAAAAAAAAAATCAGGAAAAAGGTTAGTTTTATTTGTTTCCTTCCTCTCCTTTAAACAGATCCGTTGGACTCCTTGGATCTTTTAGAGACTATTTCCATACGTGCTTTGACTGACTTGGGAGGTCAGAGAGGAACAGAGGAGGCACACAGCAGAAACTACTTTAGATACTTTATCAGCACTATATTTTCTATCTCCATCTTCACTTTTCCTTTTTTGTTTCTGTTTTGTTTTTTCTGAGACTGTGTAACAGTCCTGGCTGTCCTGGAACTCACTTTGTAGACTAGGCTGGCTTCAAACTCAAGAGACCCGCCTGCCTCTGCCTCTCAAGTGCTGGGATTAAAGGCGTGTGCCCTCACCACTTGGCGGAAGGTTTTATCCATTTTCTTAATCTTATTTGTCCTAAAGTCACCTCCAATCATTTTTTAGGGGCAGGGTATAAATGAGTTCATTTAGTAAAGCAATGTACCTAATGTCTGGTACTTCCCAGGCTGACTCTGTAGGACATTTTCTTGGACCCCTCTCTGGATTTTCTCACAAAAGCCTTAATGGTGAAATGAAGCAGCTTGGGCTGGTGACGTGGTTTTAACTGGTTCTTTCAGCACTTCTAGGAGGAGAGAATAGAGTAAAGAAGAGCATCTGTAAGAAGCTGTCCTCGCTCAGGTCCAACCCCGGGGTGACCAGGAGGGAGTGGACAGAACTCATCCTAGGTCCAAAGCACTGAGAGGGTCTGGGTGATCCTGGGGTGAAGATCCTCTCTTCTGTTGGTGGAGTCTTTGTTCCAAAACACGACATAATTTGTGAGACTGCCAACTCATCCAGAACTCAGCTCTTGACCTAAAATTCTTATGGATAAGTTCTTGGAAGGGTCTCTAGTAGGATAGTCCTGGCATGGGAAAGGATCCTATACATGTCCATGGAAAGTAGCTGAAGATCTATGAGTTGATGCTTTTTATACTGGTGACTGACTCTGTTTGGATGATTTAGAACCCCAAACTCTAACTGACACCCATAATTAAGGAAAAATCACTAGAATAATCCAGAGCTGAAAGAGTCTCCTGTGAGAACTGACTCAGAAGCTCAACAATGTTACCAGGTCCCTCCAGTCAGTTCCCTTCTCTCCATGGTGTCTCTGACAGTTCTTCGGACTGGTTTTCCTCCTTTCTGCAAAATGGTGGCCAGCAGTGATTGGAATGGCAAGTTCTTGTCTCCTGGAAGAAAGCATCCGTTGTTTCTCACCGATTGGACTTTCTTCTGCTTAGACCAACACTTGTCTCATGCTTATCTCTGAACCAATTAGTGGAGACACGTGACTAAGGACAATCCCATTCCTGCTAGGACGGAGTCAAGGACAACTCAACTACATAGTCAGAAATTTGGACAGGGTAGGAAGATGGGGAGAAAGGGAGAAATATATATCTCAAGAGTACAAGAGGGGTGGAGAGAAAAACTAAGTAAGCTCATGCTACCATTACCATTAAAATTTTGGGGGAAAGACCATTTTGTGTATCGGTCTATGAAGACCCTTTATTATCCTTCCATAGGGTGTTGCCAGGGCACCTACTGGCAGAATTACCTGTATCTATTTTTGATCCTCCTACATGATGCTATGTCATAAGAAAATCTTGGCATGGTGGCATGTGCATATAGGCCCACCTGTTCTGCAGGCTGAGACAGGAGAATTCAATTTGGAGACCAGTCCAGGCATAGACAACATAGTGAGATCTTGTCTCAAAAAGAAAACTCCTAGAGATTAATCAGGCCGTGACCCCAACAGAAGAAAGGTCACATCACAGCATAGAGAGAACAAAAGAACACCAGCAGCCCTACTCTTCAGTCATTAGATTAGTGCAAATGAAGAAACAGGAGACTGCCTGCCCCTGGAGCTGGAGGTATAGTTCAGTCAATACAGCAGTGTGTGCACAGCATGCTCAAAGCACCACATAAACCAGGGGTGGTGGCTCACATCTGTAATCCCAGCACTCAGGAGGTGGAGGTGAGAGGATCAGATATTTAAAGTCATCCTTGGCTCCATAGTAAGTTCAAGGCCAGCCTTGGCTACCTAAGACTCTATCTCAAAACTACCATAAACTAAAATGAAGAATCTGGACAGTGTATTCTAAGGGAGTTGTTAGCAGATTGTATTGAAGGCAAGGGAACTCCTTACAGAATACATGCAGCTTATTAGTGACCAGCCATTGCTGGATTGAAGTAACTAGCTAAGAACCAAGATTTGCCTATTCAGCACAGAGATGTTGCTTCTGTGTGAAGTACAACCCGGGAAAGGTGATGCCCAAGACAGCAGCAAGAGGGACACATTGAGGAGCCTCTATCTGATAGTTGGATTCAAAGACCTGACCACGGAGAATGAGTCAGGTCTGGACTGGCTTGTTAGACTCAGCTTTTTATTGGGATTCTGGAAGTTTCTGTTGGTACAAACAACACAGATGGCTATAAGGGATTCCTTAAAATAAGTCCCCCCACCCCCATTCTGCTTAATCATAAAGTTCTGACAGGCCTTTCTTTGCCTTGCTCCAAACATGGGGACAAATGCTAATTCTTCAATATAGTCATCAGACCTGGCCTTTGAATCTAAGGATAAGAATTCTTTAAATTCATTTTGCAAAATCTCTTCTATTGATTGTCTCTCCTTGGGTCTTTTCTCTGCAGGTATTATTGTAGCCTCTGTATTTGACTATGATTCTTCATGAATAATAAAATCCACCAAGAGCAAACAAGTTCATATTTTTGCTATTTATGAAGTTTATTGTGTTATAAAATCAGTGTTTTGCAACTAGAACTCTTGGCAGAGTCTGTGATAGGGACTGCCCGAAAGATGCTGTGGATTTTCTTCCCTCTTTGTAGGATTTTCTCTTCATGTAAAACACTAGTTTAGTTTTTATATATGTAATAATTGTTCACCACCTTAAATATCTAGGGTACCTCTTAGCAAGGTGGGCAATAGTCTGCAGAAAGACATGCAAAATGGTGTCTACACTCATGGGTGAACCACAGACCATGGACCTGGGCGAATATGCTCACTTCAGGGTGACAAAGCTTTAAACACAATGAACTATAGAAACACATAAAGCCTCTAGTGAGTCTCTTCCCAGATGCTCAGCTTCTCTTCCTTGACCCTCTGAACAATAGAGCCTGGAAACTTATCTGTAGGCGAAAGTTTCTGTGTCTGGCCAGCAACTCCCAAATACCCAGCAGCTGCTTCCCAAATAATTGACTTGGAGGCTTAATATTACTTATTAATGCTCGGCTGGTAGCTCAGGCTTATTACTAACTAGCTCTTACGCTTAAATTAACCCATAATTCTTAGCTATGTTTAGTCACATGGCTTGGTACCTTTTCTAAATATGACATTCTCATCTTGCCTTCTCTGTGTCTGGCTGGTAACTACTGACTCTGCCCTTCCTCTTCCCAACAGTTTTAGTTTGGTTGCCCCACCTATACTTCCTGTCTGGCTACTGGCTAATCAGCATTTTATAAAACCAATCTGAGTAACAAATCTTTAGAGTGTACAAGCGAATTATTCCACAGCACTCATCCGCTTCTTAGTTTTGCCTTGCTCAGCTTTCTTAGGAAACACTTAGCTGTTCTCCAGTGCAGGAGTTCCCACACAGGTCTTTTTATCTAAGTCGCCTGGCTAGCCTCAAACTCAGCCCTTGCTGAGTGTTTTGGGACCTGTTTCTTTGGAGAGCTGAGTCTCAGATCTGGAGAAGGGATGGGATGTCAGAGGGAGGTGGCTAAAAGCAGCAGAGATCAAAATGTGTCTTGTAGGCCGGGTGGTGGTGGCGCACGCCTTTAATCCCAGCACTCGGGAGGCAGAGCCAGGCGGATCTCTGTGAGTTCGAGGCCAGCCTGGGCTACCAAGTGAGTCCCAGGAAAGGCGCAAAGCTACACAGAGAAACCCTGTCTTGAAAAACCAAAAAAAAAAAAAAAAAAAAATGTGTCTTGTATGTGCTTTCTACAGAGATTCACTCAATTATTAATAACATACGATTGTTCTGTTAATCAAAAGCCACCAGGAGAGGATTTGGTTTTATAGTTTTTTGTTTTGTTTTTAGCTGCTCTCTATGATGTGTTGTGTGTGTTAGAGCTCTCTGAAGAGTGTTGTGAAATTAAAATGCAATGGGCAGGCTGTGGAGGACAGGTTGAGGATGGAACCCCATTTGGAATGAAGCAAAGAACAAAGGCCCACACCGAAGCCTCCTACAGAAGACAGGGTGTAACCCCTTCCCGGTGGCATCTCTTCTCCCTTGGGGTTAAACATCTGAGCACCAAATTTATGAGGATAGATAGGAGCAACGTCTTTGGAATGTTTAAGAAGTTCAGCTTGGGCAGTGAGGGATGGTGGGATCTTATTTGGACGTCCAAAAGAATTCTTAGCTACTTCTTGAAATATCTGTATTTCCTGGATCTGGAAGAAAAGACAGAAAAACAACAAACAAACAAACAAAAACCAGGAAAAACAAACCTCAATGGCAGAGTATTTGACCATGTCAAGTTCTGTTTCCAGCTCTCCTTCAATATCCAAGTTCCTGTCTACTTTGGCTATCAACTTATTAAAGGAAACACAGACAAGCTATTAAGAGCTCTTTGATGACCCCATAGAACAAAACTGAACTTTGTGGCCCAATCAAAAGATTTTCCTTCTTATGTAAAACGAGAGAGGATCATCCATCTATCTTTAAAAAAAAAAAAATGGACTTTTTGTTTTTTCTACTCTCCAACTGAAGGCCGGTACGGAATATCAGATGTTGACAGCAAGCCAGCCCAGAATAGAGTTCCCAGGCTATCCATCACTTGAATAAAGCCCAGCAGCACTGTTGATCCTAATCTTGAAGACAGGTGGAAAGGGAGAGGAGAGGTCACAGCACAGACGAGTATGAAAGGGGCGAGACTCTGATGGTGAGGCGGACACATGGGCCGGCAGGAAAAGTCGCCGAAGGCTGAAGACCAGGAGGGGATGACCTGAGGAGCCCCATGGCTGCCTCACATCACCCGAATCAAGGAACACCAATGGAAATCAGCCTGGATTTCCAAGTTAAGAAGACAGCGTTGCTCTCCAGCCAGGGTGAGTCACAGAGGCAATCACACTCAAAGCCTGTGGAAGTGACGTCACATTCAGAGTTGGCACAGCCAGCTGGCAAGCCCCCACCGTGCGGGTTCTTGTTCATCAGGCCATCACTCTCTCTCTCTGTTCTCTCCTACCCTTGGCATCTTTATGTCCTTTCTCGCCTCCTGCCCACTGAGTTTAAAATTTTCCACCTGCCCTACTGGCCTTCTCCCTTTACAAGCTTTGCTCCCCTAAACTGTGCAGAGATCAGCCGGCAAATTCACACGTGGAGCAACAACAAAAGTCACACGCTTGATTTTTCTATAGCTTAATCAAAATGAGTGTCACCATGCTCCTGAAGGGGTGGGGACAATTTCTGTCATTTCCTATCATTCTAGGGTTCCCCCCAACCCCGCCTGCCTTTCCAAATCCTCTGCAAAACTAAGAGCCAGTTGGCCTTCAATTCTTCCCACATAGGCCAGGCCTGTGGCTGAGCAGGACTCCTTCCCAGCAGCCTAGCATAGTGCTCCTGCACACCTATACGCTCAACACTTCCTTTCCCAGGACCGTTACATCACAACAAAGCCTGTGCTAGCCATTTCTACTCTCCATATTGCTTGGGACTGGGGAGGGTGATCATGCTTTGCAAACCCCAATATTGACTAACACCTTGGTCTTTTGAGGTTGCTTTCAGCACATCAGATATGCAAGCAAACCTCAGAAACATCTCTGAGGATGGTACCTTCTTTCCAAGCCCTGAGCCAAGGGTAAAGCTCAGGTGGAGCCAGTGTCAAAAGGAAGAGGAAATGAAGGGAGGGTCTGGGGGCGCGGGGAGGAGTATGTTGGTTGACTAATACTCTGAAGTAATATCTTGTCACAGCTCAAAGGTCAATAGTGTTTGAGCCCGTCTCACTGATCTGTTTGTAAGTCCTCTCACATATTTTGCTTTTAATAGGGGCAGCTTGCCCTATTTTACCACCCCACTTAACTTCCATGAGAGCAGGCACCTGTGGTCCACCCACCCCTCCAGTCTAGGCCTTCTCTTTCTCTTCCTCCACAAGCTCTTACAATGAGTATATATTGATCATGTACTAGAGTCACAGAGGCTGCCATTACTGATGACTACAGATACATTCCAACAAATAAGTCCCGTATCTCACCCATGACTCCTGCCAGAGGGAATGATCCACAGAAAGTGAAGTTTTATATTTTAAGTAAAACTAGCCATGTCTAACCCTTTATAAAACATTTTAAATGAAAGTCAAACATACCTAATATGAAAGTTGCTATTTTGGTTATTTGAAGAGCTTTACTAAGAATATTCACTTTGGAACTCCTAACAACATTCTGCTGTACTCACAGGTGAGTGTCACCCTTAGCCATCATCAGAGAAGCTTCCGCCTGCAGTAGATGGGAACAAAAACAGAGACTCACAACTGGACAATGTTCAGAGTGAGAGATCTTGGAACACTCAGTCCTAAATGGGATGTTTTCATCAAACCCTCTCCCCAGGCCTCAGGGAACTCTGTAGAAGAGGAGGAGACAGATTGTAAGAGCCAGAGGGTGTACCAGGCCACCAACCAGCTCCCAAATCATGACATGGAGACTTCTTATTACTTATGAATGCTCGACTGAGCTCAAACTCATTTCTGGATAGCTCTTTTAACTTAAATTAACCTGTTTCTCTTTATCTATGTTTGGCCTCAGGGCTGTTTACCTCTCTTTCCTCTTTCCGTATGTCTTACTTTCACTGCTTCTGGCGTCTGTCTGTCTGGCGGCTGCCTGGCTTCTCTCTTTCTCCCTTGTTCTCTTTTCCTTCTCCGCTCCCGTTCCTCTTCTGAATCTAGTTTTCTCTCTGTTTATTCTCTCTGCCTGCCAGCTCTACCTATCCTTCCTCTGCCGTTCAACTCTTTATTAGACCAATCAGGTGCCTTAGGCAGGCGAGGTGAAACAAATGCAACACAGCTTTACACCATTAACACACACCCTCACATTGTTACACAAACGCAGCGCAAACAAATGCAACACAGCTTTACACCATTAACACACACCCTCACATTGTTAAACAAACGCAGCACAAACAAGTGTAACACACCTTTACCTGGTTTAAACAATATTCCACAACAAGAGGTGATAGACGACACCGAGGAAACAGGATCTTCCAGACACAGCAGGACTGATGCACATGTGAACTCAGAGACTGGCAGCGTGTACAAGATACGCACGGGTTTATTGGTCTTTTGTATATTATGGTTTCAGATATTGTGTTTTTATGGTGTGTATGTGTGTGTGTGTGTGTGTGTGTGTGTTGTGTTTCTCTTGCTTTTCTTTTTTCTTTTGGTTTCTTTTTTTGTGAAGTGTGAGAGCATGAAGATGAGGAATTAAAAGGATGGAGAAGTAGGGAGGATTTGGAAGAAGGAGAGGGAAGACATGGTCAGAATATATTATATGAAAATTTTATTTTCAATTAAAAAAATGCTCACAGTGCTAAGCAGTTCTCACCACTGTTGGCTCTAGAACATTCCAGAAGCCTAGACAGTACCTACTAAGCGTTCCGTGACTCCCTGCCTGCCCTCTCCCCAGCTGCTGGTACCCAACACTCTACCCTTTGCCCAGGAATTTGACTATTTTGTCACCTCCTACAAGTATGATCACATATCCACCTTTGGTGGCTTATTTCACTTAGCAAGGTGTTTTCAAGGTGCATCGGTGTTTGCAGCAGCCATCAGAATGGCCTTCTTTTTGTTTATCTGTTCAACCACAGATATTTGGGGTGTTTCCACATTTTGTCTGTCATGAGTAAAGATGGTGTGAATACGGATCACCTATACCTGTTCAACTCCTGCTCTCATTCCTAGGATGCAGAAGTGAACTGCCGCTTCATGCAGTAATTCTGTGTGCAATGGTTTTGAAGAACTGCCATACTGTCTCCCAGCAGGCATTTTACATCGCCAGCAGCAAGGTGCACGGGTTCTGGTTTCTCTACATTCCCAGCAGTGTTGGCTCTTTTCCGTTTTGTTTTGTTATAGCTATCCTGACTGGGTGTGAAATGGTATTGTCTTTAATCAAATAACCTGCAAACACATACACTCTTGTGATCTTGAGATTTTGCTGGTTTTTTTTTTTTTTAATCTGTATGTATTTGTGCTTGTGTATTTATGTGAACCACATAAGTGCAGGTACCTGAGGAGGCCAGAGGGCATTGGATCCTTCTGGAACTGGAGTTACAGGTGGTTATAAGCTACCTTATGTGGGTGTTAGGAATCAAACTCAGGTCTTCCTCAGGAGAAGAAAATGCTCTGAGGTGCTGAGCCATTGCTCAAAACTCCAATATTTACACTGTCATCAGATATATGGCTTGTAAATATTTCCCCCATTGCATTGGTTGATTGCCCTTTACACTTCTTTGAAGATGTCCCTAGATACACGAAAGTTTTTAATTTTGATGAAGTTCAGTTCACTACTTTGTGGTTGTTCCCTGTGCTGTTCCCATCATTAAGAACAAAAGGCAAATCCAGTATCATGAACCATCCCTTTGTTTTTTCTTGAGTTTTACAGCTTCGTTCCTACATGTAAGTCTTTGGTGCATTCTGAGAGTTCTTAAATATGCTCTGCATGTCCAGCTCTATTCTTTTACATGTGGATAGCCAGTTTTCTCGGGAGTGCTTGCTGAGAAGCATTTTAGATATCTTCAATGCCTACAAAACACACATCTGGTTTCTTATGTAGTTTACAGAAGGTTTTTCTTTTGGTGGTTCTAGGTCACTTCTGGGATCGTTCCTATCCTTCTTTCCACAACGTGCTACCTCACTTCTCAGGGGGTTGGTTGTCTCTATTAGCATCCTCAACTGCTGGAATCTGATTGTCCCTGTCTAGGTTTTCACTGGTTTTTTTTGTTTTTGTTTTTGTTTTTGTTTTTTGTTTTTCCAAGACAGGGTTTCTCTGTGTAGCTTTGCGCTTTTCCTGGATCTTGCTCAGTAGCCCAGTCTGGCCTCGAACTCACAGAGATCCGCCTGCCTCTGCCTCCCGAGTGCTGGGATTAAAGGTGTGTGCCACCACCGCCCGGCTGGTTTTCACTGTTTTTATTTGTCCTGATTTGTCATCAGACTGTTGACTGTCAAGCTCTTGGCCATGTCTTCCTCAGAAAAATGTTCTCACTTGTTTCTATAGACCAACACAACTAAGAGCCAAACTTAATAAGAATTGTATATAAATTTAAAGTCAGTACCCTTCTCTAAAGGGACATCTAGAGAATTCATGAATAGAGCAGAGGGAAAGATGCTCTGATAAAGGACTTTACAAGAGCTATTGACTTTGCTAAGATATTTCTGTCATTTATTTTGGTCTTTATTTGTGTCTGATGTCCAAATAATGGGTTTTACTAACTGGCACATTGGTAAGTGTTTACAACCCAGTTCTCTTGGGAGGGGTGGAAGCCGTGGTTTATAAGCAACTGCTGGTTTTCATAGAATAAATACTCTCAGTGTGGCCAGTTTTAAACACAAGGTGACGTCACTGGATGTAGAAGTGGGAAGAGATCATGCGTGGAGAAATACTGCAGAATATTTCAAAACCAGGTCTAATAGTCATAAACAGTTGTGACTCTTGTTTATAAGAGCAGGGGTAATGGAAAAGAATTGAGAAGCAAAGCATTTTGAATCGTTATTATTCAAATGACTTAATGACTTAGTTACTTGTTTGTGGCGGTGAGCAAATGCCTGACAAGAAGCAACTCCGGGGACAGGGGGTTGATTTTGGCTCCTCGCTTAAGGGCAATGCTGGCCACCATGACAGCGAAGGCATGGCCACAGACGTATGAGAAAGCTGGCCACACTGTATCTGAAGTCAGGAAGCAGAGAGCAGACAAGAGATGGGACTGGCTGTAAGCTCTCAAGACCTGCCTTCAGTGACCTACCTCCTCTGACAAGCTCTCCCTCTTAAAGTATCCAGAACCTTCCCAAACCTTACCACCGAGTATCTAAATACATGAGACTATGCAGGACAGTTCACATTTAAGTCACAACACAATCATCCCCTTTAATTCCACTAATAATACATTTCTATCATTCAATCTCCTCCCCTCTGCCTCGTTCTATGTGTGTGTATGCGTATGTATATGTGTGTGCACGTATGTGCATATGTTTACACATGTGAAGGCCAGAGGTCCATGTCGGGTGTCTTCCTCAATCGGTCTTCCCTTCAATTTTTGAGGCAGGCTCTCTCACTGATCTTGGAACTCACTGGTTTGGCTAGGCTGGTTGGCCAGAGAGCTCTAGACATCCACCTGTCTTCCCCTCACCCCCATCCCCCTCAGTGCTAAGAGTACAGACCATGTATCCATGCCTGGATTTTTAGAACGGTACTGGAGATCTGAACTTGGGTCTCTAAGCACTCTGCAGTCTCTGAGCCTTTTCCCAGGTTTTGTACTTTTTTTTTTAATAGAAGGCATGTTCAACAATTGACCCACTGAAATCCTGAAGAGTTGACCCTCTGAAATCCTGAAATTCTTGCAAATTGGGTTAAACCAGCTCTAACACATCTCTGGTATCACTCAACCTATTTTGTTTGCACTAAAGGCAATAAAGTTACAAAAGTTACTATCCTGAAGAATTATACAAACTAAAGATGTAAATAGAGCTTGGAAAGGTTCAGATCAATTAACAAATGACATGCATGACCAATTACTATTGGAAAGACGGATATGTGGGTGGTACTTTGCATAGTACTGAATAGCTAAAATTTTCTGGCTTCTTATTTTGTGTCAAGCACCATGATGAGTTCTTTATTGTAATTTTCTTGTCAGTCCTGATAAAAAAAATCTCACCTCACTGGTAAGCGTAATTGTCAGCCATCTACTGATAAGGAAATTGGGCTTCAGAGAGGTGCACTGTGCTCAAGCATGTTGGGTTTGTGCCCAGGTCTGTGTGAGTCTAAGCATTCCAGAATTCTGTATTGGAAACCAGTGGTTTCCTAGGTGATGAGCAGTCAGGGCAACGGAGAGGGAGATAATGCATCTGGGTAGAGACCTGAGAGGACCACAATACACTATAAAGCTAGATGTCCGAGTGATCAGATCACTCAGACCTTTAAGAGTCTTCCCCAGATGCCCTGAAAGCCACTCAGAGTTTTAAGTGTGAGATGTGAAGTGTGTTCAACTCTGTCTTTCAGAGGTAGTTTCTGTGAAGAGGAGATAAATGGCCACCGCCGGGATGCTGGCAAAGGATGCTGGGAGCCTTGGAGGGGGTGGGGCTACTTTCTGGTTTCTATGCTATTGACTGAGGCAGGAAACAGCCTAGATGAGACACTCAAGAGTTGAACTTCGTGTCTGTTGACTGTGATGTTCCCCTAAAACTGCAAGAAGAGACATAAGAAACTGGGGACTCCTGGCTTTAAATTCTAGAAGAATTTCACCATGTTTTTGATAATTTGGTGGTTTTTTTCTTCATTTTCTCTGTCTTCTATTTCTGAGAAATGTATTAACCACATGAAAGAGCTGCGAGTTTGATCTTCTCATTTTATTTTTAAAATCGTTCCTCAGCTAGTCTCCATACTGATATTTTTAAATTCAAGTTTCCAGAAGAATCTGATTATGTACAGAACATCATTTACAAATTTTATTAATTGCAGGCGCTGTGCCGTTACTTTCTGAAGTCCTGTCCTCCTCTGAGAAGTCTCCCTCGCCGCCTGGCCTGTTTCAGGACCGCATTGTCTTCCTCAGAAGTGGCTTCTTTTTCATTCTTAAGGTGCCTCCTGCCGTCTAGTCGCAGTATGAGTGCCCCCTCCGCCTTTTTCCGTTCATCTGTTGTCTCTATACTAACATGCTGGCGACTTCCCTTAGCTGTCTCCCGCGCTGTGGTTTCAATTAGCGCCGAAGCACCAAGGACTGTGGAGAAGATCTGGGCTCCGGCAACAGGACTTGCTGTGTGCTGGTGTCGCTGCGAGATGGTCTAACTTTCAGAACTTTTCCTATTGGGAAAATTTTAAGTGTCAGATCCTGAGACCTTTTTTTTTTTTTTTTTTTTCTCTTTCTGAGGCTCTCCAGCTTTTGTTTGAAAACCCTGTGCCTCCTGCTGGAGATTCCAGTCGTAGGAAGAGGCCAAGGGGAAGTGTCCCCACAGCTCTGCAGACCTTTACTGTGTCTCTCGGCTGGAGGCCAAGCCTCACTCCTCATCTAGGCTTCCTTTGTTCAGTTTTCCTAACTCGAACCCTGACTCTCCCGGAGGACTGGCGGTGGGAAGTGGGCGCGGGAGGGAGGAGGGAGGAGGGGTGAGAGCACTCCTGGATAAGGATTCTTCAGGGCTGGTAGCCCAACCATCCCCCAACTCTGCTGAGTCTATTTCGAGCACTCCAATCCAGTTTTCATCATCAGAAACTTCTCAGCGTCTCTTCTGATTTTGGCTTTTCTAACCTCGCCTGTTAACGCTGTCTTTGGTTCTACTAGTTAAGCTGTCCGTTTTAGCGACATTTAGAAGAGGAGACGGAACACATGTTATCGTTTTGTACTATTTAACATTACTTTATCCATTTTGATATTTGGAATCTATATAAAAATTTAAAAGATTATATGCTGACCGTTCTTTATCAGGAAGGGATAGCGTCTCATTCATGTGACTTAAAATGAGCAGGACAAAATAAAAAGGGAAACAGAGTTTGTCTTCCTCTGATCTTTCAATTGTGCCGCTATAGAAGATGTTCTATTAATTGATCAGACACTGTGTATTTGAGATAAAGCATCAGCAGGAAATAGAGTATAAGAAACGAATCCACCTTTAAGTTATTTTTTGAAGTCTCCTAAGAAGAGCTTTTCAGTACCTGATGGGGCACATCTCCGTGGCCATTTAGGCTCTTGTGAGTTTATCTGAAATAGATGAAGTGTTTTTGATGAGTGATGGGTCCTGATCATGAACATTCCTGCTGATTGATACGCGCCCGTGCGCTTTCCACTGAGTTGGGGATTGGGCATCATTTTTGTTGGCATCTGATGTGAGGTGCTCATCTGAGGACCCCTGAAAGTGGTCAAGAGCCAGGGTGCTGAAAAAACCACAGGGTTCCTATGGTGCTATGCTGGGTAAAAGCAGGAAATTAGCTGTCACCCAGCCAAGGGAGCTGAAGACCCCGGTGAGCAGGCCATTGTTCTGATTGAAGTGGGAGAGGAGACTGTGAAAGAGCCCTTCTACTCCACCACGGAGTGCCAGGCAGGCAAAGGCAGCCGAGAAAGCTTTCAGTGAGTCAAGAGCAGTTAACAAACCCTGCAAGGGGGGAAGTGGGCAACGCTACACTGCCGAAGGTTTATTGAAAGAAAAGAGCTTCCTCTACAGGGTGCGGAAATGGCGTCTCTCTTGATGTTCAGCAAAGATGAGCAATGGGAGTTACAGGTAAGATCTGGGTGAAAATAACATTTACTCTTCCCAGATTTCTACAGAAAGTTACATGTAATGTTTAATCCTTAATGAAATACTTTGGAGCGGTGCTTTTCACGGGTAGTCTTGGGATTGGATAGTAGTTGGTCAAAGATACAAAATGTCAGGAATAATAAAAACCCTACACATAATGCCAACCTAAAAGACATGTTCATGTACCAGTCACACAAGAAGATTCTGCCTTTTGAGGAAAATGTCAGGGATAGTTACCAAGAGGAACTGGACAAGCCTATTCTGTCTGTCATGGGGGAGCTAATTCTGGAAAGAACCACTGGCAAGCTTTTATTGACAAAATTTACTGAGGCAAAAGTGTTGAGAACAATATTGAGGGTGAAAAGTAATTCTTTTCTCCAGTGGACAGATGATTCTTCAGGAATGAATTCTCCTAACAGGATTTGTGGGTAGTTATTCTCACTAGTAAAAAGAAAAAAATCTGTCCATTGTTTTTTTTTGTTTTTTGTTTGTTTGTTTGTTTTAAAGATGAGGAACACTTAGTCATTACAGGCCTCAAAAACTCATTTGTTTAACCCAAAAAGCCATGAGTAAGAAGTCAGAGAATGAGGGAATTCTACACAGCAACTATTTTACCATATGGTTGACATGAAGGAAAAACAAAAAAATCATCATTGAGAGTTTAAGGTCCGCAACCAAAGCATGCTTACTCTTCTGATAACCATCTCCCGACTTAACAGGCAGAGGGAGGCAGATCTCTGTGAGTTCAAGGCCAGCCTGGTTTACGGAGCGAGTTTCAGAATAGCTAGGGCTACACAGAGAAACCCTGCCTCGAAAAAACAAAAACTAAACAAACAAACAAACAAACAACAAAAACTGAATTGCATTTCCAAACTAATCAATTGATCTTTTTTTGTATCTGGAAAGCAATGCTAATTAAAAGAGGCCTTGACTACAGACAGCTCCCAAATATCCCCGCAAAGGATTAACGGGTTAGCACTGTGACAAAATACCCAAGAGAAATTAACGTAAATGGAGGAAAGACATATTCTGGCTGTTGGTTTTTAGTCTGTGCTCAGGCGGCCCTACTGCTTTTAAGACTGTCTGGAGGCAGAGCCTCAAGGGAAGCCTGTGTTAGAGCAAAGCAGCCCACACCAAGGTGTCTGGGAAGCAGGAAGAGGAGAGGAGGGGGGGAGAGACAGACAGAGGGAGAAAGAGAAGACATACCCTAGTGACCGAACTTGCTCTAACTATATACCACTCCTGAAAGCATCCACCACTACCTAGCAGCCCTGTAAACTTTGAATTCATCAGTCTGGATTGATGAGGTTAGAGCCTGTGTGATCTAGTGGCCACCAAGAAGCTCCCACTCCCGAGCTGTGTTTTATTGGGCCGTGAACTCTGGGGGATATTTTAGACCCAGGTCGTAGCGGATGTGAAGTCTCAGGAGCAAGTGCTGCCCTTGACTGGTAAATTCTTACCCCTGAGCCAGCCTGTTCATTGCTTTGAGGAGTCATCTTTCCAGAAGCCCCTCCCAGCCCTCCAGCGGCTTTCCTCCCTGACTTCTTCCTCTCCACCTTCTAGCCTCTGTCAGTCCAGCTGCTGAGTACCACAATTCTTCAGAACAGAAAGCCTTCCTCCACTTCGAACGTTGCCCAACTTTAAAGTATATGATCTAAGCCTAATGTGCACTGAACATTTTATCTGGTACCATATTTTCATAATGGCTAAATGCCATGAGTGGCAGCCTACTGCAGAACTGTAGGACCTTTCAGTCGGGAAGGGGTATTAAGGCTCATATTTCAGAGTTTGATCCTGAGCCCACACAATTCAAAGCCATGCATTTTCCTTAAGCATTGATTTCCCCCATTATCAGTTGCATTTAAAGTTTGTTTAAAGTGCATGGATATAAAATTTGAAGTAAATCTTCCTTGACCTCTAGTGAAAATTGCCTTTGTACAGCATCTTAGGGAGGCTTAACCACCTCTTCAAAAATATGTGTCCTTTCATTTATTCAAACATCTGGATAACTTTTATTTATTAAATATTAAAATAACGTTTATTCAAACTTTTAAAAATAGCTTTATTACTATTTTTTTTAAAAACCAAACCGGTTCTTTCTCCTGGATCATTTGACTTCATTAGACACTTTGCTGTTTTCATACTTCTCTCTGGACACAGCATGGCTGGTCTGTTTTACCCTGTCCTGATACTTGGGCTCTTCCACTTAAGCCTGCAACTCTGCTGTATTAGCAGAGATAGAAGAGACCCCAGAAAAGACTCAGAAGGCCGTGGAAGGGGCGTGTGTGTGTGTGTGTGTGTGTGTGTGTGTGTGTGTGTATAGCGGGGCTGGTTAAGACCACATATCACGAGATGCATCCCATGAAGTACTATAATACTATAAACCATTTCAAAATGTTCACATCCAGTTTAAGTATAGAACATACTTTGGTGCAACTGACTTCCAAAAAAAAAAAAAAAAAAAAAAAAAAAAAAAAAAAAAAAGAAAAGAAAGAAAAAAAGAAAAAGAAAAAAAAGGAAGCATCTAAAAATAAAGCATTTAATCCAGCACAGTTTGAGGTCTCTGTTAACGTCAGCAGGTAAGACTCTTAGTGGAGGAAGAAACAATAAAATTGAAAAGTGTCTATCAAAAGGAGTTAAGGAGCAAGGAAAGGATTTGAAAGATGTTGCAACATGGGGTGACAGTAGTAACTTTGTCTTGAGGTCGGGGAGAGCTTCACTGGAAGCGGGTACTGTGAGCCAATTAAAGATGAGAGAAACCTGACATTGGTATTGCCAAGTGAGAGAAGCCAATCTTAATCCCACGGCTCTCATTCCAACTGTGTGGTTCTGGAAGAGATAAAGCTGTGTGGACAGTAGAGATGAGGTGAGCGGGCAGAGGACCGTAGTCATGCTCTGAGGTGGGGAAACTACTCTGAGTCTTCGTGCATGTCTGTCACGGTCTAGTCGTCAAAAGGCACGGACAAGTACAACGCCAATGAGCCTTAGCGGGAACTCTGGAGTTTAGATCAATATTGTAATGCATCAATATTGGCTCAATTCGAACAGTAACAAATAAGTAGATCACACTAATGTAAGATGTTGATAATGGGAGGAAACAGAGGGGAGAAGAGATGTGGAGGGCTATAAGGGATGTGCTCTGTGCTTTCTGTTCGGTATGTCTGTAAACCTAAAATTGTGTTAAAAATAGATTTTCTTTTCTGAAGTGGATGGTAGAGGAAAAGTCACTGCCGTGAGGTCTGTGTGGACAGCTTCCTGCAGTCCAGGTGGGGACTGTGTGGCCTAGATCTGGGGACGGAGGGGAGGGAAAGGGAAGATTCAAGCAAAATAGACTGAAAGCATATATAGAAAATTGGGTCAACAGCACTTACTGACAGCCAGAATATGAGGGTGAAAGGGAGACTGGATTTAGGGGTGAGCCACTGGTGTGCGGTGGTGCTTTTTCCCGAGGTTAGGAAGAGTGTAACATTCTTGTTAGATATACTCTTTTAGACAGCAGATGCTGAGTGAAGATTCACATTCGAAATCTAGGAGCTGGAGAGACGGCTCAGTGGTCAGAAGTACTACCTGGGTTCCCAGCATCTACATGATGGCTCACAACCATCTGTAACTGCAGTTCCAGGGGATCTCCTCTTGTGGGAGCCCACAGAGGTTTCCTAGTGAGATCTGAGCTTGCTTTATCCAGCAGGGCTGTATAAGGGTCTGTACTTGGCTGTGCTAGGGAGAGGTCTTTTGCTCCACCCCTTGGCATTTCTATAAATAGCCGTTTAAAAGAGACAGAAGGGGCTGGTGGGTTTTGACCCAGGTCTTCCCCAGGCTATCCTATGTTTCTGTCTCTCTCCCCTTTATATTTCTATCTAAATGTTTCTCACTTCTCCCTACTCAAGAGTACCCTAGGGAAAAAGTGGGAGCAGGTCTCCCACATCTTCTGGCTTCCACAGGCACCAGGCACACATGTGGTACACAGACATACATGCAGACAAAACACCCGTATATATTAAGTAAAATAAATATGGAATTCTAGGGTGAGGTTGGGAGTGAAGGCAGCAATCTGGAGATATCAGACTATAAATAATGCTTAAGCCCATACAATTATTTAGAATTGAGGACAGACACACAAGTAGATTGTGGGTATGGTTCTGACTGAGGGCAGGCACATGTGGTATGAACAGGTGGAGTAGGTAGGAGGTGGCCAAGGAAGCTGAGAAGGAACAGTAGGGTAGAAGAACCTTAGGAGAGTGGGTGTCTCAAGACCAAGAGAGGAGTCCCACAATGTGGAGACGCATATCTTTAATCCTAGCACTCAGGAGGCAGAGGCAGGCAGATTTCTGTGAGTTCAAGGCCAGCCTGGCCTACAGAGCAAGTTCCAGGACATCCAGGGCTACATGGATAAACCCTGTCTTAAGTAACCAAATCAAACCAAACAAAAATAAAAACAACAAAAGCCCTCACTTCTCTGAGCTGGAGTTCTTCACAAGCACCCATTCAGATGAAATAGGTTTCTGCGGCCACAGGCTCTCTACCTTTTTCTGAGTCGGTTCTGAGTCATTAATAATGAGACTACATGTCTCTGCTCACCGAGCCTCATCTTTCGGTTCTGTTTAGTCATCTTTTTCAAGGGTCATATAGTAAATGGCTTCAGGTGAGGTTGGTCAAGCCAATTATGACCCAACAAACAAATTAACCAATGTCCTGTTTTTTTCAAAGTCCGTATGCTAATAATAATTGTTTATATTTTTCTCTCATTGAAAAATACACAGGATGAATGTTGGTGTTTGTACATGATAATAACCCCCAAATTTCAGTGTCTATCAATAAAATGTTCATTCATCCATACACATTTCTTTCTTTTTTCTTTTCTTTCTTTCTTTCTTTTTTTTTTTTTAACTATACAAGGTCTCTCTATTACATAGCTCTGGCTATCCTGTGACTATGTAGACAAGGCTGACCTTGAACTAATGGAGATCCTCCTGCCTCTGCCTCCCAAATGCTAGGGTTAAAGGTGTGCACCACCATGCCCAGCTCATCCACATTTTCTAAGGCTGCTTTGGTATTGCAATAACAATAAGTAACTGTGTCAGAGACTCTAGGGCCTGAAAAGCACTAGAAATTGATGACTTCTGCCTTTACAGAAAGAGCTGTTTGACTCCTGGTTTAGAGCCCCCAAATCTACACCACTACATAGGAACGATGTCAGGACGCTGGGTGTCCTGTCACCATGGATGCTGTTAGACAGGGGAACTCGGGGTTCTCCTTCTATAACAGCATCATGTCTGCACACACCTTTAAACCACTCAGGGCTGTTTCATTCAGACAATGACTGCCTTCAGCCTGACCTTTCCCTGAGTTTGTTTCTTTCCTTCCTTCCTTCCTTCTTTCTTTCTTTCTTTCTTTCTTTCTTTCTTTCTTTCTTTCTTTCTTTCATTTGTTTTTTTTGAGACAGGGTTTCTCTGTGTAGTTTTGGTGCCTGTCCTAGAACTCACTCTGTAGACCAGGCTGGCCTCGAACTCACAGAGATCCACCTGGCTCCGCTTCCCGAGGTGCTGGGATTAAAGGCTCGGCTCCCCTAAGTTTCTTATTGGTATCAACTGTCATATTCTCTTCATTCTCCTCTCTCCCTCCCTCCCTGTCTCGCTCCCTGTCTCCCTCGTATTTTCTACTACCGTCCCGCTCTTTCTTTCTCCCTCCCTCCCTGTCTCGCTCCCTGTCTCCCTCGTATTTTCTACTACCGTCCCGCTCGCTCTTTCTCCCTCCCTCTACTTGGCTGATCTTTAGTCCTTTGAAAATGCAGCATCAGCTCTCCTAGAGTAATTTATTTTATTTGTTCTTTCATCTAGTATTTTTTTTTTAATGTTCCTGGTATGATTTTTAAAAGATGTGTTTGACTGCTGCCCATCTTTATTTGTGCGTGGCTTTGAAAACATGGACCTTCCTGAGTGGTAGGAGTGTCTCTGGGTACTCGCCTCTTTCAATCCCATCTGAGTTCATGCTGCTGAGGTGGCTGCTGGTGGGTCCTGGTACAGTTTCAAGGGAAGGGCTGGCCCTGTGAGAAAGACCGGGAATGTAATTAAGGGTTGGAGCTTGCAGTCCTGTGCTCTAACCTCCAGGTGGGCAGACTGAGTTCAGTCATGGGATTGGCATTTCCATCAATTGTGTCTACCTGATTAAACCTATGAAGCCTAGGGAAATGATACAGCAAGGGAGGTAGGGAAGCAGCCTGGAAGGTGAGTGTAGTATGTACCTCTGGGCTAGTGACGCATGCTAACTCCACAGGAGCACAGGCTTGTGGGCATATATCATGTGTGTCTCATTCATACCCGGTGCCTGCAGAGGCCAGAAGAGGGTGTTGGATTCCCTGGAACTGGAGTTACTTATGGTCATAAGCCTCCATGTGGGTGTTGGGAACAGAACCTGGGAGCGGCCTGATCTCTTAACCATGGAGTCCTTTCTCCAGCCCCTGTAGTTTTTGTATCAGAGACTCGAAGTAATTATTTTCCACTAGTTGGAATTCATAAAAGATTAAATCCTGGATTGTCTGAGTTATTTCTATAACAAAATAAAATCTTTCATCTTACCATTGAAGTAAGACTTTGTGGAATGTCATCATTCAGAGATGTTCAAGGTACAAGTGTTTTGCAGGTCTTTTAGACCGGGGCTTTTTGGCTGTGATTTGATGACCGATCAGAACTTGTATAACTTGAGTTCAGGGTTCCAAATCTGGATGCATCTTATCCGCGGTAAACCCTGTTCTAAGACAGCAAAGCATGTCTGCAGGCATCTGTGTTAGAAGCTGCAGATGTGGTTGGATTCTGTGCCATTCTTTACCAGGGATGATGTTCATCCAGACTGGGCTGTGTCGTAGCTCAGCCATGTGGGTTATCTATGCCTACAACATTCTGGGTATTTTAAGAGCTATTTCTGCTTTAGAAGAAATCATTCACTTTATCAGCAGTACACAGGTGACTTGACCTTAAACTTAGGTGATTATACTAATGAAAGAGCTAATAACACATTCACGAGCATGTGCAGACCCTCCCTTTGCTGCCTATGGTCTCGGAGCCATTATACGATGTGTAGCTCTCTTTCTATCCCTGTTTCCTTGGACCCCATCCAAGATCCAGTCTGTTATTATTTAAACTCTCTCTGAATGTCGGTCTGTTGGTATTTTTGTGCTCTGCCTCATATGACTTATGGATTTCTTTCCCCTTCTTGGTGAGATATTTTCTGTATCTATTCACAACCATTTCTCATTCCACATGCTGCAAGTATAATACCCACCTAATCAATCACTGCTTCTGCACTTTGAGAAGAAAACCATCCTTTCTTTATTATATTAGGCAAATTAGTCAAATGAGTGTTTTCCAAAACTTGCTGCCTTTTTGGGGGTCCTTGGCGCTCAGCCTGCCTCTGCTTCTGTTGCCGGCCTTTTCCCTGCTGTTTGTAAACAGCGTGAGCCCCTTTCGCTGGCTGGCACTGGCATTCTAGGGAACCCATCCTCCTGACTTCCTCATCTGTTTTGATCTCAGGTCCTCCTTTGGGGAGCACCCCCTTCCTGAGGAGACCCAGCAGGAGGTCTATAGATGTCGGAGGTGGAAGGTCTAACTCCTTTCCCTTAATTGAGCCAGGAAACCCTTAGGATGGAGCCAAGGACATGGTCCTCTTGGGAAGGTTTTACTTTCGGGAAACACAGCAACCCTACAGTCAATGTGAGTCCCTGAAAAAAAAAATCACAAAATGCCACTGTTGATGCTTTGCTTGAGGCAGGTTAGTAAAGGAGAAAGGAAAAACTGGAACACATCCTACTTCATTCCCTTTGTCCTCTCCCCCCCAGCTCACACTGTCCTCGGATTTTCCATTTTAGCTTAATTTTTAAGAGGGATTGCTTTGTTTGAAGAGACCAATGTCCTTTTGAGCCAATCCTAACATTTTTGTCAATTATATCTCTTTAAGAGAGAGTGAGTGCAGTGAAGCATCTGCTACCACAGTCTTTCGGTCAAAGCCTGCTACAGGAACCTCTGTATAAACTATTGTCCTTGCAAAGCGAAGAGCTCTTAGAACCGTGGTGCTTTCTAATGTATGTGTTTACAAGCAATTAGACTCCAGTTTGAGGGGGACTCACTAACAGCATACATTATTTTAATAGACATACAGTACTACTTTAAACCGTCTTCGCCATCTGCTCATCATGATTATAAATGCAGAAAGAGCATATTTTACATCAGCATCAGAAACTAGTATGGTACCAGGGATTGAAATGCCCATAGATGCTCTTTGTACAATGCCGAATGCATCTGTGCTATTTTCCCTTTCTTCCCATAATGCAAATCAGAGAAGCAAGATGCTTGTGGACCGTTTCCCGACACGGAAGAGCATTTTCAGAGCAGAAAACCATTAGGAGGGAATGTTGACTTACTCTTCAGCCAAACACACTTTTTAAAAGTCTGTGAGCTCCCATGTCTGGCTCTTGCCGGCCCTGTCTGACTGTCTTAGCTCCTAGCTAATGAGGGAGAAAAAAACAATACACCCAGGGCAGCAATGGACTGTAATCTTCTTTAATGTCTGTCAGAGATGCAACGTCTAGTGTATAATGAGCTAAGTGTTTCTCCTCTATAGATACATTTAAAATACATGGGATTCACATGCATTGGCGGAGCACAATATAGAGCTGAAGAGGCATCTGGATGGGCATATGCTCTGCTCTCCATCTGCATCTTTATGACTGCATGCTCTTTCTAGAAGGACATAATGCCATCATAATGTTGGGGGAGGCAGGGATGAAACCATTCTGTTTTCTTAGCTGAACTAGTTAAGACTACAAACAAATGAATGCCCTAAGAAATGGTAGGGATTTCCCGCCGTGTGGGATTTTTATCTAGACACACAAGGCAGAGAATAGGATGCTCAGACTAAAAGAAGTCCGATAGTAAACTCCCCCTTCAAAGAGTGGGTCCCTTTTCTTGGTAGCGATCTCAATGGAGCATTTACTTGAAGATATTAATTCGTGCTGTATTTCCACTTCAGTAAATTTAAGATCAAAGGGCCATGACTGTTTCTCCTCCCCAAGGCTTAGTAATAATACTTCTGGATTTTGGGGATTTGACTTAAGTTTGCCTTTTGACCACCATGGTCAGTAATGAGTGATAAAGGTAAGCATCATTAACAGATGAAAAAAATGTTACCCGTAAGTGAAGGTAAGACACACACTCTCATATGATAAGTTTATCTGGCTAATGAGGGACATAGCAGTATCAAGTCCCCAGTGCAGCCTTGTTTTGTCTGTCCCTGTCCAGTGCTAGCTATGTGGGTGCTAACATCTGTTAAGCTTTGGCCCTTGGCAGGTCTTTTGAACCAGTTTTATGTGCCTGCTGTGGCCGCAGACCATCCCGTGGCTGCTCTGCTCGCCGCACCACTTTTCCCGGGTCACTTCTTGTGTCCCACACTGGTTCCTACACAGGACCCTAGGAGCTGGCTGGCTGCTCCCTGATTTGGAGGAAGTTTCTCCTCCAGGCTTCAGATGGAGCTCATCACCTCTGAACAGTTGTTCCTCCCTGGCAGACTCCTCTCCTCAGCCTCCTTCTAGCCACATGCTCATAGCGCCAGAAGTCCCCAGGCTGTGAACTTGACAGTACCTTATCCTCTCCCCACACCCTCTCCTGAGCGGGCTGTGACTATGCCACTTTTAACATGGCAGAGTGAGGAGCATCACCGAGTCTTAAGGATCTGCCGGTGCTGCTCTAGACCAAACCACACTCAGTTCCGCTCTGAACCTCCTCATGACTTGAAAATTAGAAAAAAACATCAAGGGAACAACCAAGCCGTTGAACAAAAGGTGGGACCGGATGGCTCAGCAGTTAAGAATGAACACTACTCTTGCAGAGGACCTGAGTTCAGTTCCCAAAACCCATGTCTGGTGGTTCACAACGGCTTACAACTCTAGTGTGTACACACATGTGCTACCACACACACACACACACACACACACACACACACACACACACACACTTATCTTTTTAAAATGCAGTTGGCACTCAGGAGGCAGAGGCAGGCAGATCTCTGACTTTTTGAGGCCAGCCTGCTCTACAGAAGGAATTCCAGGACAGCCAGGGCTGTTACACAGAGAAACCCTGTCTTGAAAAACAAAACCAACCCTCCCCCACTCCCCCCAAAAAATGCAGTTGGCAATGATAGCTGATGTGTTTCAAGAGCGTCTGGAGTTCTGATCTGAACAAAATCCCATGCCCGTGTCTCTAGGCCTCTTGCTTCAGCTGGGGAGAAAAGGGCAAATAAAATTGAGACGGTGAATCTGAACCATACCACTAATAAAGTAGCTCCCGGCCACAGCTGGCTACTGGAGCTTGAATGGAACAGCCTAGAGAGCAGCTGTAATTTCAAAACTGACAGCAGATTTCAAAGACTTACAGTGGTCATAACAAAGTACAAAACACCTTAGTCCTTAGTCATATTTAACTTGTTTGTGTGTGGAAATAAATCTACTTGTGTGGAAATAAATAACTTGTTTGTGTGTGGATAAAAATCTATCACTCATACTTTAAACACAATTAATTCAATGCACTTCATCTGTTTTTCCCCCTACTATGGCTACTAGGAAATCAAAATTATAGAAGTGGCTTATATTATACTTCTGTTAGATTGCCCTGGTCTAGAAAGTTTGGTGACTGGGGAGTTTTTACATTTTGGTGCTATGCTGCTATTCACGAGCACCGGTCCCCAGGAAGTTTCCACTGTTTAAGAAAATTTCCAGAAATTTCTGGTCTTCAGCATGGAAAGCCCAATGGAAGCAGAGGTTATCTCCGGGAACCTGTTCCTTTATTCAGCAATGTCTGCTGAGCGCCTGCGTCCTGGCCCAGCTGTGCCATGATGTACATGGGGAAATGAAACTTCTCCCTCCAGCAGTCATTAGTACTGTGACGCATGCCTGTCGGAGAGGACTCATTTTGGTTCACAGTTTAGGGACATACAGTTTTGTCAGGCATGGTGGCCAAGCCAGGCCCTGTCTGTGGATAGGAGTGGGGACAGGGGGCTGCTTGCTCCTATCTCAGCAGATCAGGAAACCGAGAGAGCTAAGGCAGAAGCCCCCAGACCTGATTACCCATAAGGCCTACTTTCCAGAGACCTATTTCCTCCAGCTAGGACCTGCTTCCTAAGGGTTTCACAACTTCCCAAAACAGTGCCACCAGCTGGGGACCAAGGAATAACTTTGGCTGTCTTTCGTGGCTCTGTAAACTGAAGGTGCAGTATTGCTGTCCGTTAGAGTAAGTGCAGCATGTAGTTTGCCAAGGTGACCACTCTGGGAAGGACAGGCCTAGTTTACCCTTCACGTACTAGCAGATCTGTGTAAATAAGCCCCACACCCACACTCAGCCCCAGTGGGGTCGCCTCAGGCCAGCTTCAGGAGGAGGGGGGATGACCCCATAGGGATGGACCCTTAGGAGACTCAGCTTCTAGTGATGGGGACATCCTGGTTGTGATCCTCAGTGGGTCGGAAGGAGAGCCAGTAATGGCTACCTCTGCACCTCCTCCTCCCCCTCCCCCTCCCCCTCCTCCTCCTCCTCCTCCTCCTCCTCCTCCTCCTCAGAGAAGTGGAGGATAAAATCCAAATATCCTCTGGTTAATCTAGGCCTACAACCAGGACAGTTGGGAAACCTCTCACGTCTCAATCCCCAGTGAGTGGAATTCTACAGATTTCCTCCAGCTCTATTTAAATGAATATGTTTTGAATAAAGAATTCCTTTGGTTATTAAGATAGTCTAGCAAAGATCTCTGCTAATCTTTATTTCAGTATAAGACACACTTATCCACGAGGGCTCTTTCCAAATGGGGAAGGATAAGTAGAGCCAAGCTTCATGGCTTGTCTGATTGCTGAATGGTCACATAAACATTTTCTCACGCCAGCAAATGGTCACAGCACAGTTCAGAGAGCCGCTGGTCAGTTCCAGTGTAAACCATTAACCACATTAGGGAAAATAGCTCTGAAGAGTTATCCCTCCGTGGTTTTAACTTCAAAAGATGTCACGAGAAGAGCCACAAATTATTATTGCTGACAATTTGTACAATTTGTCCCTGGTGAAATGTGTGTGTCCCTACACTGCACCATTTTACATAACAATATGAAATATTAAAAGCGAAAAACGTTTTGTAATAAACAGCAGTTTTGCTGATTGCGGCTGATTATGTTAAGCAGCTTGTACTGTGGGTGTCAGAGGAGACTCAATAGCTCCCGTAACTAATCTTCACGACTGACCTCTCCCCTCTGCTGATGAAGCCTATTCAAAAACCTGCTGCCCTTTGCTCGTTTGCGGAGCGGATATTCCTGAACTGTTTTGATCATGCATATATTTGCTGAAGTTGTTGTGTACAGGATGTGTGTGTGTGTGTGTGTGTGTGTGTGTGTGTGTGCGCGCGCGCGCTTGCTTTTAAAGACATATAATGCACGAAGGAAGATTCCTACCACGGCTATTTCATGCATTATTAAAAGAAGAAACCAACTGTATACACAGTAAAAATAATGGGCATTTACAAACTTCTCATCAGGTACCAACAAATCTTTACTTATAGCTGGAGATGGCTCTTGGGTCCTCCGTGGTTCCAAAGAAACTGTGTGAAGGAATATGGTGTTGATTCTTTTTTTCTTTGCTCCAACTTTAAAATAAAGGGCATGTCTTTCCAAGGAAGAACGCACTTTGGTCATTTCGTCAGCCTCGATGGCTGGTACTTAGAAGCGAAGTGCTATTCAATCATGAAGCAATTTCATTTTTCTGATAAAAGTTTTTGATTTAAATGGGATTTCATAGAGAACATTTGAGAGTGTAGAGAAATCTTCCGCCGGTAAGTGCAGATAAATATGTAAGCGCCCGTGTGTAAGTGTCTATAATTCACCGGTTGCTGGTCCTCTTTTCCCCCCAATCCAGAGATGTTTACAAAACCTGGGGGGTGGGGGGCTGGTGGAGTATCGCAGAAGGGAAGCAAAGCTTTAAAATGGGTAGAGAGTGAGTCTTGCCCAGATTATGCAAATCTAGCCATTTTGGGCAAATAATAAAGACAGAAGCGGGGTGGGGTGGGGGTGGGGGATCAACAACGAAGAGTAAAGAGCACAAACAGGACTTGCTAGAGGGAAGGGGTGGACCCAGCACAACTGGGTCCCCAAAAGGCGCCGCTTTCTGAGGCAAATGCTGGCTGAGGCAGGCTGATAAATATTTCCTGGAGGATTGGATGCAGGTTGCCACCAACAAAACAAAAATCCCTAGGGGGCAGTACATAATTAACAATTTGAAGATGTGGCCACTTGTCATTGTCTCAAAGGGAGCTAGGGAATCCTGTCTCCCAAAGCATGAAACCTGAGTTCCCATAATAATCTCTCGATCCCTTATAAAGGAACGTGGCCTTTCCCCAGGGGCTGGGAAGCCGCTTTCACTCTTGGCTGGTGAACGCGTGTGGCTACCGTGTCGTTTTCCTTTGGTTTTATATCTGCGTTACCAAACCTGTCCCTCTAGTCTCAGGGAAGCACCTGAACACCCCCGCCCCCAACAGGGCAGGAATAAAATCAAGACGGGGGAAAGAAAGCCATTTAGGCAAGGGTGCCTGGCTAAGTGTTTCAAGACGTTTAGGGCAGGAGCATTTCTAAAATCTGATCCACGAATGAAAACAAAAAGCCCGGGAGAGATTCACAGGGCTGGAAAAGGAGTCAGAGTCTTAGGTACGGTTTTAAATTTAATTTGGTTTGTTTAAAGACATGCTGGGTTCCGGTTGAGGGGACAAGGTTACTTGCCATAGAAGGGATAGACAGTGCAAAGGAGTAAAAATGCTACATTTTAAATCTAATCTTGGACTGAGGCTGGCATTTCCCCCCGCAAAACGGAAGTCAACAATACCTTCCAATTCATAAGTTCAGGACTGCCAACTTCCAGTTTTTTCTTTGCTAAACCGTCGGAGCTGTGTTTACGGCAGCTTCGAGCCCTGGAATCCGGGAAGGAAGACCCTGGCTCCATCGCTGACAGGGACAGGGAACCCTGTGCTGCTGAGGGGTTTCTTAGCCTCTCTTGTGTGTGCCTTAGCTCCACAACTGCGGAGTGACTTCAGATCCCTGCCACCTGCCTACCTAATCAGAATACTGCGAGGGTTAATGAGATTGCGTTCCGAAGTGATTGCCTCATCACAGGGCCCCACAGTATTATTATTCATCATAAAGGCACAGCTGCAATATTGTATATTGTTACATACCAGACGCTGGGTTTCTATTTTTAGCAACTTGGAAATGAGGGTGTCTTAGAATTATACAGGGGGAAGGACCCGGTGATACTCCCTGCCCTGGGCTCTGTTCTGAGGCAGGTGGATGTCTATCCACTCAAGAGGCCCCAAGGGTTTCTGCTCATCTTCACCTGTAAAACAGAAATCGCTTTGGCTCAGCCTCCAGACAGCATTCCAGTGTCTTCATGGCATGGTTAAGAGTGCCTGCCTACGTCTCTCTCTTTTAACTTAAATCCATCTTTTTTCTTGTACTGATACGTGTGTGGGTCTCTACTTGGTGGTGCTAAGGGGTGGAATTCACATCCTATGAATTCTTGTATCCTTCAGGGCACCTCTTCATGAGGCACAAACACATGGTGGGCGAAATTAAGTTGTTGTAACCATGTATGAAGAAAACACACAGCTCCTAGCATGTTTCACACCAGCCTGGGGTCCCAGAGGACAACAGTCCATGAGTCCTGCAGTGTAGGGTGTCACGATTCAGAAACTTATCCTCCAACCTTCTTCTCCAGAGGCACCTTAAAAACCTCTGTTATTTGGGATGGAGTCTGAATGTTCACGCATTGAATGGTAAGATACGGTCAAATAGTACCCGGAGGTGGGGCCTTTGAGAAGTAATCAGGCCATGAAAGTGAAGTCCACATGTGAAATGGAAAACACCTGTTTGCTCCTTGTCTGTCTCCTGGCAACTCCCTTATTTCCTAAAGTCTGTGGAATTTGTGAAGTGAGAGTGTCTCGCTGCGCTCATGAGTGGCCGGGTAGTATGGGAGGATCAAGATCGACATAGAAAAGAAGGCAGTTGGCAGAGAGACCCGAAGCCCTTTCCCCCCTGGGCTTCATATTACAAATGGAGCATGCTCAAGAAAAAGCCCAAGCTATACGAATATGGAAGGGGTGGGTGCGATGTAATATCCTGTAAAGGCGCTTTGGGGCTTCTCCCTAGGCTCACTACCTCACTCCCATTTGGGGGGCATGCTTTCCCTTTCTTAAGCGGTTTCTGTTTCTAGTCACACTGTCTCTGGTTCTATTTTTTAATTATGTGTTTCTGTTCAGTTCTTTGCTGTGGAATTCAGGAATCTGGATAGTTAATCAGGTCCCCCGGAACTCAGATTCTGAAGGGACACCAGCCCACTTGAGCGTGGCTCTGGCAGGCCTTGCCCTTCTCCCCCATTCCCTCTGCCTTGTTAAAAACCATTAGATTACGTTCCTAAAGCTGGCCACCAAGGTCTATTCCCTGATTTGGCCACTTCCTCCTCCTGAGGCTGACTACCAAGGTCCAGCTAGCAAAGTATTGAAATCCAGCAATCAGAAGCCCCCTTTGGCTCACCTAATTAACATGCTCAATCAAAATTAAACACCTCATCCTAACATGGGGTTTCCCATTTAACCTTTATAAACCGCCATTTTCCTATGTGCCACACCTGTCTCCCCTCTATCCAGAGGCTGTCTTTGTCTCTCCAGGATAAATACTCCTTCCGCCTCTTTCCCGGGTCCCCATCTTCCTCATCCCCTATCTCTTCACCACAGCATCCCAGCCCATTCTAACACAGACCTCCCCTTCTTCTCCTCTTAAAAATGACACCCGCAAGGTCATTTGCTGCTGTTTTTCTGCCTGAGTCAGAAAGCAGCCACTTCAACTTTTCTTCCCCACTTAATAAAGGATCTCTCTGTGAAAACGGGTGTTTGGGTGTGGTTTGGGCCTAGGAGGGAGCCCCTGCTGTGTGTTGGCCCCCCTTAAGATTCCTACCTGTAACAAAATCTAGTCCCCATATCCCCATCTCCAGATTCAGGGGCCAGAGGAGAAATTGACCTCCAATGGTAGGAATTTAATAACCCATGCATGTGTAATGAAGCTTCTTTGAAACCCCAATGTTGGAGACTTAGGGGTGTGGTGAGGGTGGGGTTTCAGGGGGCTGGCGTTCCTGTAGAGGAGCCTGAAACTCTCTGCCATTCCCCCACACCTCACCTGTGGGTCTTTTTGTTTATATCCTCTATAATAAACCAGTAAAAACTAAGTGTTCCCCTGAATTCTGTGAGCCACTGAAACAAATTAACCAAACCCAAGGAGGGGGTTTTGGGAACTCTGATTTAAAACCAGTCAGAAGCACACATAGAATGATCTGGGCCTTGCAATTGGTCTTCAAAGTGTGGAACGAGGGAAGGGAGAGTCTTGGGGACTGAGCCTTCAGCCAGTGGAGGCTGATGCTGCCTCCAAATACAGTGTCAGACAAGAACTGGATTAAAGGACATCTATCTATTGTCCATAGCTGCAGAATTAATGGCTTGCTTGCATGAGTGGAAATCCCCAATGCTTGGTGTCAGAGGTGATGTGTGTTGCGGAGTCCAATAGGAGAAACCGAGTTTGAGTTGATTTTCCCTTCTATGTCAACATGCCGCTTGAATGGAATTAGTGAGTGTCCTTCTCAGAAGACACAAGCCAGTGTGCTTCCTCTATCTGAACCTTTAACAAGCTATTTCTGTTCTTTTCTCTTTGTAGAAGGACCTTGTAAAATAATTACCTTGTCATTGTTTCTTTCAAGGCCTCAAAACCGTGGAAGTAATATCATTTGCTTGTATTTGTGTTCTATGTTTTGTACCACAAAAACATGAATCATGAATGGGTAGGTCTGCCCATTGTCATTAGCTATTTTGTAACAACTTCCTCTGAACTGAAACATTTCCATCTTGAATGGTGGCTCATTAAGACTCAGGAAGGAAGTATAAGTCACAAGGTAAAGAAACAACAACTCACAAGTCTCAGGAACTTTCTGAAATTTACAAGATCCACAAAACCCCTTCCCAAGATTGTATAAACAATGAGGATCACTGGCTAGAGAATACTTTTGGACTAATCCAGTTTCTTGAAAGTCATGTGGAGAAACTCTGGGGATGCAGTTTTTATATCATTATCATATTCTTGTAAGACATATAGAAAACTCCAGGGATGTAGTCTTTGTGTAAGTACCCATACTGGGGTGGGTTTTTTGGTGATACAGTTGTCTTGGATACATGTTCCTGGAAGTAGCTCCAATAAATTCATTGTTTCACTAAGCTAGACTTTGGTGGAATCATTCCTTTGGTGCCTTATCTGGAGTAAATAGATATTTATTCATGTCTTCCTGGGGAAAAGTCACACAACTGTAGATCACCTGAGTTCACAGTCATGGCATGTGAAAGAACAGAAATAGAAACTCAGAATCTGCCTTTCAATAAAACTTAAACTTTTAATTGATAGTTCCTAGGTCATAAGGCTCCTGATTTCGTATGTCTTCCATGGGCCTTATAGTACATTGGTAGGTAGTACTTACAAGCTAAGCTACCATATTTGCCTTCAGAATCTGCCTGTGCCCACCTTTCTTAGGCTACTGTTTGCCCTGTTTGGCTTGAAACCTTGAGTTTGATGCCTCTTACCAGGTGTCACACCCTGGCATTCTCAGACTCCAGGTCAGATGAGGAAGGAGGAACATCCTCTGCCATATGGCTGAGGAGCTTGTGATCTGTCTCAGGAGAATCTTGGAGATGAGTAAGGAGCCTAACCTCAGTTTATAGTCCCTTAGCTTTCCTAACTACCATGATGAGGGGAGGAGGGTTGTCCCCAGTGACCTTTCTCTGTTCATATATTTCCTGTACTTGCATTCCCATATTGCAACAAGGAGCTGTGTTCTGAGTATACTGTGTCAGAAACACGGATGAACACATTTGTGTCTTTCCACAATGTCAGAATTTATTGAATAATAATTCCACAAGATAGGGATGTTTCAACGGCAGCAATTAGCCAAACAGTCCCTCTTTCTTTGGCAATCCTGGCTGAGGCAAACACGGGCTCTTTATCCCAATCTGAATTACAGCCAATAATGGTCAGATCACATATTATATAGCAAATTACCTACCACAATAAATTATCTGTCACAGTAAATTATCTGTCTGTCTGTCTATCTATCTCACAGTATCAGTTCACCCGGACAGATTTATAGGGCAATATACTTATTTCAATCATTTGTCAGTCGGTGCTGTGTGGGAGGTGTTGGACAGACAGGGGTGTACACATGTCCACCAGGTGCATAATCATCTTCTGTCCTCAAAACAGAGTCAAAAACTGTTTGGAAAATGGAGTCCCTGAGGGCAAAACACAGTCCAAAACACTACTGTTTTACACAACACGGAGCAAGTTAGAGCAGGGCACAGCCCGATCCCCACAGTATCGTTGCTAGTCATTTTCTTCCTTTGAACAGTTGCTATGTTTAGAGAGTATAACTGGACTGCCAGGTGTGACACAGAACCCTTCTTCCTTCAGATGAGCCGTGTGAATGTGCTTTTTCACCCGCCAGCAGGGCACAACGAAAGTCAGAGAGAGATGCACATCCCTGGTACCGTCTGCAGGAGCCCAGAAGAGCCAGCAGCATAAAAATGAGGGCGGCATGTGGGAAGAGAGTGAATTAGAAACACCATTGCTCTCAAGCTGGGCTGCCGCTCAGTTGTAGGGTGTGTGCCTAGCAGGCGCAAGGTCTTGGGTTCAGTCCTCACGGCCACAGACAAGAAATAACATCAGTTCTAATTAGAACCCTTTCTTCTTGGGAAAACAACCTCGTTCTGGTGCAGTCAGTCACACGATCTGTGCATCAGAGCAAGCTGTTCTCTTCCTCTCCATTCGAAGTTTGCATTTTCTTCCAAGGCCTAAAGCTTCTGGTGTCACAGCACTAGGGGGCCACACACTCCTACACTTGAGAACCCTTACCAAAGCTACTCTGTCCACCTTTGGCACCAATGGCAAAGGGCACAAGAGGGGGTTGATCTAAAATCATCACTGGGCCATATTAATGACGTCAATTTTGTATAATATACATAACAACGAGAATTTAAAATAAGTACTGACTGTGTTCTCAGATCCAGGCTTGGTGCTGGTACTAACTTTGGATAAGTCTTATTTCATCTAGCTGCTATTATTTCCACTTCTCAAATGAAAAAAAGAAAAGATGGAAGCTCAGAGAAGTTGAACAACTCCCTAAGGATCCACAGCAGATTTGTGGTTGGGAGATGATTCTCAGCCTACTAAAGATGCTGTGCTCAAGGGCTAACCTAGAGGAAGCAGCCTTTGGTGCAAACGGTCTGAGTCTTCTTCTAGAATCGCAGTGGCTCCAGGACAATGGTTCTAGACACTCAGTAGCTTTAAGGTCACCCCAGCGTGAACCTTGAAGTACTGTTGACCACATCCTATTTTCCAGGCCACAGACTGCTCTGAAATCCAGTACATATTTGCAGAGTCTGCCCCACATTCCCCTCAACAGTGCTCATCACTGGGTTCCTATGCATCATCTTCAGTCAGGCAAGGGAGACCTGAGACTGTCCACAGTGTTGGAGAGGGAGGGATGGCAAGGACTGCTCCATAGTCACCTTGCCTTTTTCACTCTCAGCTTCTTAGATCACTGGTAACGGGAATCCAGTGGACTGGTATCTTGGGGATCCTGCTGCCCACCACCTTACACTGCTTCCTGTATCACTGGTAACTGGGATCCAGTGGAATGGTATCTTGGGGATCCTGTTGCCCACCACTCTAGGCTTCTTGATAAAAATTGGTCTGCTCTAATTGGCTAGGACAGAAGCCATTTACAATTACAGGGGCATATAAATCTTATTCCAGTGTCCATGTCCAGTCTTGTGAGCACATTCCCAGACACCTCAGTGTAGTCTGCATTCCCATGCCCATGACTGTGCTCTGAAAGTCCCCTGTTCTCAGGGACAGTGGGGATGAGAATGTGATAATAATCAATTTTAGACAAAAATCAGACAGCATGGGCCTCTGAACACCCCTCCTTCCATTGAGAGCTGAATGAAGTTTTCTCTTGCTCAGGCTCTATCCACCATCCCTGGATGGAGTGACTGGTGAACAGGACCAGGAAGATCTCAGCTCTATAGCTGTGGGACCCAAAGAAAGTCAGAGGTCCAACCAGGAATCAGATGACACATCAGTGCAGCAGCATCTGCTGCTTAGCAACCAGGACCCCTGGGGGTGCTAAGGGAGATGTTTGGCGCCAGGGTCAAGAGGAGATGTGGCAAAATGAAAATGAGCAAGAGCTCCCACACTACCGTTAGCTCGTTTTCATTTTACGGTGTTCTGTGATTGGTTGTTGTCTCTTGGAGGCCTGCTCTTTTCTGATGGGAGACAGAGAGGGAGTGGGGGATGCTGTGAGGAGTGGAGAGAGGGGAAATTGTGCTTGGGATGTATTGTATGAGAGAAGACTATATAATATATATGATCATATATATGAAATATACATATATACATATATATATGTATGTGTGTGTGTGTGTGTGTGTGTGTGCGTGTGTGTGTGTGTGTGTGTGTGTGTGTGTGTGTGTGAAAAATGAGCAAGCAGGGCCATAAGAGCAGAGCAGGACTCCTGACTCTTTCAGCTCTTCGTATTCCAGACCAAGTGTGTGTCTTTGCCTCTTTTCACAACTCTCTAGTGTGGAACAAGGTGTACCACATATCTTGTGTAGGCCAGACCGTTGCCAAACACTTACTTTCTTGCTTCTTACAGATATGGTGATTGTAAGGACAGCCTTTCACCTTTGTCTTTATCCAAGAGAATCATCTTAAAGCTGTGAATCACATAATGATCAGGGTTCATGGAGAGAGTACATTATTAAGGTGAGTCATCACTGTGTGATCATCATGGAATGTACCATCACAGAGCCACACCTCATGGGTCAGTCACCTGGCACAGCCTTTTGGTGTGTAATCACCATGCATCTGAGAGAGGACAGCCCGTTTTGGTAAATGGTTCTCTGGAAATTGGGTGCACACATGCAAAAGACTGAAACTTGACCCATATCTCCCATCAGTTACAAAAATCAATTCAAACTAGATTAAAGACTCGCATGGAAGGCCTGAAACAAGAGAATTTCTAGAAGAAAACGATGGCCAAGGGATTTTGAAGAAGAGGCCACAAACACAAGAAGCAAAGGCTGAAGAGTGGAGTGTTGTTGGGATGGACCCAGCTACACGGTGTTTTATGCCTCTGGATTGTTTTGTTCTAGGATTGTGAAAGATTTTGGAGTTTTGCATTGGAAAAGCCATTGAATGCTCAGAGCCTAAAGAGCTATTGTGGGAGTTCAGAAGCTAAGAATGCTGGGAGAAATGCAGACAGAGGCCTTGTTTGTGAGGTTTCTACGGGAGCAAGGACATAAGAAAGAACTGAGCCAGAAGCCACTTTTGTGATATGTTTTCTAAGTATTTGTATGTGCATGTCATAGTCAAAAAATAAAAACTGATGACCTAGAAATCCTATTAGTGTGATATATCCCAAGGACAGGATCTGTATGGTGAAGGGACGGCCACGATCTCACGGTCATTGCAGTAATAATCACAATTGCCATGACATAGAACCGACTTGGGTGTTGAACTAATGAGTGGATAAATGATATTTGGTCCCACAAAATGAAACATCACTCTGCCATAGCAGAGAATGAAATCTGTCCTTTGCTACCTGATGGAACCAGAAACTAGATTAAGTGAAGTAGGTTCTGTACAGAAAGATAAACCATGCATATGTGGAATCTAAAAAAAGTTGATCTGGTAGTTAAGATGGCAGGGGTGACGGTAGAAGCTGGGGGAAGTAGTGAGTCGTTGGGAATGAGAAAGGTTGATACTGTTTTCTTCCTGGGTCCATGGTCCAGTCACCCCTGCTTCCATTCATCAAGCATTTATGGAGCAATTTCTGTGTGCCGTCAGAGATAAGAGGACGAGGGCACAGTTCTTTTCCCCAGTGATCTTACAGTCTAATGAGAAAGACTAGGCACTGGCCAAATAAGCACAGTGTGAGACAGAACATCTCCCACGTTCCAGATCCTGACCTAGGACCAGAGAGCAGAGCAGAGTGGCTGCGGTCCACAGGGATGTCTGAGAGAGTTGTGGTTTCTGAGATGGACCTCAAATGTCGTGGGGATGTGCGTATGTTGGGGTGCTTGGAAGAAGGAATCATGTGAAGAGTGGGGTGGGATGTTCAGAGAGCCACAGGTTGCCAGTTTGAGCTGGTGAAGGGCCACATCGTGACTGCCCAGAACTCTGGGGAGATGATTTATTGACTGAGATATAGCTTATCGATGATAAAACTCCAAGAATAAACTTGACCAGTATTTAGCATACCCACAGACATATGCAACCACCAGCACAATCTAATTTTAGAATATTTTCTCACTCCCTCAAATTGAAACCTCAAACCCATTAGCAGCTACCCTACCCCCACCTCAGGCTTTTCTCCACCAATCTCTGCCAATCACTATTTACTCTGTGACTGTTTGGACTGGGAAGGTGATTTCTATATAATTTTAAAAGCTACTGATAATTTTAACAGGTAAAATGTCACACAGTGACATGCATAGATCTTTTTAAAATTATCTTTCTTTTCATTTTTTCTTTATTAAGAAAATTTTTATTTATTTTACATGCCAACCACAGATTCCCCCCTCTCTTCCCTCCTCCTGCTCCTGTCACCAGCCTTTGCCCCCTAACCCACCCCCCATTCCCTCCTCCAAAAAAGTAAGGCCTCCCATGGGGAGTCAGCAAGGCCTGGTACATTCAGCTGAGACAGGACCAAGCTCCTCCCCCCTGCATCAAGCCTGTGCAAGATGTCCGACAATAGGTAGTAGGCTCCAAAAGTCAGCTCATGCACCAGGGATGGATCCTGATCCCACTGCCAGGGTCCCCTCAAACAGACCAATCAACACAATTGTCTTGCCTATGCAGAGAGCCTAGTCCAGTCCCGTGCAGGCTCCACAGCTGTTGGTCTAAAAGTTCATGAGTTCCCACTAGCTTGGTTCGGTTATCTCTGTAGATTCCCCCATCATGATCTTGATGCCCCTAGGTCATAGAATCCCTCTTTTCCTCTCTTTGACTGGACTCCTGGAGCTCGGCCTGGTGCTTAGCTGTGGTTCTCTGCATCTGCTTCCATCAGTTACTGGATGAAGGCTCTATGATGATGGTTAGGGTATTTATCGATCTGATTACTGGGGTAAGCCAGTTCAGGCACCCTCTCCACTATTGCTAGTAGTCTACGTTGGGGTCATGCTTGTGAATTCCTGGGAACTTCCCTAGCACCAGGTTTCTCCCCTAGCCTCATGATGTCTCTCTCTATCATGATATCTCTTTCATTGCTCTCCCACTCCGTCCCTGTTCCATCTCGACCATCCTGTTCCCTTAGACATGCACAGATCTTAAGTGTTCAACTCGGTGACATCTGGAAGCAGTTATTTCATTTCTACTGCTAACTAATATGAATGCACCATATATTAAATATACACCTACCCACTGATGGACATTCTAGTGGTCCTCAGTTTATGAACAATTACAGAGACAACAACTGTAAACTTTCATGTATGCATATATATGACTTTAATATGTCACATGTCATATATAGGACAAGAGGTGAGTGATCAGCTGGGAACAGCAGTGTAAGGCTGGTGACGCACAGCGGGTAGAGGAATTTACCAGGACAGACAGGACGGAAGTGGAGAGTTCTTTTAGATACACTGTGGTATGGCCTCAATGAGCAGGACAACAGACCATCTTCACAGAAGCATCTGAAGGACAGGCAGGCAGGCAGGCAAATAGGCAGGCAGGCGATGTTTCAATGTCATGGTGGCCTGAAATAATTGAAATTGGGGTTTCCTGTAGTTAACAACAGCCCAGGCTTTAGGCAATGACGATTTAGTCTTGTGTCAAAAATGGCTCAGCATGTCACCTGTCCGAAACTGGCATTCACCTTCTGCTGGTGGGGCCTGTTCTGGTTAACTCTTCTTGATGGGATAATGGTCCTGCACAGAGGCAGCAGCATCCTTGTTCTGACCCCAGGCTGCTCTGAGACACAAGCAGCCTTATTCCGAGACAGCAATGGCTTAGCACAGCCATCCACCCATCCCAGAGTAGCACCCGCAGCTAACTCCTCGGAATGGGATTTCTGGTCAGGATTGAACACAGAGTAAGTGCAACAGCAGAACTCAAGGATCAAGAATGGCGAAGCTGGGAGCCATGAGCTCCCTCCTGACTGTGAGCCCCAAACACAAGGAATGTGGAAAGGAGGCTGGGGGTGGCTCGGTCGGTAAAGTGCTTGCTGTGGACGCATGAAGACTGGGGTTTGGATCCCCAGCAACTACATACGAAGCCTGTTGTGGAGACACATGCCTGTAAGTCACAGTGCTGAGAAGCTAGAAGCAGGTGGCTCCCTAGGGCTTGCTGGGAGCCGGCCTTCCCAAATTGGCAAGCCCCAGGTCTCAGGTGAAAACAAAAATGGTGGAGAGTGATTGAGGAAGACACTTGATGTGCCAATCTCTGGCTTCTGAGTACATCGGCACACAGATGTGCGTGCACACACACAAAGAACCTGGAAAACGAGGGATGCCTTCCACTTGGACAGTTGAGACAGGAGTTTTAATAACAGTCCCTTATTTCTGTATACTCATCAAAGCATCCTTAGGCTCCAAGCAGACAGCAATAGAATCACTGTCTCCAAAGGTCATTTCCCAGCACCTCCCAGAGTGCCTGGCACTGAGCAGTAGAATGAATGGCCTGCTGGCAGCCATTTGAAACTTGGGAAGAAGGGCATTGCGGAGAGTGGGTGGGCCAAGGCAGAAGATCAAACATCAAAAATTAGCCCATTTACTGGACTGGTTGATTAGATTAGTTACTTGTGTAATGAGGTGGAGAATTTTATTCATCAGAAATTCTCCTCTAGAATTGCTCTCAAGAAAATCAGTCCATGCATGCCCAGTGGTCCCCCCTCCCTGTCCCACCTCCTCGGGGAATTGCCTGGAGCTCCCAGGACATATTTATTCAACGAGAATATTCGTGGACACACACAGCACAGGAACATCATTGAATTAAAATTTAAGATCTGTGAGTGGGGTTTCTTTGGCTTGCTATGCTGGCAGTGAACAAGTTTATTGTTTGTTTCCTAGATGCCTTATTTGTAAAATGGGAATAGTGATAACTGTTTCATATCCTTATCATCAAGTTGAATATAAAAGCAGGAAAGACTTTAAATCCTAAAAGATTTGGGGAACAGTGGGCTCCCCATTACCTGCTAACCAATGGAGCAACCTACAACATGCTCAGCTTGTCTTTCAGGGTTTGCTGTGCTCAATGGTCCAACCTTCCCTCTAGTTTCTTCTCCGTTACCATCCCCACAGTCACTTTCTGGACACCAGCTGAGGCAAACACATCCTTTGCTTGCCACAGCCACACTGACCTTTGCTGATACCTGGACCTGTGAAATCCCCCTTAAGGCTTGCTGCTCGCAAGAACTTCTTCCCAGTCTCTTTCCAGTCCCTCTCCTGTCCTGCTTCTCATTGGGTGTCACAGCAGAAATCACCTGCTCTAGAGTTAAGTAAAACTGAGCCAAGCCCATGCCCCCGCTTCCTAGGGAACCATAAACTCATGGGTACTTATGTCTCCTGTTTCTGCTCTCTCTAAACAGTTAACTCTCTGTGTCTTACTTTCTGTGGCTCCTTCTTCTCTGAGAAGGTGTGGGGCACACCCCATCCTCCATAAAAAGAAAAAAAAAAATTCTCACCACACCCGCCACTAGCAGGAAGCATTTGTGTAAACAGTTTGCTAATGAGCTCAGGCAGCAGAGGGAGGTTTATATTCCTGCAACAATGTGTGCAGGATGTTAAACTGTATCCACGCCTCTTCTTCAAAATTCCTTGGCCTCTTGTTTTAAGACTTGTTTGAGGACCCTTTACTGTACGGGTGGAGCCCCTGTGCCATCCTCAATCTCTCCTTTTACTCCATTTCTCCTTCTCTCCCCTTTCTCAGCTCCTCATATTCTGGTCTCCACCCAGAACTTCAGCGTTAGGTCTCATCCTCACTCCTGGAAGAGCTTGCCACGGCTTGTTGGTTTTTTTGTTTGTTTGTTTGTTTTTAGTATGTGTTTTGGTTTTGTTTTTTTCTGCCTAAAGAAAAATTGTTTGCGTCTCAAATTGTATTTGCCAGCTTTGAAACACTTGTTGGACTTCTGGTATGTCCCAGCAGGTCAAGATGCTTGCGGCCAAACCAGACAATCCGAGTTCAACCCCTGAGACCACATGGTAGAAGGAGAAAATTGACTCCTACGAATTGTCCTTTGACCTCAGCATGTGTGCTGTGGCATGCACCCCTCACCCCCTTGTTGCATTGATTGAGGGTACTTATGATTACATCTTATAGCCCTTCCTGGATATAGGCTGCTCTCAGGGCAGAGAAATTCTGGGATTCTTGTCAAAGAAAGCTCTGCATGGAAGAGAACCGCAGTGATGAATGAATGTGAAGCTAAGCAAGAAAAATCAGACAGAAGGAATCCATGTGAGGAGTTAATGCAGTAACCACTAGATGAGATGAACCCAGGCTCAGAGGGTTGCTTCTGACTGATCCTGACCCTGGTGTGCGGGTGGGCTGGACCATGTCTATGCTATCTTCTTCTGTGCCCACTTGTAGCTGAAGTTTTCTCTGGTCTTGCCCAGCCCCACGGACCCCATAGGCGCTCATAAAATGATCACTCAGAAGCTTATATTAATTAAAACTGCTCGGCCATTAGCTCAGGCCTACCACTGACTAGCTCTTACATTTAAACTCAGCCCATTTCTGTTCATCTGTATGTTGCCACACGTTTCATGGCTTTACCTGTGTGCCGTTATATGCTGCTCCCTTCCTGTTCCCAGAATTCTCCTTGTCTGTTTACTCCGCCTACACTTCTTGCCTGGCTACTGGCCAATCAGCTTTTTATTTATCAACCAATTAGAGCAACACATTCACAGCATACAGAACATCCCACAGCACCCACTCTGGGAACCAGTGTGAAGTGTCTGTTTTCCCAGAGAGCCAGGGACCTCTGTTTGAATGGTGACAGGTTATCACCATTACCAATGAGACCTAGAACTGCCTGTGGCCCATGGGATTTGTCCTCTCCTTCCTGTGTGTGACCATTCCTTCAGATCCTATTCCCTCCAGTGAAACCAGAGTTTTTACAAAGGTCCAAAGGCAGGGCAGAATCACAAACATCGTTATGCTCACCAATTAGAAGCGTGAAATGTGTATTCTATTATAAACACCCTGCTATTCATCTTAGTGAACAATGGAGGAGAAACAAGACTGATTCGAGCATCCATGAAAGAGGCTTTGTGACTAAGAACATGCTCTTGAAATTGCCATAGAGCCCTGCAGGTCTGCAGATCCTGGAGTCGAAATGATGCTCTGTGGACCTCTAAGCACACTAGTGAGGTCAAGGCACATGTAGTCTCCTCAGAGCTTCTCAGTTTGTCTATACAGTAAGAATTACATCACCTCCACTCCACGGACTGGTGGACAGAGACCTGCAGAGGACAATTCTCCGGATTTCCTTCACCTGACCATCACAAATCTGAAACGAGAAGCATGCCTTCTGACTCTCCATCTGATTTACTTTCATTGAACCATGTTCTCTGTTACACTGCGAAAGGACAACAGAGCTTTGGCTCTCTGTTCAGAATTCAAATGACATTTGCTTTTCCTTTTTTTATTTACAATACTGGGGACCTATCCTAGAGCCTCGTGCATGCTAGGCAAACAGTCTACCATTGAACTACAGCCTCAGCTCTGCTATTCATTTTTATTTTGAGACACATTCTTTACATATAGCATAAGATAGTTTTAAACTTGCAGTCTTCCTGCCTCAGCCTCCTGAGTAGCTGGGATTACAGGCCTGAGTAGCTGGGATTACCAGGCCTGGCAAAAATTACGTACCCTAAGAGTAGTAACAGTTGACCAGTGAGGTCAAATGGCCTGTATGTATGAAAATACCACAGCAAAACCTGTACACTTACTTTGTACACTTACCCATAAAACTAATTTTAAGGAATTAAATAAAATCCATCAGAAAATGGTTAGCAGTGGCTTCCCCCAGCCATCCAGCCTTTTTACTGTACTTCAGTTTGCTCCTGGAGCGAGCAAACCTGGGGTGTGGAGCATCTGACCCAGGAAGAACATATGAGGTCTAGAAAGCTGGAGAAGAGTGGGGTGGGGTGCTGTCTCCCAGGGCTTCATCACTTCTGCTCTGGTTGGCCCTGCTGGAGTGGCCAGTCCAGCGTGATGGCTGTTCCTCTGTTTCAGAAGCTAACTGGTGTGGGCGCGTCCAGGCGCTACCACCTACTTTAGGGAAATGACTTGGCTTCTCTAAGCCAGGGTTTCCTTCCCCTCAACTGGGGTCTGAAAACATGTCAGTTAGGATGCTTCAGCTGTAAGCACCAAAAGGAGTCACTGATACAACCTCAGAGAGAGCACAACCAAACCCTGTCCACCCAAGGCACGCCTGAGCCAAACCTGCACTGAGTGTCCAAACCTTGGCAGAGAGGGAGAGTAGGGACCTTGACGGATAGTCTTTATTTCCAGAACCACATGACCCGAGGCAAGGACCATTACTCAGAGAAATAATGGAGAGTGAGTGAGGAAGGGGGATGGCAGAGCAGATTTACTGTAGAGACTCAAACTTAGCAGTTCACAGATTGCTTTTAAGAGGAAAGATGTCGTAAATTTAAGGTATATGCAGGACACCTGGCTCTCAGGGGTGCTAGACAGACATACACTGCTGTTGGGAGACCAGGACAGAGGAGGGTTGAGGAAACTGAGGAGAAAACTGAGGAGAAAACGCTTCCAACAGAGAAAAGGGTCTGGCAGGTGCATTGTGGGGGCGTAAAGAAGAGACCCCCTCTTCCTCCCAATATCACAAGCAGCCCTAAAATACCACAAAGTCTACAGTGAATGCCTTTTCTATTTTTTTTTTTTTAATAAAGAATGCCAAGGGCACAGGAAGCCCTGAGAATTGGCAACAACATGAGACTTTCACCGGCTGACCCAATAGCAGGCAGACAGACAGACAGACAGACAGACACACACACACACACACACACACACGCACGCACGCACGCACGCACAACCCCCTACAGAGAACACAAGTGGCTGGAGAGGTTACGTACCAATGGTTCATTTTCAGAATACCCTGTTTTAACAATCCAAGGAATGGAAAGAATATTTTATCATTATTATGATGAAATCATTTAGACATTACAGTAAAATGGTTTTCACTTACTCCTCTGTAACCTGAATGAAATGTATTGGCAGTTAACAATTATGCTGTGCTATTTCTGCATCCCACACTGACTGCGGTGGACATTAACATTGATGGGTTACCGTTGCTGTTCCTGACTGGGCCAGACCTGGTCCCTTGATCCTCGTTTCTCTATTCTTAGAGACATAAATGGGAGTTGCAAGTGAGTATCTGAAGACACATTTTCGACTGCTGTAGTTTGTCATTCTTCTAGTTTTTGTCCTGGAAGCTTCAGAACCGTGGTGAATCAGCTCTCACTCTGGGAACGGCCTGAAACACGTTGGAGAGGAGACCATAAACCGACAGGTAGCGTTGAATGCTTCTGAACCGTCCTCATCTTAAACAGGAAGGCCCAGCTCTCATTCTGAAAGCCACCAACTACTTAAATTATGACTTTGAACAAAACGGTAACTTGCTATTCATCTCTCACCTTGTCTGTCTGCCTGCCTGACCAAAGGGACTGAGCTTCGGGTGTTTGCCTTGGGGCCACCTTGCAGGATGCTGAGGAAGACAGCTCCCTTTTGCTCCTTTAGATGTCTTCGGACACGGAGACAAATGCGTCCCTTTGATGGGTCTTCTCACCTCAGCCTCATTCTATACCATCAAACCTGCTTTGGGGAATTAAGAGATGCCTACATTTTAAATAACTCAGCTTTCAGAAACGTACTTTGCAGAAATGCTTACTTTATATTATGCAAATTCTAAAGTGGAAAACTTTTTTTTTTTTAAAAGCAATCTTGAGTGTTTACAATGGGTGAAGGACATCTTTTACTTCAGAAAAATATTGTTAACTCAAATTGATTTTTAAGTGGTATCATGTGTTACTGTTCTAAATTAGTAAATTGTGTCATTTAAGGTGATACCCAAGACAAATATATGGGTTTAAGTAAATAACGGGAGATACGCATGTGCATGTTTTATTCAAAATTTAACATATGTCTCAACGCTTGTTTTATAATTTGTTTTTATTTTAAAGTGTTTTATTTATGAAAAATAATGAGTTGGACATGAGGCACAGGTAGATGGATCTCTGGGATGTCCAGTCCAGCCTTGTCTACTTAGTACATTCTGAGCTATCCAGTGCTACACAATGAGAGCCTGTTTCAAAAACAAAACAAACAAAACAACAAACAGTAAGAGCATAAAAAACTGAGACTAAAGGCAAGATGCATATGTACGTCTTATTCAAGTTTGTGTCTTGGTGCTCCATCTACAGTTTGTAAGTGCTGTAGATTTTAAAACACTCATTCCTGACAGCTGCTTTCATGGACTCACATGTGAGTGATGAACTTGGCTGGAACCTCCAAGTGCACTGGCTGCACCAGACATGCCCACGTGCTGAACAGCATCCCTCTGGAGAATGTGGTCCCCGCGCATGAAGCCTATCACACTGCGTCAATACAGCTCTTAGAATTCTGGTCAGCATTTCCCAATCAGATCTGGAAAAGTAATGAGGCGTCGCGGCAAAGTGGCATCAAATTAGTCGCTTATAGATAAATATGTGCTCCTCATTACCTGAGAGTAATAATACAGGGGGGTAAATAAACAGCATGTCAGACGCTTTCACCCATTAGTTATTCGAGATGTTGCATGTATGTGTTTTGAAAAAACACCCCCAGTCTTGTCGGTGAGTAAGCGTAGAGAATATCTAAAAACAAATAACACAGATAAAACATCCTCTGTAATTTTTCAGATGAAAAGTGTGTGAGGAGCTAAAATAACTCCTCTGAAGAATTTTGATTAAATCCTTAGTGGAACCTGAATCCCATGGCTTTCAACATTTCATGTTTTCAGTGACCAGGCACACTTTCAAGTGGCCCAATTCATAGGAGGTAAACACATCTCCCTTTTCCCTGCTGCTTTGACTCTTTGGTTATACCTTTAGCCAAAGGCAGCCCTGAGTATATGCTCTTCCATATCACTACTGTGGGGCAAATGTTGATTCTAAGAGATTTTTATACCAGAGCAACAGAAAACTGAAGCAGAACAAGAGAGGAGAGACCAGGAACTCAAGCCATTGTTTGTAGACTTGGATCGTGTTCAGGTGGGTGCAAAATAGTGTTTAGGAATGATCATCAAAATCAAAGTACACACTGGATGTGTGGGTCAGTGGTAGGGTGCTTGTTTAGCATGTGTGGGGCCCTGGGTTCGATTCCCAGCATTGGAAAAAACATCCTAAGATTTAAAATTCTTCAGCCATTCACAGACCCCACAGAATTCAGTTTGACTACTACCGATTCAAACTTCTTTGGGTGGATTTAGTGATGCTGATCATGGTCTTTATTTTTTTGTTACAGAAAGGATATGTAGAATATGTGGGTTGGAGGCTGGGGGTGGCTCAGTTGGTAAAGTGTCTGCTTTGTAAACGTGAGGACCTGAGTTTAACCCCCAGAACCCACCTCAAAATCTGAGTGTGTGACAGTGACATGACATAGCTGGAAGGCATGTTAACTTCAGCACGGTGAGTGGTCCAAAGGCTTACATAGAAAAAACCCTCAGCTTTTTGGTTAGAGTGAAAGTCTTGGGCAACTACGTGCTTTGGAGAGTATTATCGGAGATCCCACAACTTGCTCAGAGCTGTTCCATGCTCATGGTGCGGAGAGCTGAGGTCCAGCATATTCCGTGTCTAATTGAGCCAGAAGGGACATAGGACAGCTGTCCGCTGGTACAAATCCATGTCAGGTTCCTCTGAAATATAGTTTTCCAAAAAAATGCAGTAGTGGCTTTGAAAGCCACATAGGTCTTGGTTGTCGCTCTGGGTAGGGTTTTCACTTCTTCAGACTGGAGGGTTCTTTATCAACGGCTGGGCTGCAGCTGCTGCTGGGCCACATCCCATCCAGACAGAAAACCCTCGGGGGCCAAGTCTGGCCTGGGAATGCTGCCGTACCCAAGGAGGGAAGTGTTCTTTTTGAAGGGCAGCAGCCACTGGAAGCAAATGGCATTGTTCACACCGCCAGCTGGACTTCGTCAGGGTGAGGGCGGCCCACCAAGGGGAAGGCTCCCTGCCAAAGGTGACCTGGTGGAGAGCCACACGGTCCTCCAAGAGAATGCAGCCCCACAAAGGGCTGCTTAACCTGGACCCAGGCTTTCAGGGGCCCAGGAGTGGAAACTGAGTTGTGAATGCTGGAGTCGTTCTCACTACAGCATTCCCACCCCCTCCCCCAGATCTGACCATGCCGTCTGGACAGCAGCATTCCATTCTGGGCAAGGCGATTGAGAAAGGTAAGAAACGGCCCAAGCCCTCCGGCATTTTACAATCTAGTGATGAGGTAAAACGAGCGGGATCACAGATTATTTTCTCTAGCTTTCCTATGTGCCTGGAAAGGGGCCAAACCAGGGAGGTCTTTAGGCCTCACAGGAGCAGACATACTTGTCCACAGGAGGGCAGGATGCAAGGATACAACCATGTAGAGGGTTTAGTGTTCGTCAGTGTGCACACCGAGATGTGTGCTTTTTCTGTCTTCCTCGTGAAATATTAACTTCAGCGTGGTGAGTGGCCCAAAGGCTTACTTACGCAGAAAATCCCTCTGAGTTTCTCTTTAGAGCAAAGGTCTTGGGCAGTCACAGGCTTTGGGGGGGGGGTGTAGTTGGCGATCCCACCCCCCCTTAGACTTTCTGCCCTTGAGGAATGAATCACAGAAATTCCTTTGGTTATTTTAAACTTTTTATTGTGAAATCATTCCAGACTTATGGAGAAAGGTGAAAAAGAATTTCCCTTATACTCCTGATGTAGACATGCATGGCAAATTGCTTTGCACTCGGTTCCCACGGGTGTGTTCATTCTGTTGATTATTTATATGAATCCCATATGAATCAACTGAAAGCTAGTTGAAAACTCCTGAATATTTCATCCAGTAGATCCAAAAGACAGAGATACTTTTCCACTTACAGAGCAACCATCAAAATCAATACATTGATATTGATACCTTTTCTCTCCTAGCCTAGGACTCCATTTACATTTCATTCATTGTCCAATAATGGTCATAACAACAGAAAAAAATCCCCCTGTGTTCCTCTAATTCAATCTAGGATAACACACTGCGTTTATCCATCATATATATATTTATATATATATAAAATCTCTTTAGTCCCCCAAATCTGGGACCCCCTCCTCACTCTTTCCTTGTCTTTTGTGACCTTGAAAGGTTTGAAAAGCACCAGAGAGTAATTCTGCAGAATTGGCCTCCATTTGGTTCCTCTGATTCTTTCTTCTAGGACACCGAGGTTACGTATTTTTACATCGATATCCAAGTCAAGATCTCAGTCTCGTGGCAGAAAGGACATGATGTCCGTGTCTTGCTGTTGGTGAGGCTCACTGTGGTCACTTATTCAAGGTGTTATGTGCCAGGCTTCTTCACTACAAAGTCAATGTTTTATTTCCTGTGTAATTAATGTGTATCCTGGGAGGGTGACCTTGAAATTGGGTAAGCTCTTTACCCTTTGAAGTCAACGTTGTCATCCTCGGATGGTTCCTGGGTGGATAAACAGTTACCATGATAGTTGCCACATTTTGTTATTCCTAATTTTACCATTACTCTGCCTTTGTTATTTGACTTTCTGCCAAAAGCATGTGACTTTTTCCCCTTTTCTCCTATTTCTTCTTTTGTTTATTCCTAGCAGCACGGTCCATCCATTTCGAATTCAGTCAGAAGGCTGTGACCTGTTACATCGTTGCTTAGTGTCACGCTCAAAGTCTCCCATTATTGTCTACTTCAAACCTCTTCAAGCTGTGACTTGTTTTTTCTTCTGACACTCAAGTCCTTATTTTTGGTCCTTCCTCACTTTCTGGAACGACAGGATGTTCCAGGCCCACCGTGTACTTTTCTTCAGTCCACCATTTCTCCAGAGTCATCAGTCCTGTTTAGGGAGAGGGGATTAGAAGCAAAGATCTGCACTCTAGCTGTGCTCAGGACTTCTGGGATGTCTCATTGAACAAAACTAGGACATACTTGCATATTTATGCAGATGCACACAGATATCTACAAGTATTTGAGTAACCACCTAAATATAAAAGGTTGTGAGTTCAACCCAATAATTTCCACTCCGACATAACAAGTTCATTTAAATCGTTGCTCCTTCTGTATTCCTTTCTTCAGCTGTGGGAAGCCTGGCTCCTGATCTCCTTCCTCTTGTTGAGTGTTTATTTATTGGTTTATTTAGTTCAGTTTTTTTGAGACAGAGTTTCCCTGTGTAGCCCTGGCTGGCCTCGAACTCACAGAGATCCGCCTGCCTCTATCTACCTCTTGAGTGATGGGATTAAAGGCGTGTGCCACCACCTTGCTGCCTCTTATCCTGGCCTAGCTTCCTTGCTCACCCTCCTCCACTCCAGCCCTAGAGACCACAGATGCTGCTCCAGTTTCCTGAGCCCCAATAATTCCTCCATCCAGTCCTGCAGCCCCCACGAGCCTGCTGGCCTTAGGTTCAGGGAAGGGGAACCATGAGTTCTTTGTAGAGAAGAAGAAAGGAGGAAAAAAGAATGAAGGAGGATGAGGGAGAGAAAAGTGGGATGGGAAGGAAGGAAGAGGAAAAGAAGCTGCAGTATAAAGAGAAAACGATAAAGCACACATGCTTACTTTTTATATCTGTTCTCCTCTTTTATTAACATTAACTTCAGTTTTCAGAAACAATGTGCAGTGTTTTGAGATACACTGAATTGTTATGCTATTTTTATTGTTAAGTGTTACATATTTTAATTCAGATTCAAAGCAAAATAATCTCTGTAACATCTTAAAAGTTCAAGAGCCTGGGGCAGAAGGATTGTGATTTTGAGTCTAGCCTGGGCTGTGTCCTAAACAAAACAAACAAACAAAACCTGCAGTGCCATCCATTCTTGTGCCCCTGTCCCTGGTTTTCTCCTAACAATGGGGTCAGGACTAGGTTTCATGTGCTTTATGTAAAAATGATGGTGAGGAATGTTACAGAGGAAATGGCTTCCTTGAGTCCAGAGTAGAGAGGTGCTGTGTATGCATGTGTGCCTGAGGTGCTGTGGTGTATGCATGTGTGCTTGAGGTGCTGTGTATGCATGTGTGCCTGAGGTGCTGTGGTGTATGTGTGTCTGAGGTGCTGTGGTGTATACATGTGTGCCTGAGGTGCTGTGTATGCATGTGTGCCTGAGGTATTCATGTGTATTCATGTGTGCATGCCTGTTCATACACACAGGTACTGAAGTTAGTTAAAAGTTAAAGTGTGGCAAGACAGAATGAATACCACCAAGCATCACAAAATAATGGTTCCTTAGTCCACGACTTTCACAATACTTTGTTCTTCTCTATGTTCCCAAGACTGGCCATATTCAGGAGAAATGAGAGATAATTGCCTCTGAGGAGAAAAAAAAATTGTATAAATCTGGGCATGGTGGTGCTTGTCTATAATCCCAATATTCAGGAGGCTGAGGCCAAAGAGTCTCCAGTTTGGGGCCAGCCTGAGCTACACAAAACAACCTAAAGAACTGAAAACCACAGAGAAATACAAGCTTACAAAAGTTTTATAAAGGGATGTAAATTGTACAAGTAAATGTATTCTGTTGTTGGACAGAAATATTAGGATATTTTGGTGTTGGTTTGTTTTTGTCAATTTGACACAAACTGGAGTCACTTAAGAGGAGGAAACCTCAGTTGAGGAAGTGATTCCACCAGATCGGCCCCTCAGCAAGTCTGTGGTTATTTTCTTGATTGCTGATTATGTGAGAGGCCGTCCCTTTATGGAGAGTATCAGTCTTGGGCAGGTGGTCCCAAGAGGTGTACAAAAGGTAGCTGTTCAAACATGAGCTGGAAGCAAGTCAGCAAGCAGCATTTCCCCATGGTCTCTGCTTCAGTTCCTGCCTTCAGGTTCCTGCTTGAGTCCCTGCCCTGACTTCCCCTTGATGATGAACTGTGTGTGGAAGTGTCTGCCAAACAAACACTTTCCTCAACAAGTCGGTTCTGGTCAGCGGTCTATTACAACAGCAGAAAGCTGCTGGGACAATTGGTGACTGATTTATCTAACTGATTTATCTGGTTTACATCCTTTAATGTCCTTTAGAACATCCTAAGGATGATCTGTTTCCATATGGGGTGGCCATCTCTCTGTAGGCAGGGCTTCAGAAGAGTGAGGGATACCATCTGGAGGTAAGATATTGGGGGACTTTTGTAGATGTAACGGTCTTATTAAATAAGAAACACAGAGCCAAATACAGAGTTAAAAGCCCAAGAGGTCAGAGCAGTAGCTAAGAGCTGAGACTAAAACCACCTTCTTACCACCCGCTGCCGCCGCTGTCCTTCCCCTCAGCAAGAGACCTACTTCCTGTGTATCTGTCTTTTTATTGACTTTATGTTCTGCCTTCTCATTGGTTGTAAACCCAACCACATGACCTCCTCATCACTGCCTGTCTGTACAGACCTCCAGGTCTCTATGGTTGGTATTGAGATTAAAGGTGTGTGTCTCCAAGCTGGCTATGTCCTTGAACACACAGACTCTGCTTGCCATGTGATTGGATTAAGGGCATGTACCACCCTCCCTACCCCCACCCACTCCGGCTTCTGCTATGGCTTGCTATTAGGCTATTAGTTCTGACCCCCAGGCAACTTTATTTATTAACATACAAATAAAATCACACTTCAGCACAAATGAAATATCACCATAGACTTTAGTCTTTGTATAGCAATGAGAGAAGAAGGAATCCTTCCCCTCCCTCTCCCTCCCATACTTTCCCTCCCTCCCTCCCTTCTTCAAAATCAACAGGAAAAGGACATCCAACAGAATCCCGTAAGATAGAAGGTGTATGCAGCATTTTACACACTGAATGACTGCTTTGCGAGCAGATTTGTTGATCTCCCTTGTAGAACATCAGAGCAGAAGAAGAAAGAGGTAGCAGGTTGTCCTTGCTTCCTGAAGGATGTGGAAAATGTGTCCCGTTGGTCTGGGACCTGAGAGTTCATCATGATTGCACATGAGCCTTGGGGCTGTTGTGCCTGGAGAGCTGCTTTGTAGAGGTCAAGGAGGTACACAAACTAGAGAATATTAGCTTGGGATCCCCAGGAGAGAGTCAGTCGGTAGATGAGGCTAGACAGGAAGTCACTCAGGCCTAGTTAGGAACACAAGGATGTCCACTTGCCAAGGAACTGGGGTGGGGGTGGGCTGCTCCTGTGCACCCAGCCCCAACACGATGGGAACAGTGACTGTGGCCAACCCAGTGAGGATCACCACCTCAGGAGTCACAGAGGGACGCTCTCCTGTTTCTCCTCATCACCAACAGATCAAGAGGGAGATGGTCGGGCTAAATGTAGTTGGGGTCTCCTTAGGAAGAATATCCCTTACTGCTCAAAGGCCAGAGATGAGATTTCTTAGTAAATTGTTCACACTGACATCTGTTAAAAATGCTATCTCAGAATGCTGTTCCAGCATTGACAATTCTTCTCAGAAGCTTCCAGAACTCAACCCAATCCAGCTATCCACTATTAAACATGAGAAGCATATTCCTAACCAATTGCCATGGGAATAGAGAAGAGGGAGAAATGGCTTGCACATGGAGGATCCCAGGGCCTCATGACCGTAGGAAAGTTGTCAGATTGAACCCAGATGAACTGACAGTGTCCTCTCACTTTGATCATGATAGAAGTGAAATTCCTCAGCTTCCTCTCCCAAATTCAGTCAAGTCCTGTACTCACTCTCTCTAAACAAGTCTTCACATTTGTTGACCCTGGTTTACTAGTCAGAAGGGGAGAGAATGGAGACTGACCCTCTTTGGGTTTATTGTCATAAAGCTATTTACAGCTTTGGAATGCATTGTGGGTAATTTAATGTAATTTAAAAAAAACCACTTACTTTACATGTGTGAGTGTGTAGCCTGCATGTATGGTACCTACAGTGTCCAGAAGAGGGCATTAGGTAGTCTGGAAATGGAGTTATAGACAGTTGCGAGCCATGATGTAGGTGCTAGGAACCAAACCTGGGTGCTCTGTAAGAGCATCTAGTGCTCTTAACCATGGAGCCATCTCTCCAGCCAATTTTAATATAATTTTAAAAAGATTTATTTATTATGGGTAATTTAAAGAGACCTACCATAGGTATATTATCAAGAGACTAACCCTGAGCCCACACATCCCTCAAAGACTTGGAACTAAAATCTGAATCAACTTGAAATAAAATGCTAACTCTGCCACTCTCTGGAAAAATTCATAGATTCTCTTGGGCCTCTGTGTCTTGTAGGGTGGTGTGATTGACTACTGAGAGGCGTAGATGAGGTGGTGTCCACACATGCCCAGCATGGCCCATTACCCCAAGGCTTTAGCAACCACAGGTTCTCTCTAGTCCCTCCTCACAGCCAGCATCTGACCCAAGGATACACTCTACAGGAGCATGCAGTGACTATTCTCCAGCACCAGTTCTAGCAAGGTCCAGATTTTCCCAGGAATAACAGCCTGTTCAAACCGGAATCAAAGGACATAGATCCTGGAGTCACGGGACTGGTTTTCTGTGCACAGCCCGTGGTTTGCAGCTCACACACAGAGTCGTTGTTCTGTGACATCAGCTTATGATGGTGCTCTAGTTCTGACTCTGCATGAACTAGCTCTAAAGTAAGTTCAGCTATTTGCATAGGAAAACCCTAAAATTCATATGGAAACATAAAAGATACCAAATACCGAAATCAATCTTGAGGAAAAGGAACAAAGTTGATGATTGCACTGCCTGGCTTCAAAATCTGCTCGCAGCTCTGGTGATCTATTAACAGCATGTACTGACATAAAACAAATGCTAACCAATGGAGCTGGTCAAGAGCCCCCAAAGAAACACACACGTCTATAGCCAACTAGCTTCCAACAAAGTTGCCAAGAACACATGAGAGCTTCATCAAACACTGTTAAGAAAACCAGATATCCATGTGTGTAAGAATGAGATTGAATTTTTATACCACTTTGAAAAATTAACTTGAGGGCTGGAGGGATGTTTCAGCCATTTAGGGCTAGGCTCACAACCAAAACATTAACTTGAAATAAATCAAATGCTTACATGTCAGAGCTGAAATTGTAAGATCGCTTGAGGCCGATGTATGGTAAATGCTCCACAATGCCAAGTTTTCTTGGATGTGACACCCACAGCATAGGTAACCAAAGCAGAAATAAAAAATAACATGGCAGGGCGGGGTAGATGGCTCTGTGCAGAAAAGCACCATGCTGCTGTGGATGAGGACCTACGTTCAGATCTTCGCACCCACTGGTATGGCTGCCTGTGTGCTGCAACCCAGCATTGTGTTGGGAGGAGAGAGAAAGACCCCTGGGGTTTGATGGCTGCCAGTGAGAAAAACTTTATCTGAAGGGAATAAGGCAGAGAAGGACTAAGCAGATACCTGGTGTCCTTTTCTGGCTTCCACACAAGTACACACATGGGTACATGTATTGCACCCCACCACCACCACACAACATACATCACCCCATAGAATGTCACAAAATAAAAAGTTTCTGCATAGTGAAGGTAAAACTAGAGAGAGAGGGAAAACCACAAATTGGGAGAAAATCTTTGCAAACCACCACCTGTGATAAGGATGATAATACCCTGAAACGGTGTGCGCATGTGGTGTCCCCCACAGGCTCACATCTTGAATGCTTGGTCTCCTGGTGGGCTGTTCTTAGAGGAGAATGACCTAACTGGAGGAAGTAGGTCATAGAGGTGTGTCTTTGAAGGATATACATAGTTCTTGGTCCTATCCTCCTTCTGGGCTGTCTGTCCACCATGAAATGTAGATGATCCTACATTACTGTTCCCACTGCCATGGTGTTCTACTCAAGCATATGAAGTCAAGTGACCACAGCCTGAGCTCTCTGATAGTGAGAGCCAAAGTAAACCCTTCCCTCTTTAGATTGTGCCCGGTATTTGGGGCCAAGTCAGAAAAAGGTAACTAAGCGAGAAACTTGACCGAGAAGAAGGGTCGTTGCTATGACTAAATTTGACTGTGTGATTCTTAAGCCCTGGAGCTGGTTTTTGGAAGGAATTTGGAAGCCTTCAGAGAAGCAGGCTAGCAAAGGCTTCAGTGACTGGAAGTAGAGACTGAGTGATTCTGGTGTGTTGTAGAAGTGGGGAGAGTGAGAAAAGTATGCCTTAAGTTTGTGGATGTGAAGGCTAAAACTATGGATGGAAAATAGTGCTTGCCAGAGCCAAGGGAGAGGTAGATTACAGAGGATAAGGAAAAATTCACAGGTGCTAAAACCTATATATTGTGATTTGGTAGTGATTGCATGACTGTATGCATACACCAAAATGAAACACCAGATTTCACATTCAACATTAGTGAATTTTTATTAGCAATTTTAAAAAGTAGCTTATAGCCATGTGCTATCCTGAGATGCCCCAGGACCCCGTCACCCAGCACAGCCCATTATCTCTCCAGAATTGTGGGTTAAACAAACTTCCTTTCTTTGAAAAGTTTTTTTAAAATGTTGCTTTAAATTTAAGATATGAACTACAGACTTAAATTTGACTCTGTGACATTATATCTGGGAAGTCCTTCTGTCGGACATCACAAAAGATACAAAAGTCCCATCTGTAAGACACTGATTCTTGATGTCCTTTCAACTAAATCCAGGACCCAAAGCTTTGTGTCATTTTCTCAACCATCTGATGTCCTGATGTGTGTGCGTATATGTGTGCATGTGTGTGCATGCGCACACGCTCTCATGTGTGTTTATCCTTATTAAACTGACAAAACATTTGAAGCAGAGGAATTATGACTTCACAAAGTTTACATTTCACAGATAATCTGTAACAAATATTATGACTATTACTTATTTTCATCTAACTCAAAATGCAAACAATGATCTGAGACTCTCAGGCAATGTTTGACCGATTAATTTTCAAGATGACTGCCTAAAGAATTAACCCAATGTTTTTACTGCTAAATACCAGTGTTTGTGTGTATATAGATAAATTGCTAATTGTATATAGCCAAGTATTGATATTTAATATTATCTGTATAACATGGCCTCACAGAAAAAAACAACTGTGTATCTCTCCATATAATCTGTCTATATCTATACATATCTATATGAGAAGATGGTCTTGTGGTCTCAGGAAGAGTTTCGGCAATTCATGGAGCTTCTTTGAGTGGATAAGAAATCCCACAGAACCCGACTGGACCAGTCATTACACTCAGTTTCCCTCGGCAATGACAGTATTAGAAGTGGTCTGGTTTAGCGATATCAGCAGCTCCAGAAAACCAAGAGTGGTGTGTGGGTTTTTTTTTTCCAGAAGAAAAATAACACAGGATTGGAATGTTAATAAGAGATTTGCAAATGTATATAGAAATATGATAATTCACACTATTTTGTGGTAAGGATCCTGGCTGGCATTAGTGATGCATCATATGATTGCATTAATTGCCAAGAAGAAACTCAGAATGGCATAATTGTGCTTGATGTTCAGGTAATAGAAATGGAATTTAAAGTGTCATTAGAAAAGGGAAAACGTTACTGAGTGAAGAGACTTTAAAAGCACAAGTGTGGAAGCAAACAGTTAGCACTGGTAACCCTTTGATGGTGATAAGGAGCACAGGGGGAGCTCTTCAGGCCACCATTGTCCCAGACTCTGAGGAGAGACAAATGCAAGGTCAGTGGGTCAGCAGGTCAGCGGGTCAGCAGGTCAGCGGCAGCCTGTGGCAGCTCTGAGCACTCTGGGAGGGTGGCTGCATAAGCCATAAGGCTGTAAGTGATTGGGCTGGTGGCTGTGGTCCCTCTGCCCAGCCTAGCCTGGTGGTGGCGTGTCTTTCTGTGAGTGGTCAGGGTATTCTCTCTGTGTCACACTGCTTGAGCGTACACCTGTGCTGCTGTCCAGCTGCGCGCCTCTGGCCATCGCTGCGCTCTCTTTGAGGTTTGTCGTAGAATGTGGAATCATTCATTGCTACTTGCTTCAGCTAGTTGTAAGGATGGAGGAAGTACCTATTATAACACTCTTGGGATAGCGTTAGCACATAGTGATTCGGTGTTTTCAAAGTTAAAAAATAGTTTAAATTGGGGGCAGGGAGGTAGCTGAGATGATAGGCTACCTGTCAACTAGGTATGAGGCCCTGGGATTGATCTAGTACTACACACACCAAGTGAGGTGGTTAATGCCACATCAACCATACTCACAATTCCAGCACCCAGGAGGCAGAAGCAGGAGGATCTGACATTCAAGGTCATCCTGAGCTACATAGTGAGTTTGATGTAAGCCTGGGTTACATGAGACCCTGTCTCAGAAACAAATACAATATTGAAATGGGTTATAAAAGTGTGGACATGGTGTATTTGGGCCAATATAAGCAAGCCATTCTGGAAGCTCCCCCTGGCACTCTTCTTAGTTAATGGGTTTAGGGTGGACCCTGATCCAGCACAGAAATTAGATGGATGTGAGTTCACATCATGGTCAGCCACACACACACACACAGCTTTTCTCACAAGGAAGATTATAAACTCAAGGCCAGCCTGTATTACACAGGGAGGCTTGTCTAAAGAGGTGGGAGGATAGATGATCGATAGATCAATAAGTAGACAGACAGACAGACAGAATGAATGAAAATAGAGGAAGAAAGGGCAGAGAGAGGAGACAGAGATATAGAGATGAGAAAAGGAAGAGTAGAAAGGGAAAGAGGGTGAGGAAGGGGAAGAGAGGGAGACAAAAAAACAGGAGAGAAACAGCGAGGCGGGAGGAGGTGGTGGAAGGAAGTGGATAGAAAAGACATCTGGGGCGGGATGGGAGGCGTTTCCAGCCTTCTCCACCATCTTTCCCTCTCTCCCCCAACTAGGAGGACAAACAGAAATTTCTGTTATGCCTGCTCCCGTGATCCTTAGGGTTCCATCCATCATTGCAGAAAGCTGCAGAGAACGAGGGTCTAATTCAGGAAGTAAGGAAGAAGAAAAGGGGAATGGAAGAGAGAGGAAGGAGAGGCTCTGGAGCCGTTGGTTGCCCAAGTCAGACAGGAATCATTTCTCTGGTTGTTTCAGTGTGGTGGTGAAGTCTGTGTGAGCAGGGGAGATGCCAGGGCTGTGTGTGTCCACTATTCCGTGATGCCAGGGCTGTGTGTGTGCACAATTCTGTGATGCCATGGCCGTGTGTGTGCACTATTCCATGATGCCATGGCCGTGTGTGCACTATTCCTTGATGCCATGGCCGTGTGTGTGCACTATTCCGTGATACCATGGCTGTGTGTGTGCACTATTACGTGATGCCATGGCTGTGTGTGCACTATTCCTCGATGCCATGGCTGTGTGTGTCCACTACTCCTTTATGCCATGGCTGTATGTGCACTATCCCTTGATGCCATGGCTGTGTGTGTGCACTATTCTGTGATGTCATGGCTGTGTGTGCACTATTCCTTGATGCCATGGCTATGTGTGTCCACTACTCCTTGATGCCACGGCTGTGTGTGTGCACTATCCCTCAATGCCCCACTCAGTGGTACCATTCTCAAGGTCATGAGCACCACATTTCCATGGACCCTTGATGTTCAGGAGTTCACCAAGACTGATAAGAAAATCCTAGGAAAGAGCATTATATCTCTTACATCTCTGTTTTAGTAAGGGGGTTAATAATGCTTTCAAGAAGTCATACTTCCTATATGAGCCATACTTTGCTTCTAACACAGAAAAAAAAGAGGTGTCAGGAGGAGTAATGGACTCTTTAGCACCATAGAGGACCAAGGAACAGTGCCATTTTCTTTCTTACCTGAGTTACTTAAGTTATCCAACCACTTCTGCTGAAAACGATGGCATTAAAGGAAAGAGAAAGGCAGGGAACCATAGTTTCGTATTCTGTCTGTCTGTCCTTACTCATTAGCAAGCTGAGAAGTAGAGAGTTGGTAGAATGCACACTTACCAAGCAAGAGGCAAAAGGAAGACTCGAGGTGATTTTGTGTATTGCATGCAGTTCTCATATTGAGTTAAGAACAAAATACATATGCATGTAAGAGCTGCAAAATATAAATCGTGTCATTTCAACGATTCCGCATCCATGGTAAATGTTCTGATATTTGCATTTAAAAGTGACATCGCACAATATAAAGATGAATGGTAAGATTCATGTCAATAATTTGAAATTTAAATTTTTTTCTTTCTCTAGAATGACATTAAGTAAATAAAAACTACTGTAATAAGATGAGAAAGACCTTGGGAGAAAGGGAAATTTTTCATATTTTAGTGTGTTTAAAGATGTTTTCATTTTGCACAGAGACCTGCAAATTAGAGAGCTAACCTTGACCCCAGAGTCCCTCTTGGATTGAAAGACGTATGAGTATTGGCGTTGGGGGACCACCTGGCACACCATGGAGGGTGCTCTGAGCTGGAGTCAAAAGGACATAGACACAGTCCGTTAGCCAAGAGGACAGGCCTCTCGGACCATGAGAAAGGATTTGAACAAAGTGAGGATTAATGGAGAGATGAGGCAGACAGCGTTCTCCATTTCGGACACGTCTGTGCCCTTGAAGACTTATAGAGACCAGCCAGGCTTCTTTGATCCCCATACTGCTCTGACTTCCCCAGGCAGAGCTGACTGGAAACTGGATAGCATTTAGTGGCATTTGAAAGCTGGGCGGGGGTCATCCTCGACGTGACCATATTCAGCTTTCATTCTCTACATGAGAAGACCAAGATTCTGTGCTTGAACGGGGGAGGAAACTGACCTGGTCCTCGTTCCCTCTCAGGTTACGTGACACTAGACAAGTCACCTGCCCCTTCCACGCTCTGTTTTGTCAACTTCAGATCGTGGTTGTCGGATCTGAAGTCCCCCGGGGCTGGTCCACTTCTGAGAGCTGGCATTTGAGTGTGTTTCACTGACCCCGGGTCTTTTACTCCGGGTGAGATAAGGTAGAGGTGCTTTAGCAAAGCCGTCTCTCTCAGACAGCAGCTGCACTGGTAGGAACGTGCTCAAAGCCCCGGCTCTGCTCTGTCTCAGGGAAGATCCAACCACGATCTAAGCTCATTTGGCAGGATTTTGTCTATACTTTGGGTAGTTCTCTGTGCCTGAGCAGCGCTGAACCCGGCCTTGTAAACTTACTTTCCTATAAGGAGAGCAAGGTTTTATGTAGACAGTATTTATATTTATAGTGATACTTCTTGTTTAACAGGAGAATAGAAAACTATTAATTAATTCCCACAGGGAATGCGGTGGTTACAGTCATTTGGTCAAATAGTAGAGCAGTATGGGATTCTCTCTAAGAAACCAAATAGTGGGTCTTTTATCTGGTTTGTCCAATGTACTACAGTGAGGATAAAGGGACAAGAGCTGAATAGTGGACATAACTGGCTAATTTTAAAAATATTCCCTTTGTAAGAAGAGGTGGATGAGGAAGAGGAGACGGAGGAGCTGCATGTATGAAGGAGCCTTGTCAGAAACCTGGTATCCATAATTTTAGGGAATCCCTTCATGATTGCCAGGTGATACCAAGGAAATCAGGGTCCCCTTTGGGGGCTCTTAGTTTCATTAGTAAGAGAATTTAAGAACAAACTCAAATAGAACCTCAAGAATAATTTTTACTGGAGTTTAAAAGAAGAACTTAGAGTTGTAGAGATGTTCCAGCTGTTAAAAGCACTTGCTGCTGTTGCTGAGGACCCAGGTCCTGTTCCCAGCCCCCACACAGCAATTTATAACTGCCTGTAACTCCAGCTCCAGGGAACCCAATACCATCTTCTGGCCTCCAGAGTCACCAGGCACACAAGTGGTACACATGCATGCATGCAGACACTGGTACATACAGCCACAGACAGGGAGGGGAACTTTAGAGAAAGTGTAAAGAAACCCACAGCTAGGGAAGCATGCTTAGAAAAAAGAAGAAAGAAAAGGAAAAGTTATACTTTTCTGAGATATTCAGAATTCAGATTTTATTCTCTTGATGAGAAGTTGTTTTCCCTTAATGTGCTTTGATTGCTTCTCTAGCAACAAGGCAGCTCTCTGCTCCAGGATGGCCAAGAACCGGAAGAGGTAGGTCACTGAGAGCAGGTGACCAGGAATATACAAACCTTGGTCCCTTCCTGTTGTGCCCTCTGCTTCCCAGTCACCAAGAAATAAAGAAGCTTCCCCACCACACCACCATCAACAACACCACCATACTACCATCACCACACCACCATCAACACCACCACCACACTACCATCACCACACCACCATCAACAACACCACCACACTACCATCACCACACCACCATCAACACCACCACCACACTACCATCACCACACCACCATCAACACCACCACCACACTACCATCACCACATCATCAACACCACCACACCACCACCACCACCACCACCCACCCCAATACCATCACCACACCACCATCAACATCACTACTACCCCACCACCAACACCAATACAACCCCACTACCATCACCACACCACCACCCACCACCACCACAATACCACTACCACCATACTACCATCACCACCACCTCCACACTACCATCACCATACCACCACCCAACACCAAAATGTTCTGCTTCACTATGGGCTCAGAAGCATGGAGCCAAGTGACCATGAACTAAGCCCTCTGAAACCACAAAGCAAACTAACTCTCACCTCTTTCCACTGTCTCTCTCAGGGTTAGTCACACTAATACAAAAGGAACAATACAGCTTGCTGGAACCACAAAGTGTCTCCACCTTCCCCTCTACTGACAGCCTTTTCTTCTCAAATCCTGGACCGTGGTGGAAGTGGTCATGGCAAAGACTGAAGGGGGAACACGACATCTCTGTTTCCATGTCTCCTTGTTCCCAGGACAGACTTCTCAGGTGAGCGTTGCTTGAGGGGAAGTCTTCCTTTTCCTCCATGAAGCTCTCTCAGGAGGTGTACTGTACTTCAATTCACTACGCACCTTCCTTGGCTCTTTCTGCTGTCAAGGGTTGACTACAAGTCTAGCAATTCTGAAGAAGCAAGCTTATAAACCAATGAGCAGGCACTCAGCAATGTTATACTCTCAAAGCCACGGTCAAGTGTGTAAGTGGCATTGTGTGTCTATTGTGTCAAATACTATGAATTGAAAACATAATTGAGTTGAATGAGTATTGGCAGGAAAGTTTCCTTCTTATGCAAATGGTTTTCTATTTGGTTGAGTATGAAAATGGCTCAGTCTCTCTCAGAGTGAAAAATGTATGCATGGGATACGTTGTACTGAAGAGCATGATGTCAAGTATCAAAATCTTCCGTTCTGAACCTGGCTCTGCTAATCATTAGCCACAGACCTTGGACAATGTCCTCATCTGGAGAGAGAAATAAGAGCCAGTCTAACCTCATAGGGCAGTTGTGAGTTTGCAATTAATTGATATGTGTAAAGTGCTTAGCTCCAAGCCTGGAATGTAGTCATTACTTAAAAAATATAAACATCATCATCATCGTCATCGTCATTATTGTCTTCATTGTTATTTTATACAGAGAAAAAATGAAGTAGAAATTCAGCAACTCCCAAGAAAAAGAAAGGACTTCTCAAAGTCGTGGGAAAGATCTAGGAGAAGGAAACACTAGACTAAGAAGAAGAAGGGAGAAATATATGTATTGCTCTGTTTATTAAAACTTACCAGTCATTTCAGACTCTGAAGTCTTCCTTGGCCAAGCACGGAACACTAACTATCCAGCCCCCTGGAGGCCTCACTTTAAAATGATTGTAATTACAATCAAATTGGTCCTAAGCCAATCAAACGAGCCTGGCATGCCAGTCATACAGTGCTTTTCAATGTCGTGGTCTTTTTTTTTTTTTTTCATTCCTTTAATTTATGGTAATCTAATGTGTGCTCTGGGTTCTCTATTAAACTGGTCCGGTCAAACCCTTTTAAAAAGTTTCCAGCCCTTCTCAAACACTGGCTGTATCCACCAGCTAGGGCGGCTAGAAGGTGGAGGGCGGACGGGAGGGGAATGCTTCAGAATAGTGGGCCATTATTCCCTTTGTCATATTTTGGTTTCTTTAAAATTGCTCACTTGCATTTAAGTCCCCAAGAGCCATGAAAATTACGTTGAACAATAGCAGGGACTTGTGAAAAGGCTCCACAGATAGCATCTGAAATATACAAGCCCTTGAACCCTTTTGCATCCAGTAACATCTGACAGGCTTTGTGAGAGGCAGCCACCTGCAGGAGTTCTAAAATAGATGCTTCCAGAAAACAGAGAACTCTCAGCACTGATGTGTTAATATCATGCTCGCAACTACTTGACCTCTGACCTAAGTAGCACTAGCAAGATGACTGAAGCCACAGTAAAAGAGAGAATTGAGCTGTCATTCATATATTTTGGGCCACAACTGGAAAAAGAAAAAAGACAACTATGGAGGGGAAATTTTTTTAATGGTATCCATTTGGCAGATTGTCTACCCAGCTGAAGTTCACCAAATCATTAGCTGATCTCCACTTCACTTTTCCTGTGTGTGTCAGCTTAGATTTTCTTTCATGCTCGCTCGCGCTCTCTCTCTCTCTCTCTCTCTCTCTCTCTCTCTCTCTCTCTCTCCCTCTCAGCTTAGATCTTCAACAGTTTACTTACTGTTTGGGTGTGGTAGGAAACCAGGAACTGGAGGCAGGAAAATGTGTATCATAGTGATTTTGTTTATGGAGAGTTTTCAAAGCATAAAATAAAATATGCAGAAATAAATACTGGTTTTAAAAATGCTTAGAAACCCTGATGAGGAAAAAAAAAACACCCTCCAACATAATGGAAATTTCATTAAAGCTAAAAATGATACACAACTTAGGATAAATCAATAACTTCTACTGATCGAACCTAAGTTCCTTTCGAGAGTCACATCCCAGCTGCCTCTCTCTCTCTCTCTCTCTCTCTCTCTCTCTCTCTCTCTTTCCTTTTCACACCGTCAACACTGTGAAGCCAACCCAGCTGTGGAGAAGGGTGCAGGCAGCTGTATGATATTCCGCCTCCCACTTCGTCAGCCAAATTGTGTGCCTAGTTTTCCTTCTCCACCTCGGCTACAGGGTTAGAGCGATGCCACGGCTGGGGACAGTTTCTGCCAGTCAATGCCGTGTTGACGGGCTTGCTCTCTCCTGGACCCCTTTCCCATCGTCTTTCCTCCCCTGTAGCCTTTTGTCTGTTCCCCAGTGTCTTCTTCTCTTTTTTCTTTTTTCTGGAAAGATCATATGCACAAGACAGTGTAACTACATCCCGCATCAAGACAAAGCTGATTCCTGATAATTTCCTTAAAATGTAGTCAGAAGCATAATTCCACAGTCCGCAGCTTCTCTTCCTTCTCTTCCTCTTTTTCTTTCATTCTTCGTTGATAGCTGTATAGTATCCTTACATGGAATGGCCTTAGCTTCATTTCACCATTTTTGGACTTAGCTATAAGCAAGAGCAGGAGTATCTCTGCACAGGTCCTTATCTTCATCTCTGACTATTTCCATCAGGGAGGCTGTAAGTGGCATTGCTGACTAAAAGGCTAGTCACTTTTAAAAAATATTTGTTTAATTAATTTATTTATTTTACTTCCCAACCACAGCCTCCCCTCCTCCCCTCCCACCCCCCTCCTTATTCCCTTGAACATCAGCAAAGCATGGCCTATCAAGTTGCCATAAGACCAAGCGCCTCCCCCGTCTTCAGTCTGGGCAAGGCAGTAGTCCATCCAGCATGAGGAAAAGCTCCCAATGTACAAACACCCCACAACTCTTGAAAGCCAGTCAAAGCACCAGGGATAGCCCCTGCTCCAATTACTAGGAGTCTCACATACAGATCAAGCTACACAGCTGTCTCATACATGCAGAAGGCCTATGTAAGTCCTGTGCAGGCTTCCTGGTTGTTGGTTCAGACTCTGTAAGTTCCCATGAGCCAGGCAAGCCATTTCTGTGGGTTTTCCTGTGATATCCCCACCCCACTGGCTCCTACAATCTCTCCTCCCTCTCCTCAGCAGGACTGCCCCAAGATCTTGGATGGGAGGCTATTCACTTTCTAAAAGCTTGTGATGAATAGTTCCAAATAGTTTTTCTTTCAAGATCTATGAGTGTTTCCTTTTTCCTTGGGGATAATGTGGAAACCACTGTACCATCTCAGAGTTCTGTTTCCCAGCTGCATCTGCTACTGTTTGGAGTCATGGTTTCCTGTCTAAGGACTCCAAGACAATGGCAATGAATCTCAGGATTTGGGACACTAGCAGGTTCTTCATCGATGCTCATGGCCAAGAAGCAGAATAGGTGCCCATGGAGATTGTGAGCACATAGGGTAAGGGACTTGGGCTTATCCTCTGAGACAATGGCAGAGTGCGGGGAGATCATGTCAGCTTTGATCATCCATCAAGCTGGTCCCTAAAGAGCTTGGGGAGAGAGAAGACGTTCGTGAAAACGGAGATTATAATGCTGAAGGGAGGATTTGAGAAGGTCAAGGTCACAGAGAGCATAATCGTTAGCAAGGCTTCAAGGGAGTTAAGCCAAGCTTGCTGTTGGGTACCTAAGGATTGTTTGAGTTTTCAGTTTTCACACATTTGAACATCTCCAATTATACTGGCACTTCTTATTTAAACATAGAAGCTTGTACATGCGCATATGTGTTTAGAGATTTAATACAGGCAATGTCCTAAATATCACCTGTGCAAACTATATGATTTCGTTAGATAAGATACGTGGGACTTCCTTGTAGATACTGTAGACAATTATAAAATCATCTTTAATCATTACCACCTAATGCACTCTTCACTTCCTATGCTGGCAGCTTGCTGTATACACTTCCATAGAGTCTGCTTTACACTTACATTTATGCATGCGCCTGAGTGAACTAATAATCAGTGTGGCCACACTTGTAGATACATGCCATTGTCTTGTAACTTTCTGAGAGGGTACCACATTGAAAAATTTAAAGTAGAGATAAATCCTGCCAAATATAAACTCCTTGTTGGTCATTCCAGTAAGAGTCCACTCACTTTCTGGAGGCTTAGTCTTTCATAGTTTGAGGGGAAGGGCATCTCCGGCAGTGGTTTTTATCCCTTCTGCACCTCCATCGGTAACAACATCGAATGTTACAGCAGAATCTGAGAGCCAAAGGCTTCCTGTTGACTCTCCGGCACAGCCCACTTATTGTATTGGGTGTGAAAATAGATCAAAGCCCTTGACCTTGTTCTTGGTTTCTGTGGTCCTTAATCAGAGATGATCTTTTCTGAATTACTTCTAGAAACTTGCATGCCAGTGGCTTAAACTGAAAGCCTTCCTAATAGCAACTCCATTCATGAATAGTCTATGACAATCTCTTTCACCAAGATGTTGGCTTTGGGGAGAAAAGCTTTAAACAACCTAAGTAAAGCAGGAGCATGGGAGGAGGCGGATGGAGGAAGAGTGCCAGCCTTGGGTTTGACCTCCCGATTCCTCAGGTGAGATGAGACCTCTGCTCTGCCACCCAGGACCCCTTGGTGAGTAGGACTTTTATTTAAAGCCAACTATTTGAAGGTCAGCTTCCACCTTTTAGGTTTCTAATGATGTCAGAGGCAGAAAGAGCACAGCTTGCCTCTTGAATTTCAGGCGCAGACCATTTCAGAAATAAGCAAAAAGAAAAGAAAAGGAAACAAGAAAGAAAGAAGGAAAAAAAAAAAACCCTTTGGCTCACAAAGTAAGAATCTTTGAAAGGAAAGTTGTGCAGGGAGTAAATATGGAGGCACACAATGCATCCAGAGCCACAATTGAGAACACAAGCCACTGCCTCTCTGTGACAGAAAGCCAAGGGATGTTATGTTCCTTAATTAAAACGGAGCTCAAGAGTCGGTGGGAGGCACCCGCACAGCCCCTACCTGAAGATACCAATGTACAGAGAAACTTCCAGCCGGGGCACTCACACAGAGGACGTGCGGGCAATTGTGAGTTTCTTTCAAACTCGGCCTCTGTCTGTCATACCTATGTAGTTACAAAATCAAAGGGGATAATAAAGTTCAATTGTATATTCACAGTTTGATATTTCTATTGATAGGTCTCACACACACAAAAACGCCATTTCGGGAAACTGAATCTGTGTCCCTCCATGAAAGCGCTGAAAGGCTCTCCTGGGCAGCCAGTCCCCACCCAACAAGCCCATCAAATCTCAGCCTATGAAGTGGTCCTGGCGAGGTTCAAAGGTGTCAAATTGGGCCTCCTCTCCCCAGGTTTGTCCATGGTTTTAAAATATCCTTCTGATGGTGAAAGGAAAACACCCAGACCAGCACAGAACAGAATTAAAATCTAGCTCCCGAGTAGAGGGAGAGCCATTAACCCAACCACCACCAAAGCGCTGAGGGGGGACTGGAGTCACCGTGGGGTACCAGGCAGGGCTAGGCTGGGAGCCACCCTCCTCCCTGCCCAGCACCCTTGCCTCCAAAATGGAGATACTGCCAACTCTGAAGGGTTTTCTCATTTTAAAAACATCAATGTGTTTTGCTACTACGGAAATATTCTGGAAAATCAGCACGCAGGTGCCTCTAATTTTTTGAGATTTTTCTTGGAAAAGAAGAGTGTGTGTTTGAGTAGCTTCAAAACCAGCCAGTCTGTTCTTGCGACAGTGTATGGGACTCGGCTCATGGCAGAGTGGAGAGCATCTGAATGCAAAAAAATTAAATGGAGGAACTGGGCGGGGGGGGGGGGGGAACAGGTGCTCTTTTATAAAGGCTAAATTCCATATTTACCAAACTGATTTGCATGAGGCATGTTTTCAATGAAAATATTGCCACTCATTTTGCTGCATTTGTGCAACAGAAACATAAGGACGGAGCAGCAGAGGGGTGCGGCTCTCAAGCTGGATTCGTGCACCTTCCCCTCAGCCCACAGTTCGGCAGCACATTCTGGAGGGTAGCTCTCCCAAGTGCTGCTCCCACAGCCAAGAAAGCAGGACTTCGAGATTCCTGTGACCCCAAGAGGCAGCCTCTGGGTCAAGAGCTAGATGAGTATGTGAAGATGGGGAATATCTAATCCCAGCTCTTGGATGCTGAGGCAGGGGAATAGTGAGTTTTAGGCCAGCAAAAGAGAGAGGGGAAGAGAGGTGTGAGCAGTCCTTTGTTCCACGGACCATTGTCAAGTTAGAACCCATAAAATAGCTCAGGAAAAACTTCTGAGTTAATTCCATGGCTTAGTATGCCAAGCTGGCGTTGACTATTATTGGCAAGACTGGATTTCTCTGGTCTTAAACCTTATACTTTGTCCTCTTCATGTAAATTCACAATGAAGAAGGGCTGTTAATTATGTGGCATCACACTGCATCTGGAATCAACCCTCTGAAGAAACCATCCCCACTGTATAGATAAAGAAATGGAGGCAGAGAGAAATGGGGACATGCCCTGTGTCCCTGAGCTGCCAGGGCTGGACAGAAGCTTTAGCCCTGGGCGGCTGAGTCTAGAGTGGGAGTCACTTCACCCCTGCACGCTTGCTGGGCACTTACTGTCCACAGCACACCACAGACATGCAAGAGAACAAGAAATGAGTCAGTGGTGGAGAGGTTGGGAGAATAAGCGGCCCGTGGAAGGTACTAGAGCAATGCTCCAGAGGGCCATGTTAACACACGTGGGAGGTGATGAGCTGATGCCATGAATAAGGCTAGTCACCTGAGTGCTTATTACCTCTGTTTCCCTGGTGTCAGGGTGAACCCAGTGGTACTGATTTTAGGCAATTCTTCAAGAGGCCGGGGAGTTCTGAGCTCCAAAAGGAACTCTGAGGAACCTTTTACCAAGAGATGGAGGGGCTGGAGAGATGGCTCAGTGGTTAAGAGCACTGGCTGCTCTTCCAGAGGACCTGGGTAGACTTCTAGCACCCACATGGTGGCTCACAGCAATCTGTAACTCCAGTTCTAGAAAGATTCAACATCTTTTTCTGATCTCCTAGGGCATCAGGCATGCACATGGTGCATAGGCCTACATGTAAGCAAAATACTCATACGTGTAAAAATTTATAATAGATCTTTAAAAAGAAAGAAGTGGAACTCCAAAATATCTCTCTCTATATATATATATGTGTGTGTGTGTGTGTGTGTGTGTGTGTGTGTGTGTGTGTGTGTGTATGTATGTATGTATGTATGTGTGTGTGTCCTTTCTTTCTTTTTCTTTTCTTTCTTTTTTTCCTTCCTTCTTTCTTTTCTTTTTTTGGAGACAAACTCAGAACTAATCCAGGCCTCCCACAGGGTTTGGGGGAGGGTTCCTCCCCTTAGAGATGGAAAGGTTCCAGGTAGAACCTCCAGGTTCAAGGTAAGTTGGTGCCCAGCCTTTGCAGACAGCGAGTATGGTGGTACTTCCTAGCAGCCTGAGGGAAGACATTGGTGATCTACACAGGGCACAGCCTTGAGAATGTCGGTGTGGACATCTGAGGCCCAAGAGAACTTGGATTTCCCCACAGCTCAACTGGCCTGAGACAGCCATCTTTTCCTCTCAAGGCCCATCGGACCCACTCATTTATTGCCCGGCCTACTTTTCATAGCTGTGTAAGCTCCACGCTGGGAGCCATATTGGTGTAAACTGGAAGCTTGTTTAATATCCCCTCAGAACATTTCTGCTTATTTAATCACCAAAGCTGACCGTGGGGAGAGTGGACACTGGACAGAGAGAATGCAAGACCTCCCCTTGTGGGCTCTAACACTCTCAAGCGCCCTTGGGCCATCAGAAGCTTGTCCTTTGAGATTTCCACACTGGATCGGGAGTTCCCTGAGAGAAATTGTTAGGATGCTGTATGTGCATGAATATGATATTAAGGGTACATTTTCAGGGGAGATGTTTGAACAAACTTCTACTTAATAGGACACCAACAACAGATCAAGGAACCAATTCCATTCATGTCTAGACTGGTGAAACAATGGGTTTAATTAAATTTCCTTACAGGAGTGTGGGTGAGGGGTTACTTACAGGCTCAGGGGCTCCTTACGGGCTGCTACACTACTGGAGAAAAAAACTATCTCCCTCAGCAATTGTTTGTTAACTGTCCATAAGTCCTTAAGTGATGGGGCCTTGTGACCCCTCCTCCTGGGCGATGGAAAGATACCAGATCCAATCTTGTGCTGGTTTCCTTGGGAGACTCAAGATCACTGACAGTTCACAGGGCCACAGCCATGTCGTCCCCAGAGGACGTTCCAGGACAAATGGTCTCCCTTACTGGGAGACAAATCAGGGTCTCACTGGGTGAGATGGCATACGCCTGTAATCCCAGAACTCCAGAGGCTGGGGCAGGAGGATTGCTGCAGGCTTGATGCCATCCTGGGCTACACAGCAAGTCACAGCCCCACCTGGACTAGAGAGCAAGGCCTTATCTCAAAGCAAAACCCAAACCACAACCAAAAACATTTTCTAGCTGTCTGCATCCTGTGACAAACAATTTTGATTCTCTCTATACATATAAAAAAAAAATCCCTGAATTTTAACAAAGCAGGCCTTCAAAGGTCCCTGGGATTAGGAAATCCTTGCTGCCCTCAAAGATGCCTCCCTCAGAGATGCCCCTCTTTCATGATATACACAGCACAGGCTGCAACCTGCTGTCACAAGTTTTCACTTGCCTGTCTGTTTCTGAGTGGGAACTAATGAGTGGGAGCTTAAGTGTGCCATGAAGGAACTGAGAAAAATGACGCACCATTAAAATGTCTCCTTTGTACTGACCACTGACCCCCAGATCCTGTCACCCCAAACAAGTGTTATTGTTTTTTTACATTTGTTCTTTAAGAGCATACACTTTGAACTCTGGAGTTGGTGTTCAAATCCCAGCTCCACTGTATAAGAGCTGTGTAGCCTTGAGCAAGTTACTTAATCTCTCTGGGCCTTGGTTTTTCCACCGCTGAAACTGGGATGTTAATGGCATGGACTCTGTATGGTTTAATGACTGATCAATAGATATGAAGGATTTGGAATCCTGCCTGTAAGATAAATAAGTATTTAGTTCAACACCTAGTTAATGATCTTGGAAATTTTTCGAGAAGCTGTTCTGTTCTTAGTGTTTGAATATTGTTCCATTGTATGGAAACACAAGAGTATTTAGCTGGCAGCCTATTGGTAAACATCTGGACTGTTCCCAGCATACATCCCTCACCGAACATACACCCTGGAGCATGGAGAATTCCAGAAAACAAAATTGCTAAGTCTATTCCTTCACCCTTAATATTATTATTTTTTTTTTGAGACAGTACTTCACTCTTAGCTCAGATTGACCTGGAACTCATGTAGCAGATGCAATGTAGTCTCAAACTTAAGGCAATCCCCCTGTCTCTGTCTTTTAAGTACTGGGATTGCAGTCATGAGCTACCATGCGTGGCTTCACACTTAAATTTTTGATAGACGTTGACAAACTTCTAACCCTCCCCTCTCCCCTTTTTTATGGTCTCTTCATGGCAGCGTGCAGGATTTCTCCCTGTCACTCTCTGATTTGTACCTGTCTGAGAGCAAGAGAGGGTGAGCACTGTTTCCAAACAGTCCTCCTTTTCCCATAAGGTTTGGCTTTTTTTTTCTCATACAGCCCTCTGGTTTTTTTTTTTTTTTTTGAAACCAGAGAGCCCTAGTTACATACCAAGCCTTCTGTGAGTGATTAGAGCTACCTCCTGATTGATCTCACTTAAAGTCTCATTAGCCTGCGTGAAAAGGTTTTCATGATGGTAATTTTATTCGAAATGTTGAACAGAACAAATTTGATCACTGCAAGGATCCGTTAACAATCACGCAAGCTTATCTGCCGTGCTGGGCAATGAGAGTTTATTGCATCATAAAAATGTTACCTTCCGCTTGTGTTAGGTGAGCGTTGAAATTTTTATGAGCTCTTTCTAACTGAAGTTATCAATAAATAATATTCAAATCTTGACTGGACTAATCCTAGATTGATGTGACTTATTTGATACATCAACACCATAAAGAAACTCACGGCTGGGTGGCCACACTGTTCAAGGAGAGAAGGCAGATTCTGACTCTGCGTTACTAAGTCAGAATCCAAGGATGAAAAGTGAATGCTGTTTGACCTTCCGAGAGTCGCCATTAGGAGTGAAACAGCAGTGAATTCTCCCTGGGGTGTCTCTGATGTCATCCCTCACCTGGGACACAGAGCTTGAAGCTTTGTCTTAGTATGGGTTCTCTGGCAGTCTCCGATCCACATTCCGAGTTCCCGTCCCTCTCCAAAGAGGCTGGGAACCTTGCAGAAAGAATAACGGCTGGCATCGAACTACCCCACCCGCGGAGCTAAGCACCCTCACCCATACTGCAATGATCCTCAGAAGTATTGCCATTTTCATTTTACAGATGGAAAAGTGAAATTCAGGGAGTTGAATTAACTTGGACAAATTGCATGACGGGCAAGTGGGTGAAAGGATCAAGCCTGTCACCTGACCCTGGAGTCCCTACTCTTTCTTCCTTCTTAGGGCTCTAGATTAGTTCAGGGGCCTTAAGCACACAATCCCTCCTCAGCTGCCCGAAGCCTGGGATTACAGACATGCCTGTTTTCCCTGTTCCTCATCACCCATAGTCATCCACTAGAAGTTTCTGACCCTCACCACTTAGATTTTGAAGTACCCCCTCATACAGAACAGGCAAAATGACCTTGTGGAACATGAAGATGCAGGGGCTGAGCGTGTGGCTCATTATACTGCCTGCCCAGCATGTCTGAGGCTCTTAGAGCCCAGCAAAAAGCTCTAGGATGCCCCTGACTCTGAGATCCTGTACCAACCAGCATCTTTTTCCTCCCTTTCACTGTGAGTGTATGCACATGTATGCAAGTGCATGTGCACATGTGGGTGGGGGTCAGAAGTCAGTCTTAAAAAGTGTCATTCTTCAAGATCTGCCCATTGTGTTTTGTAGACAGCGTCTAAGCTGGTTGGCCAGTGAGTCTCAAGGACCCACCTATCTCCATGTCCTGAACACTGGGTAAGTATGTGCCATCAGCCAGCTTTTTACATGGGTACCAGAAGTAAAGCTCGGGTCCTCATGCCTTCATGGCACGAGCAATTCCTTCAGTGTAATCTGAAGGAATCTTTTGTAATCTCCTCTATACTTAAGAAGTAGAAATGGTGTTTTAGGTTATTGGTAAAAACTACCTTGAAAAATTGTGTATGTGTGTGCAAATAAAATCCACTTAGTTGAAAATGTGTCTGACAGAGGGATCAACCATAGGTAGGAGTGGTTAGGAATTCTTTAAACCACCTCAGAGCGCCACAGGGCACTGGAGGAGGTTTTTGTTTCACTTCTACCAACAACTTGTGTGATGGACAATGAGGTCACATGATTTAAACTCTTTCTTAGCTGTTACGTGAGAAGAATCTATTAGACAGTGGTCACAATGTTAACATAGTAATGTGTAATAATTATCATCATTAAAAGAGATCCAAGCACAGTGGATTAAGTGATAGCCTTGTGGCTTCCCTCCCAATCCCAGCAGTCCCTTGAGCAGTGACTGTGTAAACAGTTGGTAGCAGTTTATCATTTCAGTTGTATTCCTGACTTGCACATCCTGCCCCCCACTTTTTTCCAAGAAAAAATTATATACAAATTCTTTGGTGTTTGTGCTGGTTTGAAAGAAAATGGCTCCTATGGTGATATTTTATTTTGTACTAAAATGTTATTTGTATGTTAATAAATAAAGTTGCCCAGGGGTCAGAGCTATTAGCAAGCCATAGGAAAGCCGGGCGGTAGTGGCGCACGCCTTTAATCCCAGCACTTGATAGGCAGAGCTAGGTAGATCTCTGTGTGTTCAGGGATACAGCCAGCATTGGAGACACACGCCTTTAATCTCAATACCAACCATAGAAGACCTGGAGGACTGTACAGACAGGCAGTGACGAGGCGGTCATGTGGTTGGGTTTACAACCAATGAGAAGGCAGAACCAAAAGTCTTTATAAAGACTTTAACACAGGAAGTAGCTCTCTTTTGGAGAGGTAGGACCACTGCAGGAGGAAGGGTAAGATTTTAGCTCTTAGCTCTGATCTCTTGGCTTTCTTCTTTGCATTGGTTCCAGGGTTTTTATTTAATAAGATGGTTGGTTACATCTACAGGCCCCTATATGGAATGGCACTATTAGGAGGTATGTCTTTGTTGGAGTAGGTGTGGCCTTGTTGGAGGAAGTGTGTCCTTTGGAGGTGAGTTCTGAGGTCTCCTATGCTCAAGTTATGCCCAGTGTGGAACACTATTCACTTCCTGTTGCCTGTGGATCAAGATGTAGAACCTTCAGCTCCAGCTCCAGCTCCATGTCTGCCTACACACTGCCATGTCTCACTATGACCATAATGGACTAAACCTCTGAACTGTAAGCCAGCCCCAGTTAAATGTTTTCCTTTATAAGAGTTGCCATGGTCATAATGTCTCTTCACAGCAATGGAAACCCTAAATAAGACAGTGTTTTTACATAGATGATTGTAGGTTAGTAGTTCTTATTCTACTTTTTAAATTTTTAGGAAACCAGTGAAGGCTAAGGCTCCCCTCTTTTCCCCCCAAATGTGTGTGCAAATTCATGGATGTCCTTAGGCCACTTGAAACTCATTTATAGGTTCCTATATGGGAGTCCCAGGCCAAGAAACTGGACTATGGGTCTCTGGTCCAAAGGCTATAGCCTATCATTTAAAATACAACACTGTTTTGTGTCTCTACACTCTCCATACCAAGACCCCTTCCACATAAGAACCTGCTCTAAAGATGTACCTCCACTAGCCTTATACATCCCTGAATCACACAGCTCACAGTTTGCTCTCTGTCCACTCTTAACTGTGGTACCCAGCAGCAAACTCTCTTGTCTTTTAGCTGCTTCTTTGAAGAACAGCCCCCTTTCATGTTTCTGCATAATGCTCATAGCTGGTGTCTTAGTTAGGGTTTCTATTGCTGTGAAGAGACACCATGACCACCGAAACTCTTATAAAGAAAACATTTAACTGGGGTGGCTTGCTTACAGTTCAGAAGTTCAGTCCATTATCATGGCAGGAAGCATGGTGGCATGCGGGCAGATGTGGTGTTAGAGCAGTAGCTGAAAGTCCTACATTTGCAGACAACAGGAAGTCAACTGAGACACTGGGCAGTATCCTGAGCATAGGAAACCTCAGTGCCCTCCCCCACAGTGACACTCTTCCTCCAACAAGGCCACACCCACTCCAACAAAGCTACACCTCCTAACAGTGCCACTCCTATGAGATTATGGGGGCCAATCACGTTCAAACTCCCACAGCTGGCTTGTTGGAAAGGTTCCATTGGATCTCTACTCAGTATACACAAGCAGAAAAGGCCTTCAGTTTTCTCCAGATGTGGCCTTCAAAATGTCCCGTGTCCCACCACTAATAACCCATATCCCAACACTTCCAAGATGGAAGTTCTACTTAGCACCATTTTCAAGGATCGGTTCATCCAGATCTGTGCGTCTACTCCCAACACATCCCGTTTTGAGCTCTCCCTTTTCTCTGCTCATGTCTGGCCTTTAACTGAGAGACGAACAGTAAGGAAGACAGGGGTGGCCTGCACATCTTAGTCTGATGCCAGAGGACAGAGGGGCAGCACCTCCACCGCCCCCCCACCCCCACCCCTGCCATCCCTGTGCAGCCAAAAGTTCTCTTCTCTGCCTGCTGCCTCGCTGGGCTGAGGGGTCCAGAAGCCCCTGGTAGTAAACCCAGTTCCAATCGTCCTGAAATCCCTGCGGCACTCCCTGATGCCAAGTGCTGAGCACAAGCCTGGATGGTGTTCAGCTGAAGTGTCATGTCACCCAAGTAGCTGAGAGCCTTCTCTGCCCTGGACACACAGCTCTTGGGAGTCAGAAGCAGGCAGATTTTGTTGAGTTCCAGGCCCAGCCTGGTCTACACAGCAAGTTCCAGGACAGTCAAAACAAAGATCTCATGAGCCCATCCAAGAATCTCCACAGGAGGCCTTGTCTCTGACCCTGCAAGCTACTGGCCATCCAGTCTGTCATTGTCACTGGGAGGAGACCCTGTAGAACTGTCCCTCATTAGAAGTGCTCTTCCGTGTACACTGGCAACTCTGAACGCAAGGAGGCTGCCCCTCCCCAGTGTCCCCCAAAACTACTGGGAGAGGCCACATGCAAAGAAGTTCACTAACGGTACAAGGCCACGTCAGTGAATCCAGCCTGTCTATCATTCTTTCATTTGGACAAAAGGGGTTCCCAAGAACACACAGGTGGGAGTGCATGGTGAGGCTTTGGTGACCAAGGCATGTGGCAGGGAGTGGGGGTCCATCTCTCTGTTACTTGTGTCTTCTGAATGCTCCATTTCTGGGTCACCATGAAATTCTGAGGGTTCCACTTGCCGTGTGATCATCCATGAATCTACTAACGATCACTTTTATTAAACACAAAAATGTGGGGGTGTAGAGAGTGGAGGGGGCCTGAATGAATATGTATTTTGACATGGGAGTCCCAAGGCCTGGAACCCATGGGACAATTGGTAAAGTCATTACCCACATGACCAGGCTCAAGAGAAACGGTAAAGCTTTGCTCTGGAGTCCTAGTATGTGTGAGTGTTTATGAACTATTGACAAATGTGTGTGTACAAAGACTAGCCAGTACAGCTTCCTTCTCTGGATGCTCACAGCCCGAAGCTGCTTGCCTACAGAGCCTTCTTACTGAGAATGACTTAACCCCTTCCTCTGGCTGTACCTAATACACACACTGGGGTCCAGGTTATAGTAGGGGCAGTTATAGAACCTGACGCGATCCCAGCCTCACTGGACATGTGTCTGTGTGTCTTTCCTTTCTTTATTACCTCACTACCCTTAGCTAGTGTTCTGGGACCCATGCTGGGCAGGACTCGGGCATAGAGCAGATATTCTTAGAGGAAACACACATGCCTCTGTTTCCCCAGAATTTCCCAACCTTCATCCACACACTGGAATGTGCCCTTGGTTATGACTTGGGTTTTTGGGTGAATCCCACTGTGGTCTCGTGCCACCTGGGTCTATGAAACCACTGGCCTGGCCTCTCCCTCTGACCTGGGTCACCCCCTCTGTTGAACAGGAGCTTTAGCTGGGGCTTCTGCTTGCTTCTAGTTCCCTCCAGCGCTGCTTTTCCTTGACCAGGGAGACGTTGTCTTCTCCAGGTGGGTTCTCCTCTGAGCCCACACACCTCTCCTGTCCTTCCTCTCCAAGCCACCTCTTTCCAATGCTGCTGAATTACATTCACTGTAAGCATTTGCCCTGTTGATCGGGACATAAAGAGATGTCACTTCCTAGCTCTCAAGAAGCAGAAAGCCAGCATGAAAGATATTTCTTTTCTTCTGCTCCCACTTGGGACACTGAGTGGTGATTATAATTACTTTATCACACAATGGGCTGGATTATTATAGCAGGACAAAATGTTCCAAAGGAGTAGTTAAATCCATCAAAGCATCCTTTACCCACGTTTGCTAACTTAAATGAAGGATTGTTAACAACATATTTGCTTTCTCTTGTCAAATGTCCTCCCTGACTTCCCATTGTCTCACACTCTGAAAAGGAAATTAAGGTGAAATTGTCTGAACTACCCATCTCTGGACCCAGACGACATCATTCCAGACATATCCTGGGCCTTCTCTGTACTGGGGCTCTCTGTACCACCCAGATTCTCTCTCAGGGAGGAACCCTGGGCTCTGAGGCACAGTAACAGGTTCTTTAAAAAAGTGTCTACAGAATTACAGATATCCCTGGGAAAAGGCAAAGTTCCCCATGCCTGTGGATGCTAAGAATTCCATTTTCCTTAGCTGAGGGTGTATGGAGTGGGGAGTAGAGTCAGAGAAGCCTCCTGAGAATGTAGAATAAGGAAGGGTCTCATTGTGATGAGCAAGGTCAGAAGCTAGGCCACCAGGGACTTCTAGCCTAGGAAAACTGGGGGTAATACACTGAGCTAGGGAAGGGATTCAAATCCTGAGGGTGAGGGAGCGAGGGGAACAGACCAGGGCAGTGTGTGGTGGTCTTTCTGGGACGGCATCCGGGAATCCCTCCAAGTTTTTTCAGAGTGGCATGATCAAGGGAGATTCTGAGCTGATCCTGTGAACTGGAGTCAAGAGACACCAGAGGCAGAAGGCTGGTCTGTGGCACCAAGACCGTAGCGTTTGGAACAGAGTCTGTCACTTTTGCAGGTAGGTTGAGGTTCTCCTACAGCACCCTCCCTTCCTATGTGGACAGGGCCAATTCCAGTCCTATGACAAAGGGGCTGGCTCAGGGTAAGGGTACAGAACACCCAAAGCCAATCAAATTCTGAGTGGACAGCCAAAGCTAATCAAATTCTGAGCAGACAGTCAAAGCCAATCAAATTCTGAGCAGACAGTCAAAGCCAAACAAATTCTGAGTGGACAGCCAAAGCCAATCAAATTCTGAGTGGAAAGCCAAAGCCAATCAAATTCTGAGCAGGGAGCAAACAGAACAGAAGGTTGAGAACCATTGACTTAGAGGATCAAATTTATCTCAGCCTCATCTGAAGACAGCAGGGCATTATGTCATTTGTGACCCCTGACACGCAGGTCTTTGCTTTAATTTGGGGATGCAATCACCGTTCAGATTGGGCCCAAACAGAAGGAAACCATGAGATGTCACCCAACCCATTGCCAAGAGGCTCCCCAGGCTGAAGAGGACTCTAGTGAGGGTGCCATGGGACAGGTCTGTGTTCTGTCATACCATGCGTAGCTGATAGTATTCCTCTGAGGAAGGATGGCTTATATCTCCCCCGCTTGAACTTGAGCAAGGGTCTTACTTAGTTGCAACCAACCGAATGAAGTGGCAGTGAGCATGTGTGGTTTCTGAGGCCAGGCTGGAGAAGCTATCTCAGGCAGCTTTGGCCTCCAGCAACACTGACACTGGTCCTATTAGCAGCCAGGGAAGCAGTGTGACTTCTCCAAGGCCACCATGCTGTCGGAAACCCAGAGTAGCCCATGGCATCGTATGAAGAAACTTAAGATCATAAAAACTGAAAGAGGAATACTTGTGTCGTCTAGCTGCTTCAGAGATCCCACAGGAGGTGGGTGGCTTGGGCCTATCTACACCTACAGACAAAACTACCTCATCAAACCCTCCCAGGACTCCCAACCCAACAGAAACCATGAGGGAGCTGGGTACCATAGTGTACTCTCAGGGCCCTAGAGACTGAAGGAAGAGGATCATGTCATGAGTTCAAGGCCAGCCTGGGTTAAATAGCAACACCTTCTCTCAAAAAACCAACCCAAATCAAAACAAAAGAAACCATGAGCACTCTTGTTCCTCGTCAACAATGCCCTGAACAAATTGGAGAGTCTTCAGAAAGGAGTTTGACTACTATGGGATCTTCCGATAGTCTGGAAAATTTGTCAGACCCAAGATCTATTTTGCCAATTCCTGAATGAACCTTTCCTCGGTGTAACGGATGACTTCACCTTCTTCAAAGAGCAAATGCTTAGACATATCACCTCACACAGACACTTTGGGATGCCGGCCCTTCAGCCCCCTGCCTCCAGAAAGGGCAATGAAGACACAGGCTAGATTCCTACCGAAAGATACAGCTCTGTGCAATTAGCAGAACTCAAATTCTAATGTAAATCGCTTGCATTTGGTTTTAATCATTTCTCTAATGGAGAGAGAGAAAAGATGAATTATGTATTATGCTAGCTTTAACCATGGGAAGTGTAAAACGGTCACATATATACCAATGTGAGGCTTGTTATGGTCTTAATTTTCCAATAACAATGAAAAATTTTTGACAGCGCACAGATTAGGTGCTGGATAAATGTTCCAGGAAGATTACATTATGTAGCTTGTGTAACTCAATGTGGTGGAATATTGCATTTTCTGGCCACTGAAAATAGAGTGGAATGCAGTTATTAGGATCATTGCAATATCTATATACACGTTCTCAAATATAAATGGCGTACTATAAACATAAATCATCCAACTGCGGTGTGATTATGTTGGAATAATATAACGGAGACACAAATGAAGAGAAATGCCTTCTCACTGCCTTTCCTGCTATGAGACTGGAACCTCTGGCATGAAGACCAGAATTATAATTGGAAAACTGAGTAAATACTGTGGCGATAGTTTTAACCCGAGAAAAGCACCAATTTCTTCTAAAGTGAAATTGAAGCTGCACGCGCCTACTTATCACACCAGGCACTTCCTCTGCACTGTGTAAAATAGCCAGATCACTAACGGAAATGAGCTAAGATGGTAGCCGCAATTGGTGATAAAATGTAAATCTGGCAAGGTGGTTAAAAGGAGAAAGAAGTCACAGCTTTCGTCTGAAGGGCTCCAAAGACACGGCAAAGTACAGGGATCTGTTCATGTTTCATTATCTCTGTCGGCCCTCAGGAAAGGCAGAGGCAGTGGTGGCTGGCCAGTAGAATAGACCGATTTTGTAGGTTTTTGCAAAGTGAGTGAACTCCCTGGCCTCCGCTGCTGCGTCCCTCTGTTGAACTTCGCCCAGAGCACACGACGGGTTGGAAAGTGTGGAAACGGCCTCTCGTCCGGAAGGGACTGATTCCAACTGGACCGTTTACCTTGTGGCCAAAGCCCTGTGACGTCTTACCAAGGACACCAGTGGAGCTCCTGGATGGGGGAGGCAGGGAGACAGGAAAGGGAGCGAAGCCATTTGGTAGCCCTCACAGAGTGAGTTCCAGCACAGGCTCCAAAGCTACACAGAGAAACCCTGTCTCAAAAAACCGAAAAAAAAAAAAAAAAAAAAAAAGCAAACAAACAAATAAAAAAAATAAGAACAAACAAAACATACGCTCTTTCATCCTGGAGGAGACATAGGCCCCTCATAGGTTTCTCAGCGTGACCCAGAGACTTACAGCAAGAAAGTTATTCACTGGGCATTTTGGAAACAGCAAAAACAAAACAAACAAACAAACAAAAACTCCCGACAAAACCCCATGACTCCAAGTTTGAGGTGCCACAGACTGCCCCACCCTGCTCCCAGCCTTGAATATGCCAGGACTGTGGGTCATGCACAGCTTTCCCAGGGAGGTGACATTTTCCTCTAGCTGAGCTGAGCTGACATTTTACTTTTCTCAAGTAAGGCCTGGACTTGGAAAGGAGAACTGTGGGAGAGCAGACACCCCGTGAGCGAACACTAGCTGGGCCCAAAGGGGACTAAGTCTGCCACAGCTCTGGGGCCTCTGACAATACCATGGTTTCAAGTCGTGTGGTTTGCCCTATCTCCTGTGAGAAAACCAAGTATAGGATTTAAGAAGCACTGTGAGCACTGAGGAATCATGGAAAAAATTCGCCCGAAGAGGAAAATAAGAGATATATTAACAAAGGAGCAAGGAAATAAAAGCAAAACCAAAAGGTATAGAAACTCCTAGAAGGCTGCTTGGACAACTATGCAAAAATCCATTAAAAAAAAAATCTGTACAGCCATCACCCAGGCTATCCATTTCTAGTAATGCCTCTGAAGGAAGTGAATAGAGAAGCTTTTAAATATTTAACTTAAAGGACATTTGTACTATCAGTGTTTGAGATGACATAAACATTAAACTTCATGTTCAATTCAACTAAATGCTCAATAATTAAAGATCATTTAAGGAGCTCTGGTCTGTCCAAATAGTGGGATCCTAGGCGGCCATTTAAAATAATTTAGGGAAGTTATTTACTGATACCACATTACATTCTTTAATTATTTTACAATGAAAATGTCACATTATGAAAAGCGGACAAGATAGAGAGCTTGCTTGGCATGCACAAAGCCCTGGTTTCCATTCCTAATGCCAGAGGGTGGGTGAGGGGTAGTAGAATGACATCCACCAGACTTTCCCTCTTATTGGAAACAACCTAGCCATGGCCAAAATAAAGGGAAGTCATGTTCAAGATACTGTGTAAACAGTAATCAACAAAAAGCAGTGACCTCCCAGAAACAGAAACAACTGAACTTCCTAAAGTTCTGCCTTGGGATTGTCTGTTCTTTCTACACAAGGACAAGACGCCCAGTCAGAGACAGGTGGATTCTTTGTATTGCAGAGGGGGTAGAGAACAGAGATGCTGCACTAGATTTACAGGACAGGGCATCTGGAAGGATAAGAGCCACAACAGAGACCTGCAGGGGATCACCCGGTCTTCAGCAGGCTAGGAGCACTGTATGTACTGCCCGAAACCAGGGAAGAGTCACTCAGGAGATTACAGGACCACACCCAAGGCATGTACAGAGCAAGGAATAGTGGATTTCCTCCACACCATGCAGGCTCTAAGCATGATGCACTCCTAGCCTTTGGGTATAGAACACAAAAGGGCCTTGCTTCAGTAAAGGAGAATAACTAGCCCCACACCAAACAGGGCTCTGATTCTGATCTCATAAACCATAAGCACTAGTCCCTCCAAAAGACTGAACTGTTTGCAAGTCTTTACGTCACAATTAAAGCTCTATAGTATTCACAGGATTTTATAAAAGAGATCTCAGAGACACGCTGACTCCTTCTGCCATCGGAGGGGCAGTAATAAGGTACCACTGGGAACAAGCATGCCAGCATCTTGATGCTAGACTTCCCAGCCCCAGAACGCTAAGAAATAATTGTCTGTTCACGTGCCCTTCAGCTTATGGCATGCCTGTTTTTAAGAGTCCAGCTGTGCTTGAGAAGATCTTGGTCAGCTGCTGTTGGATGGGGATGCCTGCACTTCTGGGAGGTTGATAGTGCTGTTCAGTGAAGGTCCATTCTCAATGATTTCCTATCGCCTTTCCACCAGTTATTGAGAGAGCTCCATTGAAATCATGGAGTAAAGCTACAGATCTTCCTGGTTCTCCTTGAATTTCTTACATTTTTTTGCGTTACAGATATGTGGTTAAGGCCATAAACATCCAGAATCTTTATGCTTTCGAAGGAACTTAATGAAATGCTCCATTTTTATCTCTGATAACAATTATTCTTTGTTCTGAAATCTCCATTGCTTTATGGTAAATATAATCAATTTACCGCCCATCAAAGTGCTATTAGCATGCTGTGTCTAATTCTTATGCCATGGTGTAGCATTCTGTACCTTCTCTTGTGTACTTTAAAATGTATTAAGTTCATCATTTTAGTTATCATTCTGGTCTATCTCTTGGGAATCCCGTGAACTCCCTCTGTAGCCATCTGCTAACCCAACAGACGCCCTTATGCCTCTACCTCTAAGCCTGGGATCCCAGATGTGCACCAGCACGCCCAGCTGTGTGCTTGCTTCCAATTCATGGATCCTGTTGCTGCAGTTTGAATATGGTCAGAGTGTGCCCACAATGGTTTCGTGTGCTGAAATTTAATCCCCATTGTGAGGTACTGAGAGGGTGGAAGTGTAATTCACTGTGTCGCATACAGGTGGAAGTCTTTGAAAAAGGTTAGGATTAGATGAGGTCTTCAGGATGCAGAGCCCAAGGCTTTGGGGAAGAGGAGGAGGAAAAGGAGGAAGGAGATGGAGGAAGAGGAGGAGGAACGGGAAATAAACATGCCCCAGAACCCGTGTCTCTTACTATGCTGCCGTATCTCACACCTCCTCAGATCTCCCCCAGCAGGAAAGCCTCTCCAGCCACTGTGGTCAACAGTCCCCCCTTTATCCCTGGTACATTCCCTGCCACGCTGTGTTTGTTTAAACTGTCAAGTATCTCTTTTGTAGCTCTTGTGAAGAGAAGTCACCCTTTGGACAGAACTCCCTGTGTGTTTGTGTTATCACTACCGATGCTTCTCATTGCTTTATGTAAACACATTTCTATCTAGAATAACTCTGCTTTTGTTTGAAGGATTTTTAAAGTACCTTTTAACAGTACGCCCCTGCTAATCATGGACTTTCCGGCATTGTGTGGTTGAAAGCGTCTTTGTTATTGCTACACGGACTCTAGGTTGATTCTTCTTCAGAGCTTCCAGACTGCCCAGTGGCTTTTCTGTTTGCATGGCTCCCACAAGAGAGCTGCTGCCTCATTCCATAGCTTTCTCTCTAACTCACTTTCTTTTCCTTTTTCTAACTTTCTTTAAGAATTTCTCTTTTGCCACCAGCTTTTAACAATATGATGTACCTTGGTGGAACTTTCTTATTTCTTTGAGTGCCTGGATTTTGTTCAGTTTCTCACTTCTGTATGTTTATAGGCTTCATAAGGCTTGAGACATCTTAACATAATTAATTATTGATTCAAGTACTTTCTCAAAGAGATTCTGATTGCTTGGAGTTTTCTTAAAGCCCACTAAAATTCTATCCATGTTTTGATTAACTCAATTCTCTTTTCACTGTGTTTTATTTTTGATACTTTTAATACTGTTACATTTAATTTTAATTTATTTACATGGACACCAACCTTCATGTCTTGAATTCAGTAGTAGACTGGGCAGTTTCAAGAAAAAGAAACAAGGCCTAATTATAGGACAGCTGCAAAGTGACCTTAGTCCACTGACAAATGATTTATACAGAGTAAATCTGAATCTGAAGGAAGCTTCTAGAACTGAGTTTAGTGCAAGATTAGAGACCGAAGCTGGGCGGTGGTGGCGCATGCCTTTAATCCCAGCACTCAGGAGGCAGAGGCAGGCGAACTCTGTGAGTTTGAGGCCAGCCTGGGCTACAGAGCGAGATCCAGGAAAGGCACAAAGCTACACAGAGAAATTCTGTCTCAAAAAACCAAAAAATAAACTAAAAAAAAGATTACACACACACACACACACACACACACACACACACACACATATGTATATATATATATACATATATATATATATATGTATATATATATACAGGATTTCTATACACTAGCAAAGAACAATTAGAAATTTAAATTTTTAAGCATATTTAGAAATTGTGAATTTAAAGCAAACTGTCTTTAATAGTCTAAAAGCCAACTGGACCGAAGTACAAAAGAGCAATACCCCACAAACTGTAAAAACAGGCCTGGGGAGGGAAAATGGTGACAGCACTTGCTATGCTCGTGTGAGGACCCGACTTTGAATCCCTGGAACTCAAGTAAAAGTGCCGGCATCTGCAATACCCACACTCTATTAGGAGATAGCTGGAAAATTCCAGGACCCACGGGCTAGCCTGGTCTACATTACAGAAGAGAACAACAGAAAGAGACAATGTGGGAGATGAGGACCGACCCCCGAGGTCATCCTCTGACCTCACTATGTGTGCCGCGACAAATATTCACACACACGAATGCATGGACACATATGCATAGTAGAGCCTCTCTTTGAGATACACTGAGAGGAATTTGTGAGTCAGAAACTCAGTCATCATGATGTCATTCTCTTTAAACTCATCTGAAGTTTTCAAATAATCCTAGCCTAAACCCCAACAGGCTTTTTAGTAGAAATTGACACTCTGACTGTGAGTTCGTATGTGGAGTGGAAATTCAGAGGACCTGAACAACCTCACAGCTCTGGGAAAGAGCAGAGCTGGAAGTTAGCATTGCTTAGCTTCGGAATGTGTCATAAAGACACGTAGCGTGGGGCCAGAGTAGGTTCTGTCAAATAGATCCACACACGGGTGTGACTGCATCTTTTTAAAAATCAGCGGATGTGTTAGATGCTGGTGGGACATTTTCCAACCAATTGCAGTTCTCCTGTGTAAGGGATTCTGGATGAAGACGTGAACTACAGAAGGATAGTGTTTACAACAGTGATGCTAACAATAAACCACTATCCAGGAAGCAGAAACAGAGATGAAGGAGGAAGAGGAGGGAGGAGACCGACACAGATCTAGCATCTTATAAAAAATAATTAAAATCACATGATAGGCCTAAAGGTGAAACTTTAAGCTGTAGAATTTCGGGAAGAAAGTACAGGTGAAAGCCTCTACAGTCTTTGTTGGAAATTTCTTACGTTTGACACTACAAATCACTCTTTCAGATCTACCTTATTTTTAATGATTTGCATGTTCCATGGTTGTTATAACTGACTTGCTCTATAGAAATAGAATATAGAATATAGAAAGAATCCTCAATCTTACTTATATAAACAAAAAAATCAAAACAAGGAAAGACATGAGGCAAACTACCAGGCAAGGTGTTCAATGCCATCATTCTGAAATCCAGGTGCAAATCCTTTATACCACTGACCATCTATTTAAATGGTTAAATGCTGGGGATGTCTTTCTGTATGCTGTGAATATATGTTGTTCCCATTGGTTACTAAATAAGCTGCTTTGGTCTATGGCAAGGCAGCTTAAAGGCAGGCTGGAAATCCAAAGAGAGAGACAGGAAAGAGAAAGGTGGAGTCTGGAGAGACACCAGCCTGCTGCCCAAGGAGCAACATGCCAGCAGACCGGTAAAGCCACGGAACATGTGGTAAAACATAGATTAATAGAAACGGGCTAATTTAAGATAGAAGAGCTAGCAAGAGGCCTGCCATAGACCGTATACTTTGTAAATAATATTAAGCCTCTGGATGATTATTTTATAAGTGGCTGAGGGACAGCAGGGCCAGGCGGGACCAGAGGAACTCGAGACTGGAGAAAACTTTCAGCTACAGTTAAACGTTAAAAACCTAATTGTTTTGAGTTGGCAATCACTACTCAAAAACAACTCAACAGTTTCTTGAAACATTAAACACAGAGAAGCTATGTTATTCAGTAACTCCACTCCCAGCCCATTTGTCCAAGAGAGGTAAGGCTGTGACCATGAAAAGACTTGGGCATAGATGTTCATGGGAGTTTGACTTATAACACCCTAAAGAAGAAACAGTGCCAATGATGTTGGGAAATCAAAGGATAAACTGTGCTGTGTCCATGCTGTGGGATTATATCGATCTATGAAAGGAAGCATCAGTCATGGAGAACATGTATGAATCTCAAGATAGTTAATGTCAAGGAGAAGAGCCACCCTGAAAAAAAAAAAAAAAGGCACAGTACATGGAAGAATTTATATAAAATTCCGGAAAGCTGAAACTAACCTATACTGACAAAACACAGACCTTATTTGCCCAAAGATGGAGTCAGTAGGAATAGGGGGACAAAGAGAGGCAGGAGGATGGACTGGAGTCAGTAGTCACACCCCCACGGCTTTGGGGGCAAGGGTTATGTTCATAGACTTAACGGCAATGGTTTCACAGATAGGCATACATAGGTAAAAAAATGTTGGTTTATACTCCAGAAATACATGCTCTGGAGAAGGGAATGTGGGCGTAGAGCTCCCCCTCACCCCCAAATAAGAAGCTGTTTGCAGTTGGTAGCTGCTAGGAGAGGGGAAATCCGTTTTTTCCAATGGAGTGGCACTAGCTGTATCAACCACAGTCCAGGAGGAGTTGGCCAGCACAAGATGAACTCGGGGTGTTTGTGTATATTTTTGTTGGGGAGGTTTTTCGTTTGTTTTGGGGGGCTTGTTTTGTTCTGGTTTGTCTGTTTTTTTGAAAGACACAGAGAGAAAACATGGAGTTGAGTGGGTAAGGAGGGATATCAATATGTATGTATGAAAAAAATTAAACCAAAAAACAGTGTGCTTTTATCAATTACTCACCAATAGATCTGTTGGAAATAGAATGTTCTTATTTTGGTAAAACCAAAAATTCACGTGCATTTATGTAGCAGGGAGAGGCTGAAAACATAACTTTTCTTTTCTCCTTTCTCCTCACTCTAAACATCTTTATTTGCTTATTTACAATTTGTAATTTTCAAGAAAAAAATAGCATACATTAAATATAGGAAACAAAGGGAAAACCCAAAAGGATAATACTGAACAAAAGAATCAAAGATTTAAGAAAGGCAAGCTATTAATTTTTTTTTTTTTTTTTTAGCCAAAGAAGCAGGAGATACTATAGAAAGTATCTCTTATTCCAGAATGAAAGTTTCTGGATGACCAGACTGCAACTCACAACTCCAGGGAGGCTACCTAGTAAAGAGGACCCTGAGAAAGACACAGGGATTGCCCAAAGACAGAGAAATGGATGAGATCTACATGAGCAAACTGGACTTGGGGGGGGGGGGGTGATGGAGGGCAAGGGTTGGGGGAAAGAGAGCTTAGGGGAGCAGGAGGTCCCAGCTGGATCAGGAACAGAGAGGGAGAACAAGGAGAGAGTTACCATGATAAATGAAGACCTCATGGGAATAGGAAGAAGCAGAGTGCTAGAGGGGTCCCCAGAAATCCACAAAGATACCTCCACAATAGACTACTGGCAATGGTCGAGAGAAAGCCCGAACTGACCTACTCTGGTGATCGGATGGCCGAACACCCTAACTGTCATGATAGAACTCTCATCCAGTGACTGATGGAAGCAGATGCAGAGATCCACGGCCAGGCCCCAGGTGGAGCTCCAGGAGTCCAATCGACCAGAGAGAGGAGGGATTATATGAGCAAGAGATGTTGAGACCATGATTAGAAAAAGCACAGGGACAAATAGCCAAACTAGTGGAAACACATGAACTCTGAACCAATAGCTGAGGAGCCCCCATGGAACTGGATCAGGCCCTCTGGATAAGTGAGACAGTTGATTAGCTTGAACCATTTAGAAGGCCCCCAGGCAGTGGGACCAGGACCTGTCCTTGGTGCATGAGCTGGCTTTTTGGAACTTAGGGCCTATGCTGAGACATTTTGCTCAGCCTTGGTGTAGAGAGGAGGGGACTGGACCTGCCTCAACTGAATTTGCCAGGCTGAGCTGAATCCCCAGGGGAGACTTTGCCTTGGAGGAGGTGGGAATGGGGGTTGGATTGTGGGGGGGAAGGCTGGGGAGGTTGGGAGGAGGTAGGACAGGGGAATCCGTGGCTGATATATAAAATTAAATTAATTATATATATATATATATATATATATATATATATATATATATATATATAAAACTGGCAACAGAATGAAAGTTTCTTCCTGGGGGGAGGGAGAATCTTCCAGATTAAACTCATGAACTTACTTTTAGATAGACCAAAGTGTCAGCAATTCTCAAAGTAGTTGATTTAGTCAGTAGTAAGCCAATAAATAAAGTGGGTTACTTTAAAAGCAGAATATACGGAAGTACTAATTGTGCCCAAATGGTGGCAACAGGTTAGGAGAGAACAAAATGATTTCTCACTTAATGACCAACTTGTAGCTGGGACCAGGGGGTGAGGTGGATGGTCCGGGTCACATCTATCACCAATGGCAATTCTGATATGCGATCTTTTGGTTTTGGAAAAATTAGCTGCTGCAATAGTACATGATGCACTTAGAAACCTAGATGGATTCTCAGAAATCAAAGAGGTTGTGCATATGACAGTTTTGTGTTCAAGTGGACAACTAGTGAATCTGTGTCAAGGATGTAATGAGTGGAAGGGTGGATGCTTCTTTGGGGATCCAAAGCCTTAAGACAGAGTGGCACTTTCAGGGTATTTTGACTGTCCATTGTTTTGTAAGATTCACAACAGATAGCACTAATGGTGGAAGGGAACACAAAGGCAGTGGATTTCGGTGGCCTTGTCCCCAGGCTCTAGGATCCCAGCTCTTGTACTTACTAGGTGGCCAAGAGAAGCTCATTTTCCCATCTGCCTTATAAACATTCCAGCTGTTATCTGTGCATTGTCACGAGGATAAAAGGAGATGACATGTGGATTTATGTTTTTAAAGAAGTTACACTTTACAATGAAGCCTGATTAATTTTAGAATTGTATAGCTTCTTCATAAATGAGAACTCAAACAATAAATGAGAATAATGGAATCTTATAGTTGAAGTGGGCCTTAAAGACCACAGTCCTGCTTCACACACAGAGGCCCTTCCTGCTGGAAGCTTGCCCCACATAGCCAGCCAACCACAGTTGCTTAGAATTCCTCATATGGACTCAGTGTCCATTGTTCATCAGTTTATGAGCTTCTACAGCACACAGGCTGGGGTGTTTTAAGTAAGTAGAAAATGGTCAGCAGAGAGATGCTCACCAGGGTGCCCAGTAAGCATTACCTGGTGATGATAATTGCAGGACTGTGGAGAGACCAGGCAGAGACTAGCTCCTGAAGCGCCCTAGTGGGAAAATGAGTCCCTTTCTCTCTCCCCCCTCTCTTTCCCCCTCTCACCCTCCTCCACACACAATGTGTGGTCTTTTTCCCTTTTGTCTTTGTTTTCCTGGTCCAAAAAGCATTTATGCAGTGAATCCAAGTTACTCTCCAGCCAAAATGTTGAGAACTCTGCTTTAAGGTTAAACCACATGTAAGTTTGTGGTCTGATTATCAACCTATACAACAAACACATAAGCAACATGGTGTTACAGGAGAGGAGGAGCAAATTCTACCCCTGTCTTATAGAATACCAGAAGGACATGTAGGAACCTAAATGTTTATCTGTCAAGTTACTTGACATACTTCCTTCTGTGTTTCCTTTAACTAGGAGCAGAACCTTCTCCCTATTCCCTGAAGACTTAACTCATAGCATCCTATTCTTCAGCAAGTAAGCCACTCACGTTGGACTTCTGTACATTCAGCTTTCAAACAATGATGTGCCAAGGGGAATCTTAGTCAACCCAAGCAACATCTACATCCCTTTCTGTCTGCAGGAGGGACACATGATTTCAGATGTAGACTGTCTCTCTCTAAAATACTTGCTTAGCACACTGTGTATAAGACGGCTGCAGACTATTTGTTCACACTGGGTGATGATGTGTCACTGTGGTCGGTTTAATAAAGAGCTGGATGTCCAACAGCAGCAGGAGAGAATAGGTGGGACTTCCAGGCAAGGAGAGGAAGTGACAGGGATGAAATCTGGATGCTTGAGATTTGCTAGTGAGGCGCAGAGCAAACAGGATGTGCAGTACAGAGATGAGGTAATGAGCCACATGGCGAAATATAGATTAAAAAAATATGGGTTAATTAAGTTATAAGAGCTAGTTGGAAACAAGCCTAAGCTAAAAGCCAAGCTTTCAAATTGATAATAAGTCTTTGCATCATTATTTTCCAGCTGGCAGTCTGGACAAGAAAGTACTACTACATAAGACAGAAGAGAGAGAAATCAGGTCCCCAAATATGCCTCCATTCTTTCGTGGCAGCCTGGTTCAAACTCTTGGCTTGCACCTGAGATTCAGCACTTCTGTTCCCAGAGTGCAATGGAATGTACGGAGAGTGGAGCCAAGTGGAGTCAAATGGAAGAAATGGACAGACCGCGGGCTTCTTCGTGGTCCTCGCTCTGTGGCTTCATGACTGTTTTTAGACAAATACCTTCAGTTAAAGCCATGCACGAGCTGGGGGTGTAGCTTAGTTAGTAGAACGCTTGCCTAAAATCAACCCCAGCGCTACACGACCCAGGCAAGGTGGCCCACATCTGTGATCTTGACACTAAAGAGGCTGAGGTAGAAGAATCAGGAAGTTCTAGATTATCCTCAGCTACATAGAAAATTTGAGGCCAGGCAGGGATATATGAAAACCTATCTCAAAAATAAATGAACAAATAACCATGGAACCTAAAAGTGTTCCGGTCAGGCATCTTCTCAGACTCTCAGCCCTTTGGAGCCCTCTTCACATTTGCTCCTCTCCCTGCTTCTCGGACATTATCAAAATGTGACCCTTCTGCAATCTACAGAATCCCCCCTTGTTTCCCCAAACTTCACTTCCTTTTCCTGCTGGACTTTCAAAGGACAATGGGAAATGAGGTGACTGCTCTCTGGTTCTAAGTGCGAAGCTAATCGACTCCTCCCAGGGCAGTTCCTAACGGCATCCTGACCCTCGCTGAGACTGTTCAATATTGCAATGAAAAGTGCAAATTGTAGTTCAAATATATCCTCACTCTAAGTGCATTGGGTCATTTACCTTCACAACGTGAATGCGCGCTCATTATCACGTTCAACATGATTAGTGTATGGTCTACCATTTAAAAGTGCACTTCAGATGAAAGAAATTATAAATGCGTGATTGCTTCCTAATAAATTGAGCAACCTCTTAATGAACTGTGAGCAACCTACAGAGGAACTATTACATTCCAGTCACAGAAGTGCCAAGCCAGACAAACAGGGAGAGAGAGTACAGAGAAAGAAGGCATTTCGCCACCTTTTGTGATATGCTAACTTGGTTGGAAAAATACCTAAGAGAATTCAAGGCAGCCAGGTAAATTTGTTAATTTAGCATCCAAACATACATGAGCTCTGTCATTTGGAAAACATCCAGCATGGCTTACCCAGCATGCCTATGTAGAGTTCCAAGAAGCCTGTAGACAAACATCTTCAAGGAAACATTTCACTGTCTTCTAGGTAAGACACGGCAAATGTGGAGGGTAAGATGATCTTGGCTGTTTGAGCAAATGAAGTCCTTCCCTCCTATTCCCACTTCTCTACTCCTGTCCGCTCTCTTTGGGGTTTACTCAGTAAACATTGTATTGGAGTAAACAAAGATACCACAGAGAAAGTAGCTCAGTGTCTTATTTATAAAATGTCTTACATCTGTCTCTGATTCCCTGGCTATATGATAAACTCAGGTGAATTGTAAATGTGAACCAGAGGAGTCTGTATATTTGACGATAGGGTCATCCAGTAAAAAAAAACTAAGGAAAAAATGTGCTGTGCAGGCCAACATACAGAAATGTTGTGTTGAGAATGTACCAGAGTCATATAGATAAGAATGAGCCAAGAATCCTCACTAGAACACTGAAGCTCCCATCCTGGCCACACTCATGCTCTAGATGAGGCACACAAATGATGGTTTACTTGACATGGACCAGGAAGGAGAAGAAGAGCTCATCAAAGGGATGGAACTCGAGTTTGGACTTAAAGACGAGTACTAGGCCAAGACCAATTCAGAAGAAAGCAGAGCAATGTCAGGTAGGCCCAGTAGAGAAAGAACACCTACTTGAGGTCTACTGAGGAAAGGAAGAGAACCTTGGGGGAAGTCCATGGGGTACCATGGGTGACCCGAACAATGGGGAAGCCCAGACAGCAGCTCGAGGATTGGGATAAACCCCTACAGGAAGACAGTGGCTCCTGGTTGTAGGCTAGGCTGCCACAAGGGGTAGGTGCCTGCAGAGAGTCATGGGAAGGATGACTCAAATTGGGCAAATGTGTGTGGGTAGCAGAAGTGAGTACTCAGGACTACATGATGTAAAGGCAGAAATTCTCCAGATCAGATTTTCAAAGACTAAGTGTCCACGTGTGTAGCAACCACATGTTCTTCTTAAAATGGGGCATTGCTCCTCTTACTCCTACAACAGGGTCTAGGTTGTCTCCCCTTGAAACTGAATAGAAATGTGCGACCATTGCAATGAATAGAATGAAAGAAGTGACTGCCTGAAGGCTCAGGTCACAGCAGGCAATGTGGCCGCACACCACTCCATCATACCCGCACATGTGTGCACGTGTCTGTCTCCAAAGCTGCAGAGGGCACAGGAAGAGGTTATAGAGAGATGCCTCTGGAGCCCTCCCATGCTGAGTCTTCCGGACGGGACTGCCCATGTCACGATGCAGATACCAGACACCCCTTCTGTGTCCTGTCCTGATCAGAACAATCCAGAAGCAAAGAAAGGTCATTTCCTGCCACTGGTTTAGCTATGAGATAACTTGTTCCAAATAATTACGCCCACCCACGCCCCTTCAGCACTCCTGGTCCTTGACATCCTCTGTCCCAACATTCAGCAAACGGTTTTCCATAAAAGACTAGAGGATAAATATTGTAATCTTACACCTGCTCTCTTTGTGGTGTAAATGCAGCCATAGACAACACTCCCTCCCCCCCAAAAAAAATGAGGCTGGCTGTGTTCTAGTAAATTTTTATTTACAACAATTGGCAGTAGGCTGAATCTGGCCTTTGGACCTGGCTGGATGGCCCCTGTCCTAGATTTAGAAGTCTTTAGCAGCAGGTCTTGTGATGATACCTATACCAAGCTAATTCCCATGGCTAAATCAGAAAGAGATGGAGCCTAGAGACCATGGCCAGGACTGAGTCACACAAGCCAGAACAAACCAAAGATCTAGGGGGACATGTCTTCCCCATCTTGCATCCCATCATGGTAGACATGTCCTCAGAGCTCTCCTAAGCTGGAATCCTTCTCATGCTTCCTCCTGTTTCACTCTGTCCCTAATCACCTGTATTGACTCTGTTCACCACCGTAATCTTGAGGGTTTTCCGACAGGCTCAAAGCATAACTGATTTGTGAAAACCAGTCCCCTGTTACTAAGTGCTCGGAATTCATCTCAGAAACCACAAGGGTTCTCTTCTCACATGATGCATGGAGCTCAAGGACGGGTAAGAATGCATCCCATAGTCCAATTCCTATTCCTTGAAACGCCATCATCCATGAGCCACAGAAAGCGACAAGTAGACCTGAGGACAATGGCGGGTGCCTTTGTTCCTGCCTCCTGAGAGCTGGTTGCCATTGGGTCCTTGATAGCTTGAAGTGCTGGTTTCACAATGATGGTAAAGTAAGCAGTATGGAGTTCACAAGTTCACATCACAGAACACACTGAGCAAGAAGCCTTAATGAGAGGCGGAAGGACTGGGAGCCAGCCAGAAAGCTTACCTCTCCTTCCTCCTGGTTTTAGAGGATTCTCTAATAAGGGGAGAGATAAGTGGGAGAGAAAGGAAAGAGACTCAACTCGGGGTAACAGCAGGAGTCCCCCAGCAATCTTCTAAGCGGCTTCCCCAGAAGGCCTCCAGCCATTCCCAGGGCCGAGGGCCGGAAGACTTAATGAGCACAGCCCTCCCTGCCTGTGGGGCTGTCTTCCCTCGGGTCCCTGCCCTCAGAGATCAGCCGGCCACCCAGAGGAAGCAGAAAAGGGAGGGATTCTTGACAGCCTTGACCCAGCTGTTGCTTGATGAGATAAATATATCCACTTTGTCTTATGTAAGGGGGTCACCGAAATGTAGGTAGCTAAAGATGCTAACAAGATGAACCTGCATTTAGTTTCTAGAATAAATGGAATGTGAGGACAGACTTTGGAATGATTTCTTCCCCTTTCCTTTCTCCCTCCTCTCCCTCCCTTTCTTTTCTTTCTCTTGCCCCCTCCCTCTCTCTCCCTCACGTCTCCATCTTTTTCTCCATCTCTTTCATTTTCTCTTTCTCTCCTCCCCTCCCTCCACCCCTCCCTCTCTTCCTCTATTTTCTGAGACAGGGTCTCTGGCCCAAGCTGGCCTCAAACTCCTTTTGTAGCCGAGGATGACCTTGACCTTCAGGTCTTCTTGGCCTCCTTCCCCTGCTGGTGCCGGGCTCCCAGGCATGTGACCATCACACCCTATTTATGCAGTGCTGGGAATAGAACTTAGGGCTTCGTCCTCTACAGCTGAGCTCCGTCTCTAGCCCTGACCGCTTCTGTTGCCTCAGTCCACAAAGAAATCACAAGAACAGGCTGTGACCGCCCCCAAAGGTGGACCAGACCCTGTCGCTCTCACCTAAGAGTATGTGGGCATTACAGCAGGAGAGAAACTGGTGAGCCCAAAACGCCGAAGGAGGAACGGTGTGGGGACTATTTGAATGAGGGAAAACTTCTTTCTTTCCCTCTTACTGTCCCCTAAATTGCGACAGATTCATAAGAAAGCCAGACAGTATTCACCATGAACTATCACCTCTTCTTGGAGGAACTGACATATTCTTTTAGGGAACACTTGATTGAAAAGTGGCTTGTGCCAGAGCTCGGGCTTTCCGGTGAAAATGTGTTCAGAAGAATTACTTTGAACTGTAAAAGGCAGGGGCTGGACCTCCGCTCTGCAACACCGCAGAAAGGCCGTCTACACAGGCAGAGAGCAGTTCTGACCGAGCGCTACATTTGAGCCAGGTGGGGAACGGGTGATCCGGGGAGGCTCACTGGTCTGCAGCCAGCCATGGCCTGCTTGGGACACCAGGACCAAGCCATAGACTAGCACTGTCCTCCCATCTGCAGAATGGGTCTAAGCAGCCAGCCGAGACTGCGGGTCCCGATGTGAGGAGCCAACGAGGGATCGCGTACCTGAAAACATTCGGAAAATCGCCAGTACTCTGCAGCCATTGTTTCCGTGGCCTTGGCACAACTATAAGCCAAATTCAACAAGGGAAGAGGGGGAAGGGAAATGCGGTGACCTGGTGGCCGAGGTGGCTTTCTCCTTAAACATTCCTGGGTCTAGTAGGTGCCTTCACAGAGGAGCACTGCACTGCCTCGCCTCGGAACAATTGCCTTTGTCAACACCTGGCAGAAAAGGGGACCCCAGCCAGGAAGCAATGGCCTCTCCCTGTCTCCCACCTCCACTGGAGTAAACAGAGCATCGTTAGCTGCAGATTCGGCACAGTTCCTTTTCCTTTATTATAACACAGGGCTAGAAGCTCAAATCTTAATAATCATGAAGCCAACCTACCAATGTCCCGGCAGCATAGACAATATCCCATCCCTGGACTGCTGTGGGAGAGCTAGCTGGGCTTTCTGGGGCTCCACTCTGGATCCTAATGAGAGCTGGGCGCTGCCAGCACTACAGGCCAGAACCGACCTCTGCCGTCTCCGATACCTTCAAAACAAAACAGGTGGTGTTCTTCATTGCTAGAAGTGGAGGCTTAAATCAAAGGCCAAAGAGTACTTAGGAGTGGGGGGGGGAGCCCCAAATACTTTAACAGACCCTGCAAATACAGACCTCAAATCCTGTTCTGGAATGGGAGATGTGGGGCTAGGGGAAGCAAGAGTTCCCTGTGAAAGTTTGGTTTGGGCCTGAGCTGAGTTTCAGCAACTTATACCCTATCGTGTAAGCCCCAAACACTGTGGTGGTGTTTTCAGGGACTGACACTTGGTATAGTGACTAGGAGAGAGAGACCTCACTGTGGGTGGCACCTTCCAAAACACCCAGTCCCTGGGAAGAGCTGTGGGTGCCCAAACACCTTCGTTTCTTCCTAAGCTCTGTGTCAACGACTGTTGCGGCCTTCAGACTCCACTGTCGTCAGACTCCAGACTCTTCAGCCCTCCATGGGCACCCAACACCAGTGACAATCCCCTTGGCTGTGTCCAGAGAGCTGAGTAGAGGCTCTCAAGCAGGCAGGCCAGGGCCAAAGAAGGGAATAGATAGCAATGATCAAGACGGCCAGCAAGGCCTTCCCAGGAAAGGCTGTGGCTAGTGCACCAGGGAAGAAGTTCCGGCTATTCGAGAGTACCCATCGTGGCAGCCTAGAGACGTGCCAGTTGTCAGCAGCACCTTGGCAAGTAAAGGGTCTTAGATCTAGAAACAGGCAGGATCTAGAGCTTAAGGAGACCCCCCAGGGAATGTCTTACCCACTTTACCCACCCTCAGTACAGATAAGAAGACAGAGAAGTTTATCTAGTTCCCTCAATTTGCCAAAATCATTCCTACTTATTTATAGACTGTATCGGGAGTTTCCCTGCCAAAGCCCACTACTCCCTTCTCCAAATAAACGACTAGGATTTTTCACCCTATTTGTTCCCCAAACTGCTATGTCTGTTGCCTGGAAGCCTGGTCAAAGCCACCCAAACTAGCACAGTGATTTCTAGACATGTGTGCTCGCTCGATGGTGTGCGCTCATGCTCAGTGCACGCACGCACATGATTGTGTTAGCTTTCCCCACACCACGCAGTTTACTTCAGACCCCCGCCCTGACTTAACAAGCTCTTCTGTTTTCAAGACTTTCAGTGATGGCCCTTGACAGTTTTTCTAGTTGCTGGGTTTGCCTGTGATCACTAAGAAGATTTATCCATCGCCTTATCTTTACAAAAGAACATTTACTGAGCCCTTGCTGTAGATGACAGCCGTTGTTCCGGACATCAAATTCATTGGGACAGACATGTTGTATTAGGCAAGGGTCTTTCTAGAAACAGAACCGGTGTCTCATAAAAAATAAACCAGGATTGTTGGAGTGGCTTACATGATACGACTTAAAAAGTCCAACTGCAGTGGTCTGCACCCTGGAGAGACAGAACCCAGCAGCTGTTCAATCCAAAAATCTAGGTTTCTCAACAGCCTCAAGTAGGTACTGAAGGCCTGAGAGGTGCCTGGAGAGTCGGTGGTATTGACTGAGTCCACATCGGTGGCCCAAGAGGCTGGAGCTTAAGGTGTGTCCCCTGGGGACACACCGCTCTCCCCGGGGACGTCGTGTTTCGGAAGATGCTTCCCACGGTGAGGTCTTTCTCTCCTACTTACTTACTGCCCCAAGCTTCAGACCTCTCTGCAAATACCCCCACAGATAGGCAAGGGCAATTTGGCCCGTCTGTGATATCTCTATATGCAGCCAAGGTGGCAATCAAGACAAACTATCTCACGCGATATACACAGCCCAGCCCTTGAGGGACTCCCACAAGGGGTCTGCAGCGTCTCCAGCTTGACGTGAGTTAGTTAACACCCTCAGAATTTCAGCCTCGAACAGAACGTATCGAAGAACTAACTAAGCAGTTTGGTTTCACTCGTGCTCTGTTGAATCTCCCTACTCTCTCCTTTGTCCCCTTTCATCAGAGAATTCTGTCTTCCTTCTCTAGCTCCCAAAGGCAGGAGTGACACAGGAAGTCCCACCCCATGAGATGTATGTCCTACTGTAAGCACTGGGGAATTCTGGTGAGGCTCTCTTTCCTGTTTGGCTCCTAGATACCAATGCAGAAGGTGACTTATTCAACTGAGGGTGGCCAAGGTAGAGAACTTGTTTTAGGAAGTTAAGTCTCTGCTATACCAAGACACTAACATTTTGAAGATAGAGATTAAGTGAAGGATCTCTCCAGGGAAAGAAAGAAAATCCAGGAAGTCGGCGGACTTGATACGTTAGAGGTGAAAACTGGTCCACATGGGCCACCTTTCAGCATCTCTCCACTCCCATCCTCCTGGAGAATCCCAAGGTGACAGAAACAGAACTTCAATGTGGTGTCAAAACCAAATGACAGGAAGGCTGACTGCCATGGCTTCCCCCTTTTAAGGCCTTGACATTGAGGGACAGCCACAATACCAAACCTTTCTACATTCATCCTCCTGGAATGCCCTTAAGTAGTGCAAACGCCCTTCAAAGATCCAAGGCCTGGTGTCAGTGTGTGATTCCTAGTGGCTTGGAGGCCCCTGTAAGTCAGTTACAGCCATCTGAGTTCTAGTAAACCAACCCAGTCACTGACTGGTGAGTTTTAACATTTTAATAAAAAGACAAAACTGGTCACACGAAACAAAGCAAGCCAAGAGATCTCTGCAGGCATGTCCCTCTCCAGGACGTGCCAAAAGTTCGCTTTAACAGGCAGTATTAATTTCAGAGTTTGAAATGGAAGCGAAGGCAGCTAGCTGTTCTTTGAATGGCCTGAATAAGCTCCCCAGCTGGAAGAATTCCTGTGTGTGCCTGTAAAAGCACCCTTACCCAGCCAGGCACGGAGGCAGTGCCTAGATGTGCCTCATTCTTGCCAAACCTGGGGAGACTCCCTGCCCCTCCCTATGCTGAATCACCGTGTGCACATATAACAAAAGCAGCTGGGCGCGAAGACAAAGCTTTCTAAAGGGTGGGTGCTTGCCACCAGGACACCTGAATACCCACCTGCTTCAGAAATGGACATGACCCGCTTTGACTGTGTTTGTGACAAATCAATGAACAGAAAGGGTCATTTTCTGCCTTGGCTTCTTTAAACCCTGTGTGTTTAAGAAGGATAAAATGCACATTAGGAACATGACAGAGCACAGCCACCACAATGTCCCAGCTCCTGCGATCCTATTCAGCTCTTCCTCTCTTCCCCTTCAGTGAGCTTTGCATAAAGCTAACCCAAACCCACATGGGTTTCTATAATATCCCAAAAGAATGACAGTGAGTGATGTGATGTAGGTGGAAACTGCCTGAAGAAACCTAAATTGTAACGGGGAAAAAAATTGACATTTTAGATTTTAAATGTTACACAGTTTTTATAAAGCTTCAGTCAATTTATTTTATTTATTCTAATGAAGAGCATTACAACTGCTTTACCGCACTGAGGCCAGCATCGATCACACCATTAATCACACCTTGTGAATAGCCACAAATCAAGTTCCAACAGCAAGCACTGAATCAGAAGCAATGAAGCATAAACTCCTTCACAATTTATGATCTCTCCAATTGCATCTTTTCAACCATTAAATTGCAAGATACCATAAATTTTTATCTTCTTCACTTCAGTCACATTATTGATTCTGCCGTGTGAAATATAGAAGTGCCGTAAATCTCGGCGATTGAATTAAATTTAAAGTCTCGACTTCGGAGAAGAAACCCCACACACTGCCATGGCTGTTAATTTACACTGAGGAACAAATGATAGAAACATTAAAATTTAAATGGACAACAGGGATTTCTAAAAGCCATAGTTACTGTCAAGCCTAGTCCTTGTCAACCTTGAGGGCTTTTTTATTATTATTAATTCAAATTTTAAAATATGAGGGAAAAGAATTAATTTTTTTTAAGCAGAAGATGAGTGACTTATTCACAGGAATGGGCAATAGAAAGATTCCTCAATGGGACTGGCAGCCAACAGTTGATATTCAAAAGGCAGGACAATGACTGCATTGTCTTACCCCATGCTCATCCCGTGATAAGTCCAAATGAATCCATGTGCCCCATACCTCTGGCTTCAGTGACGAGCCCATGGAGGCCCTGACAGTCTCAGGCAAGTGTGCTCAGTCTGATTGCTGACCGGTTTGTGGCCATGTTGTTCCTCTGGCTGCCCCTGGATGCTGTCCTTGCAACTGCCCTGCTGAGGCCCCTGTGGCTTCCTGGCTCGGCTTGGCCAATGGGAGGCACTAGTGGAATAGCAAAGTACAGGGTCAGCGAGGGGTGGGAATACCCCTGCTTCCATCCCACGGTTTGGCAGGGATTGTATCCTGACTTGACTTGTGTGTGTGGAGGCAGAGGGAGAACTCCTCCTCAGCCCAGGATCTCACACCAATCCCATCTCCTGCCCCAGGCCAGGGATTTATAAGGGCTTCTCCCTGCCATCTCCCTCCAGGTGCCTCAGCCACTATTCAACCTCAGTTCCTCTACCCTGTCCACAGCGCCAAAAAGTATCTGTTGTCAAAGTTTCATGGGTTAGGATTCAGCTTCCTCCTGGAACCTCGATGTCAAAGCACGGAGAAGATCTCAAGCACCCCAGAAAAGCAGCAGACAGCAACCTAGGCTCGTAGTCAAAAGTGGTGCCTCGTTCTCCAATGCTGAAAATCCTAAAGTAACCCCCGGCCAGACGAAGATCAAGAAATGCCCATTATGCTTTGGCAAACAGCGGTTCCTGTTTGTCACACACGGTGCCCAGGAGGGGAACAAACTGGGTCATGTAAACGACCAGGCAAGCAGAGCTCTTTTACTACAGAAAATGAGAGGAGGGTCCTGAGCAAAGGCTGGGTGGGCACACACCATTGGGGCTCAGGCTGGCTGGGTTCAACACACAGCAGTAGATCACCATCTCAGGCTGGCAGCCCTATCTACTTACTAAGCTGTGTGGATATTTTCCCTCCTAGTTCCTGTTAGGAAAAGTGAGGCTATTAAGAAAGTCACTGACAGGACAGCAGTAGTTCAAGACGCTGTTATAACAGCTGCCCCATGACCTACCTCCTCTCCCAGCTGAGGACTCCTGGAATTAAGTATATATGAACTTTCCAACTTTATAATGACCCTGGGAGATAACAGCATTGTCTGTCTCCATTAGATGCTCTCTTAGAGGCCAGGATGTCCCTGAGAGCCAACAAAGCCACTCTGGGACAAACTCTGGGCTTCAACCAACCCTACAGGAGCTATCCAGGCAGGTCCTGGCTGAACAAGATTTCTGAGGTCATTCTTGGCTCGGCCGAAATCCAAGTTAAAGTAAGAAGAGCAAAGCTGGGCAGAGCGGTGTTCACTTTCAATCCCAGCACTCGGGAGGCAGAGGCAGGCAGATCTCTGTGAGTTCGAGGCCAGCCTGGGCTACACAGTGAGTCTCAGGAATAGCCAGTAGCCAGGGCTGTGTAGAGAGACCTTGTCTCAGAAAGAGAGAGAGAGGAGAGGTGGGGGGAGAAAAAAGGAAGGAAGGAAGGAGAGAAGTGGAAGGGCAACTGGACAGGATGTCCTGCTCCCGTCATCCCAGCATTTAGAAAAGTGGAGTAAAGAAGTTCATGAGTTGAGGCCAACCTGGGCTCCACAGGGAAACTTTGTCTCATTTAAAAAAAAAATGAAATGAGGCAAAAGAGAAGATCAGGAGCCCATTCAGTGTCAGCTCTCCCATGTTTTCCAGACTCGGAGAGATTCCCACCACAGATCCATCTCCTCAGTCTATCCCAGCATTGCCAAAAAGCCATGGGGCAGTTTTGGACACTCAGGGAAATAGCCAAGGCTCAGGAGAGGGGACGCTGATGACTTACGACCCTCCACAAAGCTTCTGCTCAGTGAAATAGGAGTATATGGCAATGCCTTTCCCGCCAGACAGGTGCCCATCCTGGGGCAACCAATGCTACCAGTTTATCCACCCACCATCTAAACATGCGTGTGTGCTTTCAGAGATACTCTCTTCATATGCAAACAGATGCACATGTGTGCGTGTATATGTGTGTTAACCATATACATCCCTCCTGTACACAAGTGGTAAGATATGCACGCTGAAGTGTACCCCGTTTTTTCACTTAGCCATGTGCCATGAAGCTTGAAGCGTGAAGGAGGTCTCTTGCTGCTCAGCTAGGCTGCACTATACTCACAGAAGATGGACCAATTGGTTCCACTGTTGGTAAATGTTTGGTTGTTTCCAGTCTCTTGTCATTATGAGCCATACCATGGTAAGACCATAAGCATGCCATTCTACAATTGCTATGGTAGTTTTAAAATTGATATAACTTTTTAAAATTGTACCTTGTGTGTTGATAAACGGGTTTGAAACTTCCCTTGAACAACGAAAGCTCTGAAAGCAGGAAATGCCCTCTCGCGTGGCAGAAGGAAATGCCCTCTCACGTGGCAGCAGGAAATGCCCTCTCACGTGGCAGCAGCCCAAGGTGAATGTCCGTTGAGAGGACTCATGTGTAGTGCTGCTCTCCCACCTCCCATGAGCCCTTGCTAGGTCTCCCCGGCCACTGAAAAGTCGTTCTGGCCTCAGACTGTGAGAATGAAGCGCTTAGCCTGGAGACGCTTGCGACGGGGCATCCCCTTCCCATCTGGGGTCCCCTCTGCTAATAATGACTTTGAGGTTCCTTCATCTCTCGAACCTTACTTGAGAGCAAACTCTATGAAAACACCAACGTCACCCCAAAGAATGAACGGGTGACCAAAAAGAAGGACTTTTTAAGAATTAGTGAAAACAGAAGGAAAGATGCGGTCCAGAAGCCGCCCACAACAAGCCTCATCCCTGTCCTGTGGGGCTTCCATGCTTCCGACCATGCCCCACGGTCTTCCATTCACTTCCCAGTCGAAAATGTCCCCTTTCGTCGGTCACATCGGCATTTCCCCAGGCTCCTCAGTGCCTACCCTTTTTTCCTTATCTTTTAAATTGCCTTTTTCATTCCATTCACTAACTCCGCCGCTGCCAATTCTTTCATTCTCGATTTCAAACCAGGAGAAATCAGATTAATTTTTTATGTGTTCCTCAAATCCATAAATCTAATTTTAAATTCCAAAACAGCTCTAACATCTTTGAAATGTTAATAACCCTATAAAAATATTCACATTAGCCCAAATTATATGATTAATGTGGCATCTTCGCCATGAACATTTTAAATGACTTTAAACACATGACTTGTGGCAGTTACTGTGTGCCACGAGTTCTATCTTAGAAAATGAGAGGCTGGATGATGTTACCTGATAAATGTAACTTCTAAATAATCACCAAACACTTCCCACAGCTAGGCCCCATCTTGACTCATTCTGTAACCAATGGAATGCCGTGACTGTTCGGGAACTTAACAGTATACAAGGTGTGAGCCAGCAACACACCAGCATGGGTACTTACTTTCTTTCCTTTTTCTTTCTTTTTTTTTTTTTTTTTTTTTTTAGACCGAGTTTCTCTGTGTAGTTGTAGTTTTGGTGCCTGTCCAGGATCTCGCTCTGTAGCCCAGGCTGGCCTCGAACTCACAGAGATCCGCCTGGCTCTGCCTCCCAAATGCTGGGATTAAAGGTGTGCGCCACCACCACCCTGCACCAGCATGGGTACTTTCACCTGTAACTGTAAGGGAGTGGGTAAGGAGCTGCAGATGCAGCCGAGTGGCAAAGCACTTGTCTGCTGTGTACAGAGTTCTGGGTTCAAGCCTCCTAACTGGAAACAAATTGGGAACTGTTGGGGTGAAACACAGGTCTAGACACTCAAGGACAGGAAGCCCAGCTCTGTTCTAAGAGGAACAGGAAATGAAACCACAAACTCACTGGAACTGGAAATTCATCCAAAACCTTCCATGTCCCCTCAGCAAAGCCACGCTCTCTTGTCTCAGCCTCTTTGCACATCTGTTTGTGTTTGGGGCTGACAGTATGGCCTTCTTTGTTTCTCCCTACATATAATACAAGATGGCTATCTTGCAGTTTCTGAGTTTTCTCACCCTCCCTCAGTTATAAAGATTGACAGCATCAATTCCAAGTCCACACGCTTGTGAGAGACACTTGGATTGGTACGTGTTGGGCCAGGTATCCTTTTCAGCCCAGCATACAATGGGAGTAGCATCACTCAACACACTTTCTTCTGTGACTTTCCCATTACGTTAACCAAGGACAGCCTGTAAGAAGTTTCATTGTGAATTATAGGGACCATTCAGACAATGATGACCAGAAAGGAAAAGTCTCTTGGAGATGCGTGAATGTCTGTCTCTTGGCCTCTATCTAGTTAAGGAGTATGGCTTCACTGCAGATTTATTCTGAATGACTCACCCTTAGTCCAGGGCACACCATTGATAAAGAAGGGCCAGTCACATAATGTGCAGAGCCCAGATCAAACGGAAATGCTGGGCCCCTTATTCAACATCTGTTGAGAATTCAAAATGGACTGTCTGAGAATGGGGCCCTTCTCGGGCCAGAGCCCACGGGACCAAAGGAACCACGTTTTTGGAACTTACGCTGCCTGACAGAGAGACCCCCATGAAGTGGGGAGAGAGTCACCCAAGCACTCCCAGCAGCCTCTTGGATAACCAAGTAATGCTATTTTACCGTTTAAGTGTGCTAATGGTCTGCTCATTATGACTGAGTCCCAGTGCAAACAGGTAGACGGCAAGTAGACTTTTGGCAAAGATCCTCTCCACCCTCACCATATTCCTTTACTTCGAACACATCCCCTCTCTCACCATTTAGCAAATAGCAGGCACTTGGGACAGAGAAACTTCCAGAGCAATAAGTGTTCCATGGTAATAAAGTGTTTATGAAGAGGCTGCTGAATTCTACATTCTCTCCTTTGATAACCACCCATTTAGAAAGCACTAGATTTGGGGTGGTAATTGAATTATAAAGCTGTTAGATCCTTGCAGTCAAGGCAATCCTCCTGTGAATGGACTTATGTCACTAACCCTGATGTAGCTCCTGGGAGTCCTCCGGAACCCCAGCCAGAGAGCCAAACCAGCTTCATTTTCCAGGGACCATGAGGTCTTTTGCCATAACCGATACTCAGTTTCTCTTCCACCAGGTATGTGCTAATTCTCGGGGGCGTGGAGTGGGGGGTGCATTTCCTACTTTTTACTTTAAATGTAATTGAACCAGTCCTGGCAGGAACATCTGGCCTTGGCCATGTGGAGGCTTGGGTTTTTTCTTTCTTTCTTTTTTTTCTTTTTTGCCCCAAGTGCATGTCTTGCTCTAGGGTCAACAAAATAATCAAAACCTAGCCCCCAGGGAGGAAATTTTATGGTTCTCATTTATTTGATCCCCAATCTACTAAACTCCACGCCATAGTCAATCAACTGTAAAATCAAGAAAGGATGCACAGCTAGTTTGAACAGAAAAGACAAACTCCATGGGCACCTGGACTGGTGAAGTTAGAAACAGATTGATGGAGCCCGAGTTGGAGGCCGATCGGGCTTCAGTGGAAAATACCTAGGAGTAGAGAGTGCACTCATTTATTATTTCCACAAACAGAAACCGTCTTTTGAAATGCTGAGCCGAACCCTAGTTAACCGGCCTTCCAGCCCAGGCAATGGTCCAGATTGACAGGCTCATACTGGCAGAATGGGACAGCGGGGAGGTAATGAAGGGACAGCTCTTTAGAAGCCGCAGGCCGAGGCTCGCAGAGGGCGAGTTCTGTTCAGAGGTACCAACCACTGCCCCGTGGCCACCCTGGGCCATCTCTTCAGTGACCCGCCCCTCTCTGCCCTCACATCACTGGGCCGACCCATCCATTGATCTCTAATGCTTGCCTTGCTTAATGTAATTGGAATGTCAGAGAATAAAATGTGGTTAGCTGCCCGTTATTCTCCCTCTCATAAAACTCACCCTTGGACAGAGAGATCGGCCTTTGATGAGGACTGTCACAGGGCTTCCAAAGAACACTTATTTCTACATATTCACGGGAGCCATTTGAAGCATTGGGGACTCCAAGTAGAGCAGGATTTAAATGAGAAATAAAAGAGCCACCAAGGTCTCGGACATCCATATGACTAATGGCTATGTGCTTTTTCTTCCCCTAGCCCATGTAAGCTTTCTACCCGAGGGTCCACAGGTCCTTCCTTGCCCACCACCAGCACTTGTCTCATGGTACCTTTGGAAAGAGGAATTTTCTGCCCAGGGTCTGGCTGGGGACACCATATTCCTGTAAACAACCAGAGACCAGCTCAGTGGTAAGTTTATAGACTCATTAAATGAATCCATGAGCTTCCAAGGGGAAATGCACATAAAATAAGACTTAAGGCAGAGGAGCAGGTACCACGTGGGTGTTCTAGATTCCGTCTCTGTGAGGTGCGGAAAATACACCTTCGGTTGACTGATCCTCAATTTACACTTAAGCTGTGAAACAAAGCCCATGTTGGAGTTCTGGAAGCCAGGGGCTGGGCAAAAAATTTTCAAGGTGGGTGGGAACGTGAAGAGAGATGACAAGAACTTAGAACTGGTCAAAACAGGACCAAGCAGTCAAAAGTCCTCCCTTAGCAACCGGACTTCCTGCCTACTCTCAAGTAGACCATGCTGAAAACATCACACGGACGTAAGAGCTACTACTTGACAGGGAGCCCAAGTGGGGACTCCAGAGGCACAGCTGTCCCCGCTCACCCCTAGCTAGCAGCCCCCTGGGAGATCTATAAGTAGAGGACATTTAGGCTCAAGAACAACCGGGCCCTGAACACAGTGGAAGACTTTGGCCATTGAGATGGGTAGGGACCAAATTTAAAAGCAGGTCACATTCAAGCCTGTCTCACTTCGGCTCAGCCATGGACTTTGTACGTATACTCAGAGCTATGTACTAGTAGACAGTCCATGGACACCCAAAATTCATCTTTCTTTGCTCCTTGTGAAGAATAATTTGAGCATGCAAGAGTTTTTCAGTTTAGTTGAAGCTTTTTCTGTGAATTGCCAAACACAGAGTAGGTTACTCCATGGTAACATGCTTGCTCCATGGTTACTTACTTAATCCATGGTAGATTACATGTCCAAATGACTCCTCCAATCACCTCCTGAAACACGGTATTGAGGCAATTAATGTAAAAGAAAGCAGATAGAGGGATCGGAACTCATCAGATAGTGCATGTCTGCAGAATGGAAGAACCCCTCAAATGCTGAAGCACAGGGGAGATTGAAGGGCCCGGTGGGAAGGGCGCCATGGAAAGAGCTCGCAGACACCAAGTTTTCATTATCTTCTAAAGCAGTCTCTTACCTGATCTGGGAAGGCCCTTGAGGATGCAAAATAGAATTCTCACAGTTCAGGAGGAGAGTCTGGGGGAGTATTCTGGGCTGTCAGGAGACAATCCAATAATGAGCACCAAGTCTTCAATAAAGACAAACAGAATAAAAGGGCCGTGTTAAAATTACCGCAGTCTTGCATAATAGCTGCCTGCAAAGATACTACAGAAATGGTAATGAGCGCAACAATGGTCTGAACTTGGAGTGTTTTTATTTAAAAGATTCTAATTAACCAGAAAATGAGCATTAATCTTGGCAACTTGGAAAATAACAACATGCCATCCTATTGCTACCAGCCAAAAAGGTAAAAAAAGAGAACAAGAAAATCTTGTCTCGGGGAAACAAGACCTTTGAAACACTGACAATCCGAAGCACCGACTGCAATGTACGTCGAGGCACATGCTTGCGTCTAGATGGTCCGTTTACGATGGCTTCCTCCACTCCATATCCCCGCATTCCCGAAAAGCACAGCTCCAGTCCGTGGTGCCTGTTTTTGCAAGTTAGGTACTTCAGTGAGTGTTGAGTTATTCAGAAGTTGCATGCTAGCAGGGGAGTGCTTTTTGTCCCCAGTATCTTCAACACTTGGGAAATCCGGCAGGCTCCCTCACCAGCTGCAGCCTGCCTCTAGTACAGGGGGCGAGTTAGATGCCGAAGGCCACTTGACTGGCGTGTTCTAAGAATCCAACAAAGGATGTGCCGGCACACCGAGGCCCCTGTCACCGCTCTGTTCAAGTGCAGAGGCTCTTGGTAGATGCGTGTCTCACTAAGCACGTGGGAAGTGAGCACAGCCCCCGCTGAAAGTGTATTTAATGTAGCTAACCCATTGAACTCCGCAGACCAGCTCCCTGAAAGATGGTACCGACTAGAGGCTGGCTGAGAGACACTGCCAGCTGTCACCACCCAGAGTCATGCCATGCCAGCACTGAGGAGGCTGAGGAAAGGAGAGTACTTAGTTTGAGGCCCGAGGAGCTACACAGTCAGAATGTCTCAAAAACAAAACATTCTAAGTACCATTGCTACCGGATGTCTTACTGTTTTTTTGTGCTGATGTAATTCTGGAAATTCCTGAATGAACCATTGTGAGTTAGGGACTATGTGCAATTGTTATTTTATCCACTACATAGGTTACTTGCTTTTCAATGGATGAGGAACAGGATGTCTTCTATAAATAGTGGAAACAGACTACAAGATATCAACTGGCCATCTTAGTTAGCCATCTAGCATTGGAAAGCAAACTTTTAAACAAATAACCAAACCAAACCAAACCTCCAACATGCTCCCACACCATAGTCTCTGTATTCAAAATGAGGATGCCTAAAATTTCAAAGCTCATCCCTCACAATTAATTACTCAACAGCGCAGCTTAGAATCATGAAGGCTGAACTTAAATGCATACACCCCTTTGCTTCCCAGCCCATGACTTGTCCTCAATGCCTCTCCTTGTGATTCCCCAAGATCCTCAAGCTGGGCATCCTAAAGTTATCCATTGCTGTGTAATGATGAGTGAGCAATGAACAACATTATTCACCCCAAGAAGGGCAAAGATGATTCTTCACAAGCCTGGTTATTGCAGTTACTTACAGGAGCATGGGTGACTAAAAGGCAGATGTACTTTTAGAAGCCTACCCCCACACATGTGGCACCTCGTCGGGGCCGCATGACTGGTGTTGTGGCAGCTCCACCGAAGAGTCTTCTCTCCCCCAGCAACTGTCACTGCTTACATAGCCTAGGTGAGGGGCTTTGCAAGTCTGGCAACTCTCTTGTCAGTTTTTGAGGGTCTGTCTTCCCTCTACAACAGTGGTTCTCAACCTTCCTGACACTGCAACCCTTTAATACAGTTCCTTATGTTGTGGTGACCCCAACCATAACATTATTTCATTGCTACTTCATAACTATCATTTTGCTGCTGTTATGAATCGTAATGTAAATATGTGTCATGCAGGATGTCTTGGTTAGGGTTTTTATTGCTGTGAAGAGACACCATGACCACAGCAACTCTTAGAAAGGAAAACATTTAACTGGGGTGGCTTACAGTTCAGAAGTTTAGTCTATTATTGTCATGGCAGGGAACAAGGCATAGAAGCAGATGTGGTGCTCAAGGCAAGAGTCCTTACACCTTGATCCAAAGGCAACAAGAAGTAAACTAAAACACTGGGCATGGCTTGAGCATATATGAGACCTCAAAGCCCACCTCCACAGTGATGCACTTCCTCCAACAAAACCACACCTACTCCAACAAGGCCACACCCACTCCAACAAGGCCACACTTCCTAACAGTGCCTCTCCCTTTGGGGGCCATTTTCTTTCAAACCACAGGATATCTGATATATGACCCCCCCAAAGGGGTCACAACCCACAGGTTAAGAACTGTTGCTCTATAATGTTTCAATCTGAAACAAATAACTACTCATCTACTAAGGTGGTCTGTCTTATAAAACTCTCCAGAAGAAGCCTACCCCGGAAGCATCTGGTGGAGCTGCCATGCCCCCACCCTACGCCTGCCTTCATCCCTGAATTTCTCTATTCACTAAAATTCCAGCAATGCTGAAATGTCTCCTCACTATGCTAACTCCATACATCTCCATTTTTTTCTTCCTAAATGCTAATGTTCATCTCATCACCAAGGTATCCTTCCAAACACACCCTTTATGAGTTTACCCTACTTCCCCGTTTGGCTTCTTGCTCAAATCGCCTGTTAGAGGTGCACTGAATATCCTAACATGCCCATATCCATCAGATTCTTGTCACAGCTTCAATAACTGGACATGGCTTTTGGCAAAACCCTGGCCTGAGCAAAAAGGAAGTGTACCGGGCTTCCTGTGGTTTTATGAGGCCTCTTGCTGTGGTCCTCATCTGACCCAACATCCTCCAGCAGGCGGATAGCCCATGAGATGGAGGCACCATGATACCCAGGAGCTGCAAACCCATGTCTGATCACACACTGCCTAGATGACGCCCGTTATCCAGTACCCAGAGCTCCAGACCTCCTCGTCCCAATGTCCTAATCTTGCGGCCAAAGAGAGCAGAAACGCTGTATGGTGGCCAGGCAGATGGGTTGAGAGGGTCACTCTGAGCATCAGTGGCAGATGCCAAGCATCACACGAACAGTGATCAGTGTATTTCATGGCCCAGGCCAGGATCCCTAAATCCACAGGTCATAGGGAATACAGGCAAGGGTAACCCGGGAGCAGCTAGCAAAATCCCATAGGGTAGGCACAAGGGTGGGAATGGAGACAGCTGAGGACCATCTGCCTTCAGAAGAACTCAGAAGTCACCTTCCAGGGAAGGATTGTTCCCTTGATGCTACTGCCAAGGGGCTAAAGGGTGCTGAAAAGAAATGTATGTTCTTGAGAGTTAATTTTTAAAAATAAAATATTTACATCTTGTTTATAGTATGTCCCCTGGTCTTGTGGTCCTGACAAGCAAGAGTGGATCAAGCCTCAGAATTTGTCTTCTCTCATCAACTTGAGCCATGTTCCCTAGGCAGGATTTCCAGGGTGAGGAGCAGTCTTTGCCAGAAGGACTTACACCTTCAAGCTCCCTCAGCGGCCCCGCCCAGATGGCGTTGAGCAGGCACCCACCAGGGAAGGTCCAGGCTCTGTACCCTGCTATTAAACAGGCTGGCAGGAAGTCTGCCAGCATACGGTTAGCATGCATGCTGGGCTCTGGGCAGGGTCTTGGATGCTCAGTAACACCCTTTCCTCACCAGAGTGTGGTGACTATGTCTGGGAGCTTTCTTGAAGAACACCCCAGAACCATCGAGATCATTAATACAGAGTGCCAGTTTCTATTCCTTAAATTGAACCAAGAACTTCGCCCTTTCCTCCCTCTTTGTCATTTGCAGCACCTATGGCATTTTTTAAGTTAGGTGGACCATTGTCTATGAAAATCTGTCTACCAACAAATTGTGTCACTGACATATTTTCTTTCAGCGAAGAACATTTGAAGTCCTTGCGTCATTAGGCAAAATATATGGCCCAGTTAGTTATTTAAACCCCTGAAGACTTGAAGAGAATTTCTTTTGCCTTGGCTTTTGCAGATCCAGGGAGAATGTGCCCTCTCCATCAGAAGTGACACCCTGCTAGATGCTTCCATATCCTGCTCCACCGAGTTTTTTCTTTTCTTCTTTTTAATTTTGTTATTATTATTATTATTTGAGTTCAACAAGAACTTCTGAGACTATTATTTTTTTCTTTCCTTTTGAGGATATCCAGGAAAGAAAGGGTTAGTTTGAGAGACACACTGATACTCTCCTAAGACAGAGCAGGAGTTCAGCTGCTCTGGGGAGAGCTGACAGATTAGGACCCGAGCACACGAGCATGGCTACACATCCACTCACCTCTGCACATGCCACTCTTTCCCCGGGCTTCCTGGAAGGGCAAGCCACTGTCAGTTAGAACAACAGCTCAGAGCCTCCGCAGAACAATAGATTTTGATTAGAAAAACGCTAATGCCATATCTATTTGTTAATTGTAGACTCTTAACAATTTCTGTCAAATGTGGGATTCTTTTTTTAATTTCTGAAGAGTAATCATGGGCTTCCGAAATTCTGTGTGAGCCCTTTGGGTTCAGGCTTTTGTTTGAAAAATGTGGGGGGAGGGAGGGGAGGAAGAACAGTAAGAGGATGTGATGGAGTATTTCTCCTTCCAAGGGTACTTGAGACAACAAATGTTGAGCTTACAGTTAGAATCACAAAGAACCAAAGATAGCCACCTGAAAAGTTTTGATCAAGATGTTTACATTTTCAATTCAAGCACTGGACTTGAGAGAGGGAAATCAGAGAACACATGTAGAAGCCCCACTTTTTATTTTCACACAAGGCATCTCAATTAGTGTCTCAGGGTTAGCACGGATTTACTGTCTACTGTAATCGAGACAAAATAAGAAACCATCCAAATGAAAGAAAATTACAACCGCAGGAGGAAAACCATTGTTTTCTAGGTAGGAGAGGGTGTTTGGGCCATTCAGCGTCATAAAAGCAAAAATGAAATTAAATATCAATTAAAAGGCTGGCCTAAGACAGGTGCATTGAACTGCTGGGGCCAGAGCTCTGTAAAGTGCGACAGGATCGTCCTGAGCTAGCCGTGTTTGGAGGTTAAGAGATTCAGAGAGTCAAACTTGCCTGGGAATATTTGACGAATAGTTGAGACAGGCCAGCCAGAAAACTCCTTAGCGCCTGGGGAGTTGAAGTCCACAGCTTTTCCTTTTGAAGGAGGGTTCTGGCCTTCTGAGACAGAGCTGGTGATGGAAAGAGAGAGAGCACAATGCCTTGTCTTTTGAATGTGTCTCCTACTTGAGGCCCAAATTTGGCTCGTGGCCGGTCCTAGCAGGACACTGGCTAGAAAGGAACAGGTCCTTTGTGAAGAACTCCCAACTGTACCTCGGTAGAGTACAGCAAACGCACACCGCGCATGCAGCTGTGCTTGGGGAACCCTTCAACTGGTAACAGGAAGAGGAGAGCCACCCTCTTCCGCCTTCCCCTGAGCGCTGGAGTCCTCAGTGCTGGAGTCCCCATCCACTGCCAGGATCCAGCCGAGAAGGGAGACCCCATCACCACACAGACAGAGTTCAGAGTGCTTCTGCAAACATCCCTTTGGGCTTCTGAAAAACATCTGGTAGGGACAGCTATTTGGCACAGTCATAAAATCCGGTGGAGCCAATGGGGTCCAAAAGTCTGTGAAAACTTCACCACTGGCTCCCAGCTTCCTTTTTTGTGACTACACTATTTAGGAAAAATTACTCTCTTTGGTTTTGGATCTTTACAACTTAATAAAATCATCCCAACACTTAACATTATAGTTTACACGTTCCACAGGCTCACTCATTGAGACAGGTCTCTCCCCAAGCTAAAACCTCTTTGCTTTGACAAGCTTTGGGAATGTGCCTGTCTCTGCCCCTCAATGCTGGGGTTACGGTCACATGCAGCCTTGCCCAGCTTTTCATGTGGGTTCTGGGTTTTCAAACTCAGGTCCTCGTGAACTCAGAGCAAGTGCTCTTCCCACTGAACTCCTCCTACCCCACCTTCAAACTTCCAGTTCTTGAGTCTACCGGTATGAATGGACACAGCAGACCAACCAACAGATTAAGGAACACATACACTAATTAGGTTCACAGGAGAATCACAGGGATGAAAAGCGAGCACCCCAAAGCCCAGTGTGACTTAGAAGCTTATGTACCCTCCTCATAGGGCAGAGGGACGTAGAGGCTGCAGACAGTTGTAGAGGAAATGATTTCTGTTGGGGATAAATGGGCTGAAAGCAGAGATAAGAGCCAGAGACCAGGCATATCTCACCTACAGATGTGCTGGGCCTCCCTTCTCCCTCCCTGTTTGATGATGTTACACAGGGGAGATCAAGGCCATTTCTTTCTGTCTCAGCGACCTCCCTTGTGGAGATGAAGGAACTTCAGGGAAAGCCTCCGTTTGTGCTTAGGACTCCCAGTTTCAAAGCCAAAGAGCCATGCATTTGGAGTGATCATCTTCTCAGCCCCAAGTAATTAAATAAAATAAACACTAGTTGAAGGTGTTATACATACAGTACTTGGATTTTAGGCCCCGGGCTGTCTTCTGTTATATAATCTTTGAATTCAACAAATACAACTATCAACACACCTAAACACAGTTTGTGTTTGTGTTCAGTCGGAGAATTTAGTCTTTTTTATCACGCACCAGTTAACAGTGGCTGCATAACAAATCACCATGGAACTTAGTGGTCTCTACTACAAGCACACTGTGATGTCTAAAATTAAAAGGCTGAGTGTGCTAAGTGCTGATGGAAAATCCTGCACACTGCTCCAACTGGCACTTCCAAAGTTCTTCCCAAATGTCCTCTTTGTCCTGTTCACTAGTTCATCTTGTGTGTTCTGTTTTTTATGTCATGGTAGTCTTCTTTGCACCTCACTTTCTCTTAAATCCTCACTCAGTGTCCTCAAAGGTCACCAAGCTCCAACTGAGCACTTCTTCGAGGTTCTTCCAAATTCTGCCCTCCTCCAGTTCCAAAGATACCAGGGTACATTTTAGGCTTGATGATAGCGCCATGTCTCTTCTAATTACCAAAACCAGGCCCAGCTGTTCACTGGTAGATAAGTAGATAGGCTAAACTCCGTGGTTTAAAATGACAGTAATAATTTATTAGTGCTTCAGAATCTTCTGCAGAGGAAAGGCTGAGCAGGGGACACTCACCTCTTTCCAGCAGACACAGCTAAGGCAACTTGTCAGGGCAGAAGGGAGTCAGAGAACCCAGTTCCCAGGTCGTCCATTTGCAGGTTGGAGCTGGCCACTAGCTTAGAATTTAGCCTGGGCTGGGGGTCAAGAATAATAGCCCCCCAAGAAGACCTCCATGTGCCCTGTTTTCCTCATTAGATGGTGACTGGAGTCATCATGCCCAGTGAGGAAGGCAGCCTCATCATGCCCAGTGAGGAAGGCAGCCTCTTCCGGTCAGCTCAGCAAGGTAAGCTGTTTAAACACATGCTGTCAAAAGTCAACACAATATAAACGGGTATACTCAGAGGATCCTTGCTTGCTAGAATGGTGTATTCATTCGGAAATTGCTTCCCATACACCTCAGGACAGAGTTGATGTGCTGCTGGCTTCCCATAACAAGCCTGTCATTTGCTGTCACATTAAGGAGGCAGCTGCAACTATGTGAATGGCTATGAAGCTCAAGCAAGTTCCAACTGACATCTTTTTTCAAATGGTACCCAAGTCTCTCACTTCCTACCCTAGGGCTTCTCCATCTGCGCATAGGGTGTCTGTGAGAGCTCCCATGACCACACATGAGGCCACTGAAGGGGATCAGGAGAGTGAATGGAAATCAGTAACTTACAACCAGTGGGGGCAGAAGCTGACAGATGTTGGGCAGAGCAGCCTGAAATGTGTTTTCTACCTTACCCAGAAGGCACTGGGAATCAAGTGTCCATCCCTGCACGGTTGACCGTCACAAGAGCACACGTGCTTTGGGGTTTCCCATTGTTTACTCTCTCCAGTTCATTACTCTTAATCCCCAGGTCATTCCTCAAATTAACCAACACACCAGCTGTCATCTCAGAGTCCGCTTTCAGGAGACGCCAGGACAGGACAATGCTCCCAGAATCGCTGGATCCCCGGATTCATGCTTGAGGGTACCAAATCCCAAGTTCAACAATGTGTGTGGAAAATAAGCCTGATTCTGTTGTTATTTGCAGTGGGAAGCATTTCTAACTGATATAAGCATACTAAGGGAGAGACAGGCTAAATCTAGAAGGATGGAAAAGGACCAGTTGATGAGGGGTTCCAGAGAGTGGTTGGCATGTCTGTGGAATGAATTCAGCCCTCATCATTGGTGACTGGCTGGTCTGAGCGTCCATTAGCGCCGAGGGAGGAACAGCTGGTAAGACACTAGCCCTTGTGAGGCTGGACTGAGATGTGCTAAAATTTCACTGTCACTAAATAGCGGCAAATCCAAGCCGGAGATGCGGAAGGACAAGGCTAAAGATGAAGCAAATCTCATTTTTCTGAAGTTATTCACATTTGTCTTCCTGCCAGATTAATTCAGACTTCTGTGCCGGTCATGTCCTTTTCTGTTTAGACCCATTTTCATGATGGCTCAACACTGCTTTATGATTAATTAACCTCTGTGAGCAATGTACTTCTTAACTTGTGTTATGTCACATAAAAAGCCATATGAATTACTACAGTTTAGTCTCCAAGTTCTGAGAGATACAATCAGTTCTAAACTTTAAAAATTTAGGATACTAAGCCTAGCACTTGGGAGGCAGAGGCAGGCTGATCTCTATGAGTTCAAAGCTAGCCTCATCTACATATAAAGTTCTATGCCAGCCAGGGTCACATAATAAGACTGCCTCAAATAAATAAATATAAATATTAAATAATAAATCTAGAATATATAATAATAAATACTATAAATGCACAAATAAATAATAAATCTAGAATACTATTGAATTCTCATTGACTGAATCTTTAAAATTTTTGTTTTTTTAAGTTTAGCATGTTGTTGAAATCATGTATTATCCAATTTGCAAAAACATTCATAGTGACTTGAAGTAATGTTAAATCACAGACAAATACTAATACCTAAATATGCATACATACCCACAAAAATAGATACATGTATCATAAACACCACAGCCAATATTTTCATTGTTCCAGGTAAAGTATATAAAAATATCCAATTCAACTGGAGTTTTGGGTTAAAGCCTACACCCACGTTCTCCTACAAATGACTGAAGACCCATGTCTCATGGTCCATGGAGACTTCTATGGGTCTGGTTTAAGGGTACACTGACACTTTCCCCTCTTCTCCTTGGGGACTTCCTGTGGTGAAGAGCAAGGCCTTTTCCATTCATTTGATAGTCAGTTCCTTGATGGTTGAATTATGTCTGCCAAGACCTCAGGAGAGGATTCCGACAAGCAAGTACCAAAAGACACCCTGATACACATCGTCTGGTCAATCTTTGCGAGCAGAAGGGAACAATGGCTGACAGCTAGGCATAGCTTCCATGAACTTCTCTAACATGACCCACTGTATCCTCTTAATTCTTCATGAAGAAAAATTAACCCATAATGGTCTAGTATAAATCCAGACACCCAGAACGATAACAACTAAAATATTGAGCACTTAATGTATGCACGGTTCTAACTGCTTTTCTGATGTTATGTCATGCACTGATTCAATAAGACCATGAAGTGGCCTTTTTTCCTGGACCCATTTCCCATAGGGGAAAACTGAGGAAGACAGAGGTTAAGTAAGTTGCCTAAGAGCTCAAGCTTGACAAACCTCAGCAGTCTGGTTTGAAAGCCCGTGGGGTGTTTTGTTGCTGTTGTTGTGGTTTTAATTTCCTTCGTACAAGAGTGTAAGACATGGAAGTCAATTGAAAGGGACTCCCACTGTCAAAATCAGAAACAATTCAGCATCTAAGAAATTACATCACAGCCAGGTGTGGTGGCCCAGACCTGGAATCCTAGTACTTGAGAAGCTGAGGCAGGAGGATTGCCAAGAGTGAGAGACCAGCCTGGGCTACACAACATGGTGAAATCCAGGCTATTGCATCAAAGTCAGTGATAGTAAAAGATTATAAATCCCTGAATAGAACTGAGTTCTACAAGTCCATGTGAGAGAGAGCGTGGGGCGGGGGGAGAGGAGAGAGAGAGAGAGAGAGAGAGAGAGAGAGAGAGAGAGAGAGAGAGAGAGAGAGAGAGAGATTAGATTGATTAATCAGATGTTTGTTGGATGAGAATGTTGTTTGTTACATTAGAAAGCTAATCAAATATAAAGAAATAGAAGCGAACTGGGGAAGTGCCATTTGGTAACTACCACAGCAGCAACTGTTAGAAGTGAAAAATCATATAAATTAGTGGGTAAAAGCTTGAGGAATGGCAAGGTGTGTCCACACATGTGAGCTATCCTGCCAAGACACCTACTTATTACAAAAAGAACATAGTGTATTTACACTAGAGAAACGGGCAATTAGCACCTTAATCGAAGGTTCAAAATTCACATCAGCGGTGATGGACAAAGGGGTTTCTGTGCCTTCCATTCCCTGCAGAGTTCCTGCTGCATTCTTGCTGAAATTCCATAGTTTGAGTCAAATCACGAGGAAACTTTAGACAAACCTAAATGAAGGGACATAAAACAAGTTGCTTGTAGTCTTAAAAATGTGTCTGTTATGAGAAATCAAGTGACTGTTTCAGCTTAAGACAGACTAATGAGACACGAGTTGACTGTGGTGTGTGCCCCAAAATCTTCGTTTTTTGCTGTAAAGAGCGATCCTGGGACCGAGTGGAAAACCCTAAGCAAGATTAATAGACAAAATAACAGCATTCTATCAATGAAAATTTCCCGACTTTGATAGTTACACTGTGATTATGTAGAAGGAAGTTCTTCTAGTTAAGAAACACATTAAGCCGGGCAGTGATGGCACATGCCTTTAATCCCAGCACTCGGGAGGCAGAGCTAAGAGAATCTCTGTGAGTTCGAGGCCAGCCTGGGCTACCAAGTGAGTTCCAGGGAAGGCGCAAAGCTACACAGAGAAACCCTGTCTCAAAAAAACAAAAGAAAAGAAAAGAAACACATTAACCTATTTAGGAGCAAAGGAATATTGAGTTTTAAACTTATTGCCAGTCATTTAGAAAAGTTACACAGACACACATTATAAACATGTATGTTTGTATACAGAATGAGAAAATAAAGAAGCAAATGTAAAATTGTTAATATTTGGGAGGTCTGGACAAGGAGGTTATGTGAATCTTTCGTATCATTCTTTCAATAATTTTTCTGTAATATGAAATTGTGTCAAATACATTTTTTATATATCTGGAGAAGGAATCAGCATCACTATTCAAATTCAGAGCCTCTGTGCCTGGGATTCCTGGTCAGGTGATCAAAAATCTAATTCAAATTGGCCCAGACAAGAGAAACAGAAATTACTGTTGGTCCATGCTGTCTGGGGTAGAGCTGACCTAAGACACAGCTGGCCAGTCCCAGTGCCATTGTGTCTTGGCTCTTTTCTTTTTATCCCAGCCGCCACTGTGCTGGCGTCATTCTCAGTGCTTATGTGGAGGCTCCTGGAAGTTCTAGGTTCAATATCTTCTCAGGTTTAGATCCATTTGAAAACACAGAGACCCCTCTCACCAGTACAGCAGAGGTCTTATTTACCTGGTGCGTCCCATAAGCTACCACACACCTGGTTCCAGAGATATCTCAGTGGTCAACATTTCTGGTTTAGCTAAGCTGAATGACAGGTTCACTCCTGGAGCTGTGAGTAGAAATGGCACACGTAAGGAAATTAGGGGTACCCACACCAGGTTTGGGGAATACAAACACTAGACACCCACAGATTCCAAACTATTTATAACAATTTAACTCATCCCTCTAAATTCGTGGCTTAAAACAACCACCATCTATTTGTGCACAACTCTACAATTTAGTCCAAGTTCAGCAGGAGCAGTTTGTCTTTACTCCACATGGTGGCAGCTAAGTGGCTTGATGACGAGGACTCCTGGGTCCATTTCCAAGACAGCTCCTTCATGGGAATGATAAGAACATGCTAAACCATCAGCTGAGGCCACAATTCTCCTGCATAGGTGTCTCTTTGTGGCCTCATGGGCTCCCTCATAACATGACGACAGGCTTCCCAGAGAAAGAAAGGGATGATGCTACTCATCTGAAATGTAAGGGATTAAACCCCATCTCCTGAGGAGTAAAGCCCCAAAGAGACGGCTCAAAGGAGTGATGAAGTAAGTTCACCTCTCTAGACAGAGTGACAAAGAGTGTCTACCTGTCTTTAAACCATTCTCTCTTTTCGCATTCAGGGATTGATTCACAACACCACCATTGCCAGAGTGACAGCCAGAGTTCTTAGGCCCCATGTTTTTGCTCCCACAGCTGTCCCTGGGTTCTCACTAAGCTCTGAGGTGCCTCTGCTAAGCCTTTAAGGGAATCCTTGGACCGGGGCTGTGTCTCAGTGGTATTGCACTCGTCTCACACTCGTAAAGCCCTGACTTCAATCCCTGTCCCCACAAATAGTAGCATCCAGAACAAAACTATACCTTCTAGTCACTGAAGTGACTAGATCTAAGTGAAGGATCCAAGTGTGTGTGAGCAGAAGCCAGACACTAATTCATCTCAGCAATGTGGGCAGCAATATTCTACCCACCCCAAACATACACACACTTATTTGTTATTTTTCTGTTTTTAACAAAGCTTGAGTCCAGATGTGTATTTCTTCGCCATAAGTGGTGGTGGGGCAGGTGCAAGCATATGAAAATGGCATTTAGCACTAGGAAGTGGTACAGAGATGATGTCTTCTGTGGGGACAGCTGTTGCTCGGGTCTGGTCCAACCACATGACACAAATTCTCCGTTCGAAGTTAAAAATTTGGAGTTTTGTACTAAACCTAAGATATTGACTCATCTTTTAAAATAACTTTTCTTCATTTGTTTATTTCATATGTGGTGGGAATGAAAGTGTCACAGCGTGTGTGTGGAGGTCACAGGTCACCTTGCCATAGTTAGCTCATGCCTTCCACTGTGTGAGTCCCAGGGATTGAACTCAGATCATCAGACTTGACAGCAGGTACCTTTATCCTCTGGGTCATCTTGCTGGCCCAGGCTAATCCCTCAGTGTGGAACCAAACAAAGCAGCCTGAGGCAAGCTCATGTAGTAGACCGCCAGTCTGTAACTAGAGGGAGTAAAAAGAATTTGACACTTGCTGTCAACTGGTTCTTAAATTTAAACAGGAAACTCATTCAATCATTTTCATTTCCTAAGGTAATGCTTCAGAAGATTAGGTTAAGAAATCCATGAGGTATGGATTAATTCTTATCTTAAGGATATTCCCACATTTTGAAGATAGCCTTCAAAAACAAAAAAGGAACTACATTAATTGTGTTGCAGTGTTAAACAGGGGAATGATTTATTGCAAGGTAATAGATAACTGGACCATGACCTTAATGTAGCACTTTGAAAGTCAAACTTTTTATCCCAAAGAAATTGTATCTGCTGTTAGCACTATTCCCATTCATTTTCTCTATTATTGACATTGCTATGAAGATCTGAGTATTAATTTTAAACAATGGTATGTCTGAAGTTTAGAAGGATTTTTTCCTAGCCCCAATTTCCTGTTGTAATAATGAAAATATTATAGTATCTATAAGAAATCAGTGTAAGAATTATCCAAAATGTTACTTCTTTTGATTCATGGCTTTCCAAATGACCCACATAATGGAAGGAAGCTGGCTTTCAAGATGATAAAAAGGACTTCTAGGAGAGTTTGGGGACTGATAACCAAAAGTACTCAAAACAATATCATTAGTACAATTATAAGCCAAAAGTGCAATTTAAAAATAAAACCAATAGCTGGGTGTGGTGGCTTACGCCTTTAATCCCAGCACTCAGGAGGCAGAGGCCAGCCTGGTCTACATACATATCGAGTTCCAGAACAGCCAAGACAGTGAGACCCTGTCTCAAAAAACAAACAAACAAGATATAGAATAAATAAGTGTTCCCAGTTCAGCATTACACAGGATAAAGAAGTTTCATGTCTGCCTTGAAGGCTGCATGCTGAAGTTGTCATGCATGAGACACAAAAACAGATAGTGAGTTTTCTAGCATACTGTGCAGCTCTAGAAGAAGAATATGTTCATATTTTCCGTTTTGCAATGTCCTGAACTTAGCTTATTGTTAGGAAGGTCAGGGACATGAATCATTTAAGGAGGGAAAAGAGATATTAATGATGCTAACCTGGGGGAACAGATGAGGTCCCGAGTGAATGTGTATTATTGACATATGTCAAGGACCCCAGCATTTCAGACCCATGAGAAAGGCAAAGCCTTGCCTGGGTCAGCTCAGAGAAATAGCAAAGCCTTCTATTTTAGCAAAGCAAATCTCCCCCCAACCCCTGCGCAGATGTTGATGGTATATACAGAAAGTATCAACCACAACTTCCTCCTGCACCATAAGTGGAACCTGAAACTGCTTCCCCATGTACACTTCATCCTATTGAGATTAGCTAAACATGCCTCCTTGTCCAGCCTTACAGAACAACAGACCTGCCTCTGTGGTAACATTTTGGGTATGATCTAACAAATAAAGCTTGCCTGAAGATCAGAGGGCAAAGTCAGCCATTAGTTAGCCATGGAGACCAGGCAGTGGTGGCACACACCTATAATCCCAGCACTACGGAGGTTGAGAGATGAGGTGGTATGGCAGGGCAGAGAAAAGGAGTCTAGGGTAGGAGGAGATAGGAGCTCAGTCTTTTCAGCTGAGATGTTGGTGAGGTGAGAAGTGGCTGTGGCTTGTTCCTTTGTCTCTCTGATCTTTCAGCATTTACCCTGATGTCTAGCTCTGGGTTTTTATTAGGACCAGTTAGGATTCGTGTTACATGCCTCCTCCATGCAGATGTATAAAATAAATGCACTGTGTTTTTTGGCTTTGGTAGATCTCCATCAGATCTCCAACTTTTCTGTACAAATGTCTGTGTGTCCTACCTTCATCCCTCATCACCCCAGTTAGATCAACCCCAAAGCTGTGCAGGTCACAATACTGGGCCCTTCCCCAAACTCCATTTTTTTTAAAACAAATAAATAGCATATTGTACTGGAGAGCAGGAAATAAGATTCCAGAACTTAAAGGGTCAGCTAGTGAGCTCTTAGTGCTTTGAAAAATCCCTGTGCCCTGGTGGGATCTGTCCCTGAAGGGGCAAATCGGGACAAAGGAAAGAGATGAGTGGCGGCCACAGTGGCCTCCCTGGAGTATTTTGGTCAAGGCAGGGTGCCCAGGCTACACTGAAGGGGTTCTTGTGGGGTCTGGAGTAGCCTCACAGGGGTGTTTTGAACTCGTGTGAGGCGATTTTCATTGCTAAAATAATTAGAGGAGGCAGTTTCTACATGCCTTTAGTGGTCAAGGTCCTGGGCCTTGCATGTTCTCTAGTGCAGACATTCTCAAGTGACAGCTGAGTCTCCTTTGTTATACAGTAGTTTCCTCCAAATTGAAACATTCCCTCCAGGAGGGAGGGGAAGGCTCATGAACATGGGTAAAGTGTTTGCCACACAAGCATAAGGACCTGACTCCAGATCCCCAACACCCACATAAAGGCTGTGTGAGGTGGCATACTTCTGCAACCCCGGTCCTGGGAAGGAACAGATCGCCGATCTCTAGAACTCATTGGCCAAGGAGCTTAGTTGCTTCTATAAGTTCCAAGTTCAACAAGAGAGCCTGTCTCAAAAACTAAGATGGAGAATAGTTGAGAAAGTCACCTGATGGCTTCCCCATATGTGCATGTATTGGGCACCACATGCACACCCACTTGAACATGTACATACATACCAACCACACACACACACAAGTGAGCAAAAGTTGTTTTTGACAGCCAGACTTGGGACTATGGCTATTAATGGGAAAGCCTTGGGTTAGTGAGTTTTGACGTTGACCCTGCTGGGCAAACAGAATCTGTGGAAGTTGAGATCCAAGCAGGAGGCTGGGTTCCTCCCCTCACCCTCCCGCCCTGACTCTTAGCAGCAGAGTCTCACTATAGAAAAGGAGTCTTGGTCTCCTCGGTCATTTCACACCCCTGCATCGCCAAAGCAATGTTCAGCTTCTGTGAACACTCACTTTGCACTAACTATATTGGTGATTTTCATGTTTTAGCCTTTTGCAAAGCTCATGGATTTTGGCAGGGGAGCAGGCAGAGACCCTGGTCTTGTCACTCATCGGAATGGCAGGATGGACACAAAGGCTCAGACTCCCAGAAACTGTCCATCCCTGGCCTCGGTGCCACATTTTCAACACTCTGACCTTGGCTTGAGAACAAAACACAAAACTTGTGTGAGTCTCACACTGTGAGCAAAAGTACAGGCAAATCCAAGAAGGAAGCGGGCAGACGCCACCTCAGAGCACTGGGTATCAGCAGCCACGGAAAGCTGGGAACATCTTTCATTTGGTGCGGAGGTAGAGAATGAAGAGAGGCAACTAGATGTCTGGGTTTGAAACATCGAGCTCCTCTTTGAAGACAGCAACTCAGTGTTCTTCACCGTGGGCAATTTGAGAACAGAAAGTCTTCCAGGAGCTTACAGTGAGAAACACCCAGTGCCGCTGCTGGTCCTGGAAGTCGGGCTCTTGTTGAAAACCTCCAAGGGGCGAGCTAAAGAAGCTCTGCCTGAATACATCCAACAATCACACCCAGCTTGAAAGGAAAAGCAGACAGAGAATGAGCAAGCGCTCCCTGAAGGGACAAATCGGGACAAAGGAAAGAGATGAGTGGCGGCCACAGTGGCCTCCCTGGAGTATTTTGGTCAAGGCAGGGTGCCCAGGCTACACTGAAGGGGTTCTTGTGGGGTCTGGAGTAGCCTCACAGGGGTGTTTTGAACTCGTGTGAGGTGCTTTTCATTGCTAAAATAATTAGAGGAGGCAGTTTCTACATGCCTTTAGTGGTCAAGGTCCTGGGCCTTGCATGTTCTCTAGTGCAGACATTCTCAAGTGACAGCTGAGTCTCCCTTTGTTATACAGTAGTTTCCTCCAAATTGAAACACTCCCTCCAGGAGGGAGGGGAAGGCTCATGAGACTCTGAGGTAAACAAAGGGAAATAGAAACTTGGAAGACTCTAGAATGCCTGTCCCTGCCTTTGTAAATGGAGTAAACAACTGCTTGCTTGGGGAAGAGACTCTGACCAGCCAGGCTTCAGAGATTCTCAGACTGTGGGCTGTGCAGGGAGCTCCAGGCATTCGTGAATTGTTATCCACGTTGGGGTGGGATTTTCGGTGATGTGGCAACTTCTGAGTCATCCCGGCTTGTGCTGGCTGGTTTTATGTCAACTTGAAACGAACTGGAATCATCAGAGAGGAAGGAACCTCAATGAAGAAAATGTCTTCACAAGATCTGGCTGTAGTTTTCTTAATTAGCAATTGATGGAGGAGGGCCCAGCTCCTTGTGGGTGGGGCCATCCCTGGGCTGGTGGTCCTGGGTTCTATAAGAAAGCAGACTGAGCAAGCTATGGAGAGCAAGTCAGTAAGCAGCACTCCTCCATGGCCTCTGCATCAGCTCCTGCCTCCAGGTTCCTGCCCTGTTTGAGTTCCTGTCCTAATTTCCTTCAATAATGCACAGTGATGTGGAAGTGTAAGCAAAACAACAACAACAAACAAACAAACAAACAAACCCTTTCCTCCCCAAGTTGCTTTGGTCATGGTGTTTCATCACACCACTAGAAACCTTAACTAGGACACTGCTCCAGTGCGTAGTCCGTCATAGGTACTCTTGTTAGTAACCCCATCAGAACCTCGTTCGGTTACCAAGTTGGACATGGGTGCAATTGTTACTTTGGTCTATGGTGGGTTCCATTTCTGAAGTGAGTAGACATGTGTGTTGTGTCTCCCCAGGAAACGTCTGTCACACGACATCCATCCACGTCCTTGGCATTTAAATGATCAACTGTATGTTCATGTATCAAAATGAATGCCATTTTGTATGTTGAGCCTCAAACCTTCCTCCATGTTACATAAAAACTTGTGTAGCTCTGTGTTCCGAATTTTCCAGTTGGTTGGAGAAAGAGTATTCTTTCCTTCGAGACTTTAACCAAGAGTTGTCACTGTTCAGAATGTCGTTCTGTGGTAGGAGAGGCTCTCCTGTCATGCTACTAAAGGTACCCGGTGCCCTGACGTGATAGTCCTGTGTCAGCCTGCCTCCGTAGCTGTCACAGACACAATGACTATAAATAGATCTCCTGCAGTTACACACAAATGCTTGTACAGGAAAATGAAGTTTTTCTTCCATGTGACTCCTTTCTCTTCGTTTCATAATTGGGCATTATATATATATATTTTTTTTTTCTGTTTTGTGTGTGACTATGAATGGAATTTTGGGCAAGTACAGAGAGTGTTAATACCATGTTTTGGGTGGTGTATAAGTCAGCTTTCTGTAACTATAATTAAAGTTCCTGAGATAAAGTAACTTATAAAGAGAAAAGGCTTTTCATAGTCTGAGTTATGGATGTTCCTGTCTGTCACTAACAGGGCGATGGATTTGGGCCTGTGGCAGGACAGCATGGCATGACAGGAACACATAGGGGTGCATAAAGGCAGAGAAGGGAGACACTTGGGATCGCAGTCCTCTTCAACACACACCTTCAGTAACCTGAGGAGTTTCTACAAGTCTCCACTTCTTCAAGGTCCCACCACCTCCCAGGAGTCCAACAGGCCCTGACCTCTAAAATAGGAAGGACTCAAGAAGCTTATTCCAGACCCAAACTATAGAAGACAGTGAAGTGCTGACCCTGGGGCCATGAGCATCTAAGACTGAGCCAGAGCATCTAAGACTTAACATTTCCCACTTTCTGGTCCAAGCACCTGTCTCCTACCACGTGCCCTCAGTAAAATGCTCGGGATAAAAGAATGGAGTGCTGGGGTCAGAGTTACCACCCACAGAGCACAGATGACGAAAAAGCTTCCCGGGTGTCACAACACCCACAGCAGCCTCCTGCCTGGCAGTGTTGGCACTCAGGACGCACAACCTCCAAATTCAGCTCCCTGGAATTTGAGGAAGCAGGTGAAGCACACCTTCTCCCCACAAAACCTAGAAAGGTCATCTGATGACCTCCCTCCACCCTCCTCTGATTACACAGGTCATGACCATTGACCTCTGGTCATGCACCCACATCCACACACACACATGAAATGAATGATTAATGTAAGAGAGGTATAAAAATAAGTGTCTCCACCTAGTCTCTAAATTACTTAGAATGGAGATGTTATGTGAATGTCCACCTAAAACATACAGTCCTTTTGGGACCAAGACGACACTAAGATATGCCACCATGTGGGAGAAAAGTTTGTAAACTACTTAATTCATTTGACATTAATTACTCAGTTTTCTTCCAGCTGTCAAATTATGGTATAACAATTTATTTCAGATCTTAGATCTGATGGTATAGTGTCTTGAGATTGTCTTTATTGTGAATCAGGCCTTTAGACCAGCTACCAGGTGCTTAGACCCTGACCAATCCTGAACCAAGAACATTTTCAAAATAAGAAAATACCCCAAACTTTAAGAGCTCATACCTGAAACGACACATACAGAAAAGGAAAAGGAAGAAAGAAGAAAGAAAGAAAGGTTCAATTAGGACATAAAGTACACACTTCCATGGAGCTGTAAAATTTCCATTTCCCAGCAGAATATAAGCTGCACAATCAAAACATGCCTTGTGAGATGTCCCTACACAGTCTGTGTGCTGAAATATGACTCTGACTTTGCCAACTGTCTTTGGAAGCCAGCAACTTACACAACCACCAGCATAAACGGCGTTTGAACTCAGTCTGAGGTATTACAAGGATGTAATCTTTGAAATGGGAGACTATAAAAGCTATCCTTTGTTCGGATGTATCTACAGTTCAGACACCATGATGAAGGCTTCTTAGCATGATTACACTTGAAAAATGAAAGAATTTGGATACCGGAGAGCCAGGTTGAGGTCAGGAAAGCAGTTGACTTAACCTTGCCTAAAATCAAGCAAAGCCGACCATGGGAGAGATCACAAAGGTGAGCATTCTATTTCATTTGCATAGCATCTTAAATGGTTAAATTAGTCAAGAGGAGATTTGGGGACTTGGGGACTTTTTTTTTATGATTAGGTAGTAATCTTCAACGCACTCTCCCATAGCAGGAAAAGCATGATCACAGAGCAGTGGAATGTATATGCACTTGAGAAGGACTACTCAAGTAAAGCAGACACACTCAGCCCTACCCTGGAGGCGTGGATCCATAAACTGAAGTCAGGCACAGAAGCAATCTGCTGTGCTTGGAAGCCTGTTAGTATAGACAGGACCAGGAAACCCCTCTGGTCACGAGCTCCGGAGCCGGAGGACGCCCCGATTCCACAGTGAGTTTATGATGATGGTGGAGGAAGAGCAAAATCCTGTTCACGGGATTGAACAGGAATCCAAAATAAAAGGACTTAGCCCCTTCGGTCTCCTTATTACATGGACTGTGGTTTTCAGTGCCAAATATGACAAGCAAGTGGAGGTCATGTTGAGAAGCAAGAGACCCAGTCTGTTAATATCTGTTAGCCTGGTGTGAATGCCAAGTACTCAGACTTCTGCGTATGTTACCTCAGGTACTGCCCCAGGTACTCATACGGCCATGATACTGTCAGATGCCCCCCACCCCCCAACTCACAGAAGCTACTAAGGCTCCAAGTTGACTAAGTGGCTTACCCGGGATCTCATAGAGTGAAGACGTCCTGAGCCCTTAACTACGGAGCTCACCAATCCCCCACCCACATCACCAAGCCCCTGATGTTTCCAAAATTAATAATGGCACCGTATGTTTTGGATCTTTGTCTGTAGTGCACAAAATGTCTCATCAATGCATTCCCAGGGAACTTGAGGAGTCAGAAATTTTATCTCTGGCTAAAGATAGGGAAATCCATAAACCTTAGTGTTTCTACCCTCTACCCGGTCAGTACAGCTAAAGACACCTATCCCAAGTCACAACACTTCCCCCTGGGATGCTGCCCAGGTTGCAGGCCACAGAAGCAGGCCAAACACAGATGAAAACAGGAGTGTGTTACACTTTCAGGAAAGTGAAATAAAAGCAGCATTTGAACAAGTTAACACATCGTTCTGGAAGGAGCCAAGCCTGACATCTAAACACAAACCTCTTACTTACCAAAGGAATGTAGACAGATTTTTTTTTCTGTGTTTTGTTTTGTTATGTTGCTTTGCCAAGACTATATAGTATCTCTCTATGTAGCCTTGGCTGACTTCAAACTGGAAATTCTCCTGCCTCAGTTTCTCAAGTGATAGGATTCTAGGTGTGCACCAAGTTAAGTCTGCTTTTTATTGAACTGGCATCATTAGGGCCATTATTCAAATAGACCCCAACTCTGAACACACTGAAGTTGCTCTCTGGATATAACTGATCTGGAATATTATTAAACATCAACCACACTGATGATAGTTCTAAACTGTGTCAACATCTCACAAAGCAACAAAACATTAAACTACTTAAAAAAGAGTCTCTTGCCAGGCATGGCGGCACATACTTACAACCCCAGCTCTGAGGAAGGCTGAGGCAGAAGGAGCTCAAGTCTGAGCTAGCCTAATCTACAGAGTAAGACCTTGGCTCAAAATAACAACAACAGTAATAAGTCTCTTATCAGTCCTATATTTTTAAAGATTAATTTAAATTTTTAAAGATTTTTAAAATTTTATGTGTATGAATATTTGTCTATATGTATGTAAGTGCACTACATGCATACCTAGTACCCAAGGAGGCCAAGCAAGGCTGTCTGATACCCTGGAACTGGAATTACAGTCCATGTGGGTGTTGGGAACCCAACCTGGTTCCTCTGCAAGAACAAGTTCATATAATTACATAGTATTGTGAGTATAATATATAACATAATACTGCTAAATATACTAGATATATGCTGTATGATTTATGTGTGGTTGTGCATTCTATATGTTCTCTTGTTATTCAGTTACACTATACGACCAACATCAACGTGGCTGGCAACATCACTTCTCCAGCCTAAGATCCACTAAGACGTCTTGGCTCTTTCTTAGAAGGGTGGCTTGCTAATGGCCAACAGACCCCATGCTCTGCAACTGCTGGGAAAGACACTAATCCTAAAGGATTTCATTCCAGCTGATGTGTGGGACTTACCGTCCTGGACCTCGGTAATAATAGTGGAGATGGTAACAGTGGCATTTTAGATTGAGACATCTGCTTCAAATTATTATAATTATTTTGGTTTACTTGCCTTTCAAAGTTTGGGCATACAATTGCAAACCCTGGAGTAAGCAGTGTTATGACTGATGGATCATCGTTCATGTCAAGGTAAATCCTAAAAGTCATTTTCATCAAGCCACATGGAGAGAGCCAAGTGAAGCAGCATGTTCGAATACGTGTAGAAACGGAGGGATGCCCACAGAAGAGAAAACTTAGCTCACTCGGTAGATAAAGATAGCGCTAAGACTGAATCATGCAGTGTGGCCAGGGAGTTTACGGGCTACAACTCAAATGACGCATTGGTGAGGTAGACCTGAAGGGACTCGGAGGACAGACAGGAGAAAGGACATCAGAGTCACAAACCACAAAGCTTCTCGGCTAGGCAGGTAACAGCAGTGAGCCCAGGAGGTACCAGGCGCTGTGAATGCCCGTGAGTGCAGAAATGTTCACAGACAAAATGACGCACCTGCATTTGCCTCAAAACGACCGGAAGCAGAGAGAAAACAGAGTTACAGATGTAGCATGGTTGACCTCAGGTGACGTTTCCTGAGAGCAGTGGTGAATAGGTAGATTTTCTGTTACTATGTCCCTCATTCCTCTTTCAGTGTTTCCAAAAATAAAAAGTAAAAGAGAACATCTTGAGTGCACCCGAGTAGATGCATAAGGCTGCCCATTTTAAGCCTCAATAATTGAAAACATACACATGCACACACATCAAAATGGCTGCCATATTTTGTATCAGACCACAAGAAGAAAGACAAATAATATAAGCTCATGGCTGTGATTAATGAGGAAGTCCCAAAGCCAATAGGATCATGAAGCATGATAGGTTCCATTTTTATATAGCAATTACAAACAGAATTTAAAGTACAGAAGAACCGAGCTCTACGACACGATATTTAGATTCTCATACACACACACACACACACACACACACACACACACACACACACACACACCGACGCACATACTTCTTCATTCACCAGCGTCATCCCAGTGTTGAGATGATGTGGACAATGAGCAGCTCCTTAACAGCCAACCAGCCTTTCATGGTCATCCTAGCTAGACACTGGATTCCCAGGTGTCAAGATGAGCATTTAGTCACTGCTGTATTCCTAGAATGGTTAGTTTGTTAGATCGATTAACCAAAAGACTTTTACATATTAGAAACTTCATCTTGATGGATCATAGAAAGTCTGGATAGAAAATGAGCAAAGGGGAACTATTGGGATAATTGGAAAAAAAAAAGAAGTTTAATAAAATAGAATATAGTGAACAGCACAAAAAGTAACTATGAGATTGGCAAGCCAGCTCAGGGGTAAAGGCACAGGCTACCAAATCTGATGACCTGAGTTTGATTCCTGGTCCTTACATGGTAGAAGGAGAGAACTGACTTCCACAAGTTTTCTCCTGAATGTCACATGTGTGTCCTGGCACCCTCAAGAAAGTACACACGCACATACAAAACAAGTATGATTTTTTTTTTAAATTATTTCCCCAGATAGATATAAAGATGATAGTTTGACACAGACACAGAAGACAGGCAGATTAAAATGTGACTCTAAATGTGTTTAGCACGTTAACACCTTCTGGACTTTGAAGCGCTCTAGTCTATTCCAGGCCACATTCCCCATGGCTGCCACCTTTGCTAGGACCGAAATCAATCAGTTCCAGAGACTGTAGGAGAGGCACAGATATGGTGACTATTTCCTTCTTCCAAGAGTGTCCTAGAGCTCTGGGATAGCTGCCCCTGAAGAGTGACCCAGCAACATGGAAGGAAAAGTCCTTGAGTGGATCCTGTCCTGCTCAGGAGGGCATCGGAGGGTAGCAGGTGAGGGATCCCAGGTACAGGCACAGTAAACTACGTTTACTATGAAGGCAGCATGGTTGCTAGTGAAGGCTCAGCACAGCTAAGCTCCCCAGCCAGGTTCCTTCAACCGAGGCAGGCAAGACCCAGAAGGGAGCCTGGCTAAGCAAATGATACCAAGCCAGCACCCAGTGGAAAGTCATCCCGGCGGCAGCAGTCACCTGCTCACATCCTGCCTTCTTGACCCTGCCCTCTCTCTGGACTCCTAGCAAGTGCTAAAACTTTTCTGGAGCCAGGGAACACTCCTCCCCCGCCAGAGTCGTTTCCCTGTGACTAAGAGTCACTAAAAACACTTGTCTTTCCTTTTCTTGGCTCAGCCTGACTTAGTGACAGGGCAAGTGACAGCATAATTCAGTTGTGACAGGAACACCACAAGGGGACAGACTTGTCAATGGGCCCATCTGTCTGCTGTCACTCTCTGTCCCCTCAAATGCTTACGAGGTTGCCCCTCTGCTGGGACTGTTCCAGGCAGAAGGGATTACAATCACTCATCCCTCTCCAGATGTGGGGCTGCGTCCGTCGGTTGCTTTAGCGAGGAAAACAGCCACAGAGAGGACAGAGGATGAGTCTAGAACTGGCAGCTCCTGGGTAGCTACCATCCCCCATCTTCCCATACTCTAGGATTCTTCACAGAATGACAATAAGGAATCGTGATGCCCTGCCTGCACGTAATTCACAAAGGTTTGTTGATTGGCTATTATAGATGCAGCAAATGGCTGGGTAGCAATGCCATGGATGGGTGCTGCCCTCACTGAACTGAGGTGCTACTTAAGAAAAGCTACATGTCTGTACAGATCTGTTACATAACAGTACAGTCCCCAGGTCACCCACATAACCTGCCAGTTCCAACTTATAATTAGGAAGCAAAGCAGACCAAATAAATCCTAGAGATTGTAAATTGACTACGGTTGATACTAAATAACCATCACTGAAATCCAGCTGGGTGCTGATGTCATCCCTCACAGTGGTTCCATTTCTTGTATGTTCAATGGTCTCCTCAGCCAGACTGGGATGTCTGAGGCAGGACCTGATCTCCCCTGCGTGCAGCAGGCTTCCCTGTTCAGGCCTGGTACATGTGGACGGAACAGTAGCGCTTGGTGAACGAACACTCTACTTTGGCGTTCTCTTAGGTATTTCTTGGCATCTCCTGCTTTGATCTTGACATCACTCGGTGTGTTCTCTGTTGAAATTAAGTTCTGAGAGGGCAGGCAGTTTCTTGCCAGTCTCTGTCTTCAGGATAGGTGCACCCACATGCACCAGTGGAAAGAACAATCAGCTATTGAAACCTTGCTCACACCAATCACCAAATGAAGAGGCAGACATGATGACATGGGTCTGTCATCCCAGTACTCAGGAGACTGGAACAGGACAATTTTGAGTCCAAGCTCAGCTTGGACTACACAGTAAGTTCAAGGCCAACCAGGGCTACACAGCTCTATCTTGAAAATTAGGCACATGGCTCAGCGGTACCGTGCTTACCTACCATGCACAAAACCCTGAAATAGATGCCAGTACTGCAAAAGGACAACGAAAGTTAACCCAAGAGTGAGGGACAGTAAAAAGACAAGATTTTAAAATATATTAAAGGGACCAAATAGATACTAGTAAGACAGGAAATGATCAGGCTAAGGATATAACTTAATGTTAGAGCATTTGCCTGGCATGCTCACAGCCCTGGGTTCAAGTCTACACACTACCAAAAAAAAAAAAAAAAAAAAAAAGATAAGAAAAAATTGTCAACTCCACAATTCCCACAAATTTACAGGCAATGTTGTCTAAATTATTTTTTCCCTCCCAAGTCACCTGAGGCTGACTTAAAAATTGTAAGAAATGCTCATTTGTCTTGACAGTTGAAAAGCCCAGGCACAAAGAGACCACTCATTGTTGGCTACAAGACCTAGGCTATACTATAAAAGGGTGTCACACACCCACACATCCTCTTACCCAGCACTGTCTCCCAGGTCCAGACAGACACCCTCACAAACCCACTAAGATGCCTCCAGCCCACAATGGAGCTACAGGTGCAGCTGCTGCTGCTGAGACCTGAATGCCTCAATCCCCTCAATCCCTGTAATACACCGTACAGGCAAAATTCCAAGGAGCAGAAGGCAAGAGATGCCCATGCAGCTGTCCAGATGTGCTCAATGCTCGTGCAGGTGCTGGGCCACCCGCTAGCTTAGAATGTGGCATAGTCCCTGCTTTCTCTGTGCTGCTTCTCTTGCGGGCTCGGTAAAAGGAATCGAGGGGGGAAGGAAGTGAGGAGGGAGAGTCAAATTTGAGGTATGACTTGGCAGTATCCAGGTAAAGATGAAGCCCCACATCTGGGCACTGTTTTTATCCCTCTCCATGATGGCATGCTGAGTCTGCGGACACGTTCACATACACAAACACAGGCACACATAGAAAGAGACATACAAGAGGCATGCCAAGGCAGACCCAGATTGCCAGGCCCAGATTCCAAACAGCTAGAGCAGAAAGCAGCAGTTGGCAGGAGCAGGCACGAACAAGCGGCTCGGGACTGGGGCCAGGTCGACACAGAGTTCTTGGCATAAGCACACTGCAACCCTTTTTTCAGGGAAACTGGCAGTTGCTAGCCTCTCTGGCCCTTCCCAGGGGGATGAATCCTAGCCCTGGAGAAGGAAGACTTCACAGGCACACCATTTGCCTCATGCCACTTTCAAACTGTATTAAAATACTGTTTGTTTGTCTTGAAATGAAGACATTGTGTCTTCACATTAACACAAACAATGGCACAAGAACAGTAAGGGTTATTCCGCATATGGCCCGTGGCTTCCATCATCTTAAAATTCTGGACCTTGTACCATGGAGAACCCTGGACATCATTTACTATAATTTTCTCCTTTAAACAGTGAGGAAAAACGAGTCTCATAGAAGTCTTACAACTTATCGCTTCTCGGCCTTTTGGCTAAGATCAAGTGTAGTATCTGTTCTTATCAGTTTAATATCTGATACGTCCTCTATCCGAGGACAATATATTAAATGGATTTTTGGAACTAGGAGTTGGAATAGGAGCTTGCTCCGTCCACTCCACGCATCGACCTGGTATTGCAGTACCTCCAGGAACGGTGCACCCCCTCGGGGGATAAAAAAAAAAAAAAAGAAGTCTTACAACTTGACCACCTCATACCCCTCATGAGTGAACAGAGTTGTCCTGAGTCATAGGTGACATTCTTTATTCTCCTTCATGCTGCCCTAACATTCATTTTATACCCATCATCCATGCCCAGGAAGGTGGTAATATCTGAACTATGACTTCATAATATTGTACTCATAATTAAAGCCATATTTCATTTGCTGTGACCCACCTGTGAGACACCAAAGGTGGCCTGGGACCAGGACTGAGACTGGAAGTTTCAGTCTCAGTTTGGTAAATAAAGAGGCAAGAAAAATAGTGACATCTAAGGAATCTTCATGGTTGAGAACTGATGAGTTTATCAGGAGGACGGTTTCCAACCCCGCTTCCACCATTTACAGTTGGGGGACCTGGGGCCAGTCACTTAATCTTTCTAAATCTCAGTCTTCCTTGTTACAATGACCAAGTGAGAGGAACCACTGAGGGTATTCATCTTAGAAGAATTTCTAATCTTACGGGATAAACATGCTTTCTCTCTCTCACACACACACATGTTTTTAGCGCACACACGCAGCTGAACCCATTTTTCCCTAGATACAAATTCTGGGCACTATCAAAGCTGATTTCTGGAGGTGGCTGATTTGAAATATCAGGTTTACTGGCAGAGTTCCTATCATGGGTTATCAACATTTATAAGGGCCTCTCAGACCTTGGGCTCTTTAGAAGACATCATCAGATAAGATTTGCTATCCTCTCTGACATCACTAGTGACCTCTTCAACCTCAGCAGCAGCAGCAGCAGCAGCATCTTAAACATCCTCCTCATCTTCAGCAGCAACATCAGCTGGAGTCTCAGCACCAGCTCAGCATTCAGCTACGGTACTGGACTGATGGGAAGGCTTGGCATCTTTGCAGAGCAGAGCATAAAACTGTGATATATGGTAGCAGACATGGCAGGAACTTTGAAAGTAAGAGGACTGAGCTTTGGGTTTTCTGTTGGCCAGGGGGAAGCATTTCCAGACGTTAGAAAAAAAAATCTGTACTCCTATTCTTCAAGTAGGCTAAATCCTTAAGCAGCCCTCGCTCACTTGACAATCTCAGGACGTTTTTGTCCCTACTTCCAAATGTTTCCCTTTATTTTCGTGGAGAATGTGTGCAGTCACAGGCTGGATCTTCCCAGACTAGAACTATGCCAACAGCCTTAATTCTGGAGGCAACAGATTTTCAGTCTGCAGACCCAAACCTGTCCTCCCTACTACCCGCCCCCACCCTTCCGCTTTTCACTTCTCACTGAAACAGCTTTTGCTTCTATGGGGGGGGGGGGAGCGCCCACACTGAGTAGCCCCTAAATCCAATAACAATGTTTTATTTTAACATTGCTGCCTGGAAGATTAAAGCCAGGCAAGCACTCTACCACAGAAGTACATTCCCCAGCCCTTGTGTTTTTGGTTTTGGTTTGGTTTGGTTTGGTTTGCAACAGGGTCTCCTTATATAACTCACAATTGCCCTGAACTTGATATGTAGCCCAAGCTGACCTTAACCTACTACATCTTTCCTCCACAGGTGATCCAGAGTGCTGGGGTCACAGGCCGGTACCCCACACACAAACACACATGTAAACCACCCCACACCCCATACATGCACACCAGCAGTAATGATCTTTTATTTTTTGTTGTTTTAATGAACAGAGTTTTTTCATACACTATATTTTGATCATTTTTATTCCCTCCCTCAACTCCTCTCAGATCCTATCCACCTCCCTACCCACCCAACTTTATGTTCTTTCTCTCTCTTTCTCTCTAAAAAAAAAAAAAAAAAAAAAGCACCAGGAAACACAAAGAAATCAAAACAAACAAGCTGTCTTAGTTAGGGTTACTATTGCTATGACAAACACCATCACCAAAAGAAAGATGGGGAGAAAAGGCTTTATTTGGGTTATACTTCCATATCACAGTCCATCATGAAGGAAGTCAGTCAGGACAGGAATTCAAACAGGGCAGGAACCTGGAGGCAGGAGGGGATGTAGAGGCCATGGAGGGGTGCTGTTTATTGGCTTGCTCCCCTTAGCTTGCTCAGCCCACCTTCTTATAGAACCCGGGACCACCAGCCCAGGGATGGCACCACCCATGATGGGCTGGGTCCTCCCCATTGACCACTAGTAATAATATTTTAAATGACAAAGAAAATAAATATAGATACGAAATTTAAAAAGATGTTTTAATGACTACAAAAATTGATAAGAAAGAATACTATTTTTAAAACTTTTAACTTTTGATAATTTTTTTCAGAGTCTTATATTTATTCTCATTTTAAATGTATTAATCACCCCAAGACTAGTCTGAAAGGACCTCATTGTAACCTTAGGGACAGGAACACTTACTCTAGACATCTTATTTCTATTATTCTTAGTTCTTAAATTGTGGTGCTTTTAAATTATCAGCTAACGGAGCTTTCAACGCAAAAGGCCACACTTTCCTCCCATGAGCCCATATCCCAGAAAGCAGACTGCCTCCGTCTCCTGTGTTGGCCTCACTGATTCAGGAGAGGAGGCCAGTTTTTCAAGATTTCCCTGGTGCTGTTAGCACTTTGGATTTGTCTCTGAGAGAGGCTACACAAGGCTCAGAATATCAATTTAAATTCCTAAACTAAAAACCTGGCTTTCAAGTACTTTCATAACAGCACACACAAGGCTCTGTTTTTACCAAATGTGTTGTTAATCCTGAAAACAAAGTTATGGGGGTATTTTTTTTCTTCTTATTGATACATGAACTAGTGATACTTGCTTCTAGCCTAATCTACAACCGACTTAAAACCAAAGGTCTGGGGAGCACACCATAAGGCCAAGACTAATGGTTGTCAGCAAGTGAAGGCATTCACCAGATGCTGCGGCCAGAGGCACCCAACAACACTGCTCATCCAGCCCTCAGTCACCCCACTTAGGATTTACAACACACTGAGCAGAAAGCCATTACAGCACCTTCAGTATCAAGTCCTCCTTTGGGCTGCGAGCAGAGTTCAGCAACGGACGGATGCACCATCTGCTCCAACTTCCCATCGTTCTTTTGTGGCTCTCCTGCCAATAGGAGGGAGTCCCGGATAGAGTGTAGACACGGAGAGGTCATTTGCTGTCACTTGGGGAATATTAAAATCCCTACGGGTTTCCAACAACACCTAAAAAAGGGACTTGCACTGTAATTAAGTGAAATAATAACAAACCATAATATAAGACATAAAATGAACAAACATTACGAATTAATCATACTTGGACAATTACAACCCATATGGCTTGTTAAACTCAATCTGCTACCTGTAGGGATATTGACTGCATACTGTACAGCCAATGCTGCAGCTTATCCCCCCGACCCAAGGATATAATGACTTAATTTGGTGAATGAGAAAATGAGGTATAAATGATAATGTGCTCATGAGTTGGTATCTGTTTAAGTCTCCCATGTGAGATCCAAGGTAGGCCTTCTACTCATGGCTCTGAGAACACCTGCATTCCCCCTAAGAGACAGCAGTGTCTTCTGGAACAAATCCTCTCCTTCTCATCCCAGTTCTGGCCTTTCCATTGTCTCTACTTTGAGCTCTCTATTGCAGAACGCTAGAAAACTGTCCTTTCTGTGCACCTTTTCTGGGGCAGAGAAGGTGTTTGTCCCATCTAATAGGACTCCACAGTCAAACAACAGCACCAGTTTACTGGAGAAAGAGAGCTTTGCTATTTGTGTTGTGAATCAGTGATGTGACTTGAAGGACCGGTGAGACCTCCGTTACCAAGGCCACCGCTGATCTTCAGCGGATCCTCCACTTTAGCTGAAGGTGAGTTTCCTCACCCATAGAAATGGGGAAATACCAAGATCTACCAGTGAGCAACTGTCTACTGAGTCCAATAAAACACACTCTAGGCAGTGGTTCTCAACCTGTGGGTCAGGATCTCTTTGGGGTTGAACACCATCTGATATCATCCTACATATCAGATATTTACATCACAATTCATAACAGTAGCAAAAATTACAGTTATGAAGTAGCAACGAATTAATTTTATGGTTGGGGGTCAGCACAACATGAGGAACTGTATTAAAGGATCCACAGCATTACGAAGGTTAAGAATGCTCTAGAAAGAACCTAACCCGATGGGAGTCAGTGTTCATGAGATGGTGATGAATGCTCTTTCTGAACATATCCAAAGTTGAAAGTAAGGATTTCTGAGAATTCTCTAAACTTTGTAAGGGCTATCTACCCACCTGCAGTGGAAGAATGCTAGAAAAATTAGAGAATGAAGCAGGCTCAGGCCTCGCTTTAACATCTGGTATACCCAGAAAAGGCCTAGAAAATTCCACTGAGGGCCTTTGGCTCTCCCTGCCCTGTGGACTCAGAAGCTGGGAAGAGCAGGGCAACCAGCTCAACTTCCCCAAATGTGGTGGTTTGAACAAAAATGGCCACCACAGGTGTGGCCTTATTGGAGGAAGTGTGTCATTGGGGGTGGGTTTTGAGATTTCAGGTGCTCCAGCCAGGTCCAGTGTCATTTTCTCTTCCTGCTGCCTGCAGATCCAGATGTAGACCTTTCAACTCCCTCTCCAGCACCATGTCTATGCCTCCATGCCCCATGCCACCATGTTTCCCACCATGATGACGATGGACTAAACCTCTGAACTGTAAACCAGCCCCAATGAAACGTTTTCCTTTATTAGAGTTGCCATGGTCATGGTATCTCTTCACAGCAACAGAAACCCTAACTAGAACACCAAGTAACCTTTATAAGCCAGCCGCTGGGACAACTATGTGCTCCCTGACACTGAGGTGAGACTTATCCCTGATCCTAACTTCCTGGGCTGAGCAGTTCTAGCATCCATACATACCTTTGTGTGCAAGATCTGCCACTGAGTCAGCTGGATGGCCTGGACCAGGAGCCTGGTCCTTTGGCCCCAAAGTAGCCTGAAGAACGGGCCTCTAGGAATAAGCTTTAATTAAGTAAGCATGGTTTCACATTTCCCCAGGGAAAGAGCCCCGGGACTCATTTTCTTGTAGACAGAGAAATTCCTGGGTTAGCTCCTTGGTCAGCGTCAGTTACAACATTACCCTGTTCTGTCTGCCTGCATGGTGCCTTGCTTCCCGACAGGACGACAATGGACTGAACCTCTGAACTGTAAGTGAGTCACCCCAATTGCATGTTTTCCTTGATAAGAGTGGCCATGATCATGGTGTCTCTTCACAGCAATAGAAACCCTCACTAAGACATTGGTCATGGTGTTCCATTGCAGCAATAGAAACCTTAACTGAGACAGTGACTGAAAACAATGCCGTTGAGCTCTGGAGCTGCAGATCTCAAATGCATCTCAATAGTCTAAAATCAGGGGTGTCGGCGAGGTGAGTTCCTTCTGCACACTTGAGAGCCCATTCCCTAACCTTTCCCACTTCTTCACTTCTGCCCTAGAATCTTTTGTTGCTGTGACAAAATATCATGACAAGAAGCAACTCAAGGAAGGAAGGCTTTTAACTCACAGTTCAAGATACTGTCCGTCAATGCAGCAGTGTAAAGGCGGCAGACACTTGGAGCAGCTCACACTGTGCTCTTGCAGTTAGAAGAGAGCGGTGCATGCGTACATGTTGCTGTTCAACTCTCTCTCTCTCTCTCTCTCTCTCTCCTTATATAGTCCAGGATCCCTCCCCCAGAGAATGGTCCCACCCAGGACTAAGATAGGTCTTTACCACATCTATTAACATCATCAAGATAATCCCTGACAGGCTTGCTCAGAATCCCGTGCGAGTCTGGATCTTGCCAAGTTGACAGATGACACTAACCATCACAGCTCATGACTCCTTCCCTTCCTCATGTTCACATCTGGCAATGTGAAGAGCTGGCTCACGCTCTTCGTCACCTGCCTGCCCTCCACTTATAAGGACCTTTGTGGATACATGGGAGCCATCAAGACAGCCCAGGGTGCTCAAGACCAGCAAGAGGCAACATTCATTCCCTCTGTCAGAGGAGTCTGGGGAGCAGTGCACAAACATCTTTGGGAACCTTGAGTCTTCCAGCAGAATGGTCCTGTTAAGTAGGTGCTCACACACTCTGTGATCCAGACTCTCCACTCCTGTGCTAACTGTGATTCACCAGAACGTGTGCTCCTCCACGTTCCTCTGACCTCTGTTCCCCTGCCCTCTACTCCAGCGTCCTGGCTTCCTGCTCTTCCCTGACTGTCTTCAGTAAATCAGGCAGCCACTTCAGGAGGTGTGTACTGGAGTGAGCCTATCACAGATCAGAAAGAGAGAGAGAGAGGTGGTGGGGAAGGAAGCGAAAGAAGAGAAGGGAGGAGGGAGAGGAATACAAAGAGAAGACAAACAAGTCTGTGAAAACGTGCTCAACGTCACAAACGACTTCATTTAAACCATGATACAAAACAATGGCTAAAATGAAAAAGAAACTACCAAGTGTTGGCAAGGACACGGATCTTCACACGCTGTTGGTAGAGGGTGTAACTCCTTATAGCTACTTCAGAAAATTTCTTAGCAGCATTTGCTAAAGCTGAACAAATCCATACCCTGGGATCCAGGGATATCACATTATATCTTATTTGGTTTTTATAATCTCCATTTCTCATCAACTACAAGTGCCTGAAAGGAAGGTATACAGTTGAATCCTAGAATGGTAGCTAGCATACAGCAGGTGCGCAAAAAATATTTGCTATGAGTGAGTGAAGGCCTCTGTCAGATCAGCCACACTTAGGTTTCCTCCTCTGAGTTTGCCCATACGTGATATGGCTCACACACACAGACCAGGCCTCGCTCAAGATCTGAGTGACTGAGTGAGTGAAAAAATGGAGAGATTCTCAAGTGAACAGCCACAGTGAAGAGCTGACTACATTTCACAGGTGCTTTCCTCAGACCCTGGAGGCTCCCTCTAGCCAGGGGGAGGTCTGGAGGACTTCAGACGGTGTCTATGCTGGCCAAGTTCACCCTGTGAGCCGACAGTCATTTTCATTTCCTTGCTCTTCTCGGGGCAGGGTTCTACACGTTCTGTGTCCCCATGTCCATTGCTCATCTTCAGGCCCCTTCTTCCAGATGCCAGATGCTCTTCTCTGTCTCTGGGGATCCCATCAGCAGCAGGTTCCTACGCCCCAATCCAGCCTTCTCTGTGAGATCAAGACACAGAAGTTCCTCCTTGTTCCTACAACAACGAGCGGGGGCCAACCCTCTAGTTTGTGCAATACTCTGACACTTGGCCTCAAAAGTAAAACTATCCCTGTGTCCTCTGCCTGTGCTATCCATCCCTGAGGTTCAAGGGATGGCATCTTTCCAGTCTCCTCCCCTATGACCTAACTTAACACCGCCCAAATCTTGGTAACGTTGGGCAACAGCTATGGGTGTCTCCCATTGTTCCTCAATTAATCACCAACATAATCTATGAGATCAGTTCTATTTTTAACTCCACTTGGCAGAGGAGGAAAGGAAGGCATGGACAGACCAAAGACCTGTCTGAACTCACAGAGCTAGACTTTGAGGTCAAGTAAGCCTTGTACGTATCCACTCCTGACCACGCCACCCCACCAGGCAGTAGCAACCATGGGGAAGGAAAGGAAATACCAGCTTAGTGTGCAGTGAGTATTAGGCTCTGTTCTGAGCACTTAGTAGCTAATGCCCAAGATCTGGTTTTATGGGGTTTTGTTGTTGTTTGTGTTGAGACAGGGTTTCATGATATAGCACAGACTGGCCTCAAACTCAAAACCCTCCTTCAGCCTCCCGAGTGCTGGGACTAGTATATGCCACCACATGCCATATTGCAGTCTTTTCAATAGAAGTAAAGAAACTGATATGGAAAAAAGTTAAATATTGCCCAAGCTACAAAGTTCTTGAATGATGAAGTCAGCTTCCCAACACAAGCCTTCTGCCTCTGGGTCCCAGACTCACCACCTCTGTGGGAAGTAGCCTTTGCCTGTGGAGGGCCATGTGCCCAGGGAGGTGATGGGGTACACTGAGAATATTTGAACATGCCTGATTCCACTTTGTAGCTGTAGTGAGGACTCCATCTGGGAGTCATGCTACACCAGGACATGTGCTATACGACAGCTTACTCTTTTTCTCCACGTTGACGTGGAGATTATAGTCTTTGAGTCACCATGGTCTCTAAGATGGCTTTCTCTTCTACCTTTAAAAAAGAAAGGATTCACACCAGAGTAGAGAGTGTGGTTCAAACTTGCAGAGAGTAAAAAAAGAGAGGGACCTGTTTATGTTCCTGCTGGCACTCAGCCAACTGCACATAACTCTTGCCAAGAGTGTGCCGAGGGGAAAGCAGTGTATTTCCAGTCTGAACACGTGGGTCTTCTTTCCAGTTCCCAAGGAGAGAGATTTACTTCCTGTTCACATCCCTGTACTCAGGAGGAGACCAGGGCCTATTTCCCCAGAGCTTCTGGGCCAGCAATCAGAGCACAGGCAGCAGCCGCTCCTACAGTAAGTCCAGCTTTTGTGATCCAGCCAAATCTTACTCCTCACAACCAGACCCATTTGAAGTTTGCTACAGGGTAATGGATAAGATAAGGGTTTTTAAATAAATATGATGAAAGGTGGGGACAAAAGGTCACACCTGTCACCTGCTAAAAAGGCGATTGTCAACAAAGAGTACGAAGACAGATGCAGATAAACTCTCTGGCAAACATCCCAGAAACCAAAAGACTCCTTGTCAGCAATTCCTCATGAAATGTCAATTCCTGGAATCACCAACACTATCAAGTTACTTCTATGTGGTAAAACATAGTGAGCCTTTGTAAGAAGAAATACCAAGCCCTGGCTGCTCTGGAGAAGGCTATGAATGCGGGAACAGCTATATAAGAGAGTTTGGGTACGTGTGGGAGTTTGAATGTAATTGGCTCCCATAAGCTCATAGGGAGTGGCACTATTAGGAGGCGTGGCTTTGATGGAGTAGGTATGGCCTTGTCGGAGGAAGCATGTCAGTGTGGGGGTGGGCTTTGAAGTCTCATATATGCTCAAGCCACTCCCATGTCTCAGTGTACTTCCTGTTGCCTGCAGATCAAGATGTAGGACTCTCAGCTCCTTCTCCAATATCATGTCTGCCTGCACACTGCCGTGTCCCACCATGATGACAATGGACTAAACCTCTGAACTGCAAGCCACCCAATTAAGTGTTTTCCTTTATAAGAGTTGCTGTGGTCATGGTGTCTCTTCACAGCAATAGAAACCCTAACTAAGACAAACATAACATGGACACTGTGTGTTAGCATTTAGGCACCTGTACTGGCCCGCCCTTAGAGTCCTGACAGTATATGTCCTCAGCTGCAGCCACTAAGAGCACTCCCCATGCACATTCGCTGTGTTTCCTTATAAAAGGCGGCCCTTGCCCACCTCCTGTCTCTTTCTCTTTCTCTTCCTTCGCTTTCCTCCCCCGGGACTGGTCTCTGCCCCTTCTCTCCCCTCCCCTCAATAGACCTCCCACGTGGGCCTGTTGTATGGTGTGACTCCTTCCCGTCATTTTTAAAATACAACACTGTGATTAATGGATGAAGAAATGTTCTAATTTAAACGTTTTTCAAAATAAAACATGAAATAATGGGGTTCTCTCTTAGTTAGGGTTTCTGTTGCTTCAATGAAACACTATGACCAAAAAGCAAGTTGGGGAGGAAAGGGTTTCTTTGGCTTCCACTTCCACTTTGTAGTCCATCACTGAGGGAAGTCAGGACGGGAATTCAAGCAGAGTACAGACCTGGAGTCAGGAGCTGATGCAGATAGAAGTCATGGAGGGATGCTGCCTTGCTCCTAATGGCTTGCTCAGCCTGCTGTCTTATGGAACCCAGACCACCAGCCCAGGGATGGAACTACTCACAATGGGCTGGGCCCTCCCCCATTGATCACTAATTAAGAAAATGCCTTACAGCCAGGTCTTATGGAGACATTTTCTCAATTGTGGTTCCCTCCTTTCAGATGACTCTAGCTTGTGTTAAGCTGACGTAAAACCACCCAGGGACAGGTGCTGTATGCCTGTTGTTTAATTTCTTTTTTTACGTTGTGAACCCATGGAGCTCAGACAAGGTTCAAGGGGTCTTCATTTTTATGCCCAGCTTTCCACCTTAGCCTCCATGTCTGTCCTTTATGTGCATATGCCAGGGACAGCAAGTTGATGTGGTTTAATTATTATTTTTTTATGACTGAGAAATAACTTTGAACATAATGGTGATGGTATAGAATTTTTCCTTCAAAACTTTTCAGAGTAAACAAACCACACTGCACAGGTACTATAAATGTCCCTTTGTCCTGTTACCGCACAGACACAGCCATCTTGAGAATTCCAGTCTTGTCCTATTGGATTCTGAGCCACAGGATGAGGAGGAGGCCTTTATTTTTATAATCACATTTACTTATTTGGGAGGAGGTGTGCATGTGTGACAGAGCGAATGTACAGAGGTCAGAGGGCAGCTTGCTGGAGTGGGTCCTCTTCTTCCACCTTGTAATCCCCAAGGACGGAGCTCAGGTCATTAGACCTGGCAGCACGTGTCTTACCCGCTGAGCCATCTCACTAGCTGAACGCCATATTTCCAATGACATCTTAGCTGGATTGTTGAAGCGGCTTTAGTGACCAGTGCTTCAAAATCAGATAGATGAGCTAGGAAAACTGAAGTGCTTATTCTGTCTTTATTACATGACTATATTGCAGAACAATCGATTGACAACTGATGAGGGAAACTTTTCTGTAGAGGTCCAGATCATGAAAATAAAAGAAAGAACAAACTGTAGAAATATCCTGATGTAACCCTACTGTGACAGTTGGCTAAGGCAGTAAACACCCATGGGTGCTAGGATAGGAAACGATAAAGAATTCGGTGTTTTCAGTAGACTGTTTGAAGTACTGAGAGAGAAGGCACAGTGCTGCAGTGGAGCGTCTGTCTCTGACTGGACTCAGTGACAAGCCTCGGCATCACCGAACTTGGGTGACCCCTACGTTTCCTGCCTCCTGATGTGATATAGCATGAAGAAAAATCAAATGTTGCACCCCGATACATTAAAGCCTGCAGAATTAAAACATAAAAATAGAGTGTTAAACACCAGCTAAAACCAGAACCTGGGCCATCTGAAGATCAAAAGACTCTTTAAATGAACAGCATGAATTAAAAGCAAATGGATGAGAACAGCTGTAGGGGTGTGTGTGTGTGTGTGTGTGTGTGTGTGTGTGTGTGTGTGTGTGTCCCTTCATGTAGAAGTCAGAGGTTAACCTCAGCTATTGTTTTTCAGGAGCCATCCACCTTATTTGTCTTAGGCAGAGGTTCCCACTGGCCTGGAGCTCTCCAAGTAGGACAAGCTGGATGTTCAGTGAGCCTCGGCTCCTCCTGTGTAACCACTCCTCCCCTGCCACCAGGAGGACAAACGTTTACCACTGGCTTTGGCCTTTTTACATGAGTCCTGGGGACTGAACTCAGGTCCTCAAGCCCGTGTGGCGAGCCCTTTACCAACTCAGCTCTCTCTGCACCCTTGGAACGGCTCTGGATTTGGAGACTTAACAGGCATACAAGCAAAGGTGATTGGGGATTCCTATTTGAACAAAAGAACTACAAAAACTGGGAGGAGAATTTGGAAAGTTCAAGGTGGACCGGGCATTTTCAAGGATACTAAGGAATTGTTACTGGGATATGGGACAGTTTGAATACGAAATGTCCCCCACAGGCTCATGTGTTGAAGGTCTGGTCACCAGGTGGGAAACTACAGGTAGGGCTTGGCTGGAGGAAGGGGGTCTTCCCATATTCTTGGGAACTGTGCCTTATTCTTGATATCTCCTCCACCTCCTCTTCCTCCCCCTCCCCCTCCCCATCTACTAAGAGGTGAGCACACCCACATTGTGGTCTGTCTCCTCACAGGGCCAGAAGTTGACTTGGGCATTTGTCACTCGGGCTAGCACAGAAAATGCCTCGTAGAGTCGAGTCCCACCTGAAGAATTCCAGGGTGAAGTCAATGTTTGAAATTCATTTTCAACTTTCAGCAAAAGACAAGACCAGCAAATTACACATAGCAAAATAAGAAGAAAAAAAAAACCAGCAACGTGATAAATACGTGAGGATTTGCCATTTTTCACTCTTCTTGGATGAATATTTGAACTTTTAAAATGAAGAGTTTTTTAAATTGGACTAAATTCCACTTTGGTTTCTTGGCATTGAAGACTGAGTGATATTAGAGTAAAACCTTTAAAATCCCAGGAAAGCCATCCTAGAGCTGACCCTGAAACTTCACTTTCAAAGACTCTTTTCTCCCTTTGAAGTTTGTTAGTAATATGAACACTACGAAAATGGAATTGTAAAATTTATAGATAGTCCTGGAGTATATACTTTTTTTTTTGTCTCTGAGTTTCTGTAAAGAATCACTGTCCTCTCTAGCTGACCAACTGATCGTCAGGAAACCGAAAAATGCACATTCACTGGGCCATTAGAAAAAAATCTAAAATCAGATTCAGTTCTCACCCCCCAAAAATGAGCTATAAGGTTCTCTGAGTGTTTAATGCTTCCCACATATCAAGGACTAAAAGTTATAAATAGGCCATGGTAACCTAAAAATTTTTAACTGGAGATAAGAATAAGGGGTCAGCTGGTTGATCAGTTCCATTTTTATACTCTGTTTAAAAGGGTACGCATGGGAAGGGTTGCAAAAGTCTTTATGAAATATGTGTTCACTCTGTGATTCATCAGAGCAACAGCTCTGACCTCATCAGATCCATGAACATTCGTTGTGGGGCTTAACTGTATGTAATTGCAAATAGACCTCTCTGGACCTAGGCAGAGGTGAATTGTTTTGATATCCACATTAAAAAGAAACTAGATCCAACTAGGTGTGCTGGTACACACCTCTAATCCTGACCTTCAAGAGGCAAAAGACTCAAGAGTTCAAAGTCATGAAAGTTAGAGGCCAGCCAGGGCTATATAGTGGCACATACCTCAGAAGGCTAAGGCAGGGTGGTTATGAGTTGAAGGCTAGCCTGGGTTATATAAAGAATGAGGCCCTGCCTTAAACAAGAATTGTCCATTACCCATCATTTCCTAGTTTGCTCCCTGAAATTACAACAAAAATGGCTGATCCATATTCTGTACAAACAACACAAAGTCTGGAAGAGGGGGGTGATAGACTGTGTCTTTTGTACTGTTGGCAAGAAAATCTTTATACAAATAAAAGGAAAATAAGACTACGAAATAGGGGAATTGGCCACTTTACCAAATAGTTCTTAAGTCAATCCATGTGTGGTATCTGATAACCCAAGTATAATTAGTCTGCTCTGCTACTGACTTGTCAAAGTGGCTACTGATGCTGGCTGTAGAAATCCATCACCGCCCACACAATGGTAGCCACTGAGGACCATAAGGCCAGAATCTCACTACCATCTGCTCAGGTTTGACACCAGGCTCTCAGAGGCAGAAATAATGTAAACCCAACAATTTCTGTTTGATTATGATTCTTCTGGCACAAGTAACCGAGACACACTCAAATAAACCAGTGGTGAGAGGGGGTATACCACAAGACATTAGATAAACCACTTGTTTATCTAACAAGTTAGATAACACTCTGACAGAAAATGGAGACAGGCCTCACAATGGATAGGCCAAGGGTAAGAGTAAAACACCTGTCCAGAACCCAGGTGGATCCTTTTCCTCTAAACAGAACCTTCTCGGCGAGCAAGAGCATATATATTTTTTAAGCCAGGGTCTCACTGTGTAGCTTTGGCTAGCCTGGAGCTCACTGTGTAGACCAGGCTGGCCTTGAACTCAGATCTGCCTGCCTCTGCCTCCTAAATGTTGGGATTAAAAGTGTGTGCCACTGTACCCAGCCAGATTGTATGTCTTGATGCCACAGAATCTCCAGCCTGAAAGAGAACTTCCTCTGGACACCAAGCTGGCCTTGAACTCAGAGATCTGCCTTCAGAGTGCTGGAATTAAAGGTGTACACAACCACAGCCAGCCTGATATTCTTCTACACACAGAGCCAAGCGTGGCCACTCCCACAGCTTCTGAATTTGCACATCTTTAATTGAAGAGATTGCATAAACCAAGTAGCTCTTTCAGGACTAATTCCGAGTTCCCAAAGGAAGAGTGAAAACCATGAGAATGAGCCAGCTCAGGTGGCTCTGTTCCTCATCTAGTTGACTGTACCAGGGAATGTGCTGGGTTGAAGGAATCCAGACCTACCTCATGGGGTGAGTGCGATCCTTACAGGAGGAGCTCGGGCCTGCACAGGCAGCCCTAAGTGTGTTTCAGTCACCCACTTCACTCCCGTGCAAATAATCAAATGTTGACAGTAATGCTCTCTTAGGGTGCTGCAATAAATTTACAGGAAAGCAAAAATATGAAATCAGCATAGAAAAAATTAGTAGTTTATTTATTAATAATGAACTTGTCATTTACAATAGCTTCAGAGGTGATGAGGCTCCTGAGATGGTTCAGTGCCTAAAACACCTGCCATGCCAGCCAGTCTTGTGAGCTCTGGACTTCGGACCCCGGAACCTACATAAAATGGGAGTGGTGGCACACCTGTGTGTGATTCCAGAGGTCAGGATGCAGAAGCAGGAGCTCCCTGGAGCGGGCTGGCCAGCTAGACAATCAGTGAGTTTAGGGTTTGATTGAGAGATCCTACATTGATGAATAAGGTGAATAGTAATTGAGGAAGGCATCTTATGTCAGTCTTTAGTCTCTCCATGCACATGCACACACACACACACACACACACACACACACACACACCCAAAGAGAGAGAGAGAGAGATGCACACAGACTCACATACACACACAATTAAAAATAAGCATAAAGAAGACATTAAGAATTGTGAAGGATTTCTCCTATAGTTTCTTGTGTGTTTTTAGGCAGAGTGAAAGACAAACAACTCTGAAATTCTGACAGCCGATAGAACAGTTTGACCACAAGTCCACTCCCTCCCCTGAAAGATGATCTTCTGAACACAGATTTCTGACAGGAATCACTTCTTACCCTCTTCCGTTTCTGTGCTTTGCTGACTAGAGCGTCCTGCATAATGGTATCGACAGCTTCCCATCAGAGCTGCCCACACATGGCATCATGGTCTGTAGATAGTTCCTGCTCAGGGATGTAGAATGGAAAAGACAGAGAATGAGCTGGAACATCAGGGCTCATAACAGTGATACAGAGTTTTCTGCCTGATGAACAGCACAGAACGTTGGTGACCGGGACCATCCAATCTACCCATTCCATGGGTTACAGGAAACTGAAGCATCCTTCAGAAGACAGCTCCGCCCTGGGGTTAGATGCAGTGGCTTTTGCTGAATCTACTCTCCTTCCAGCCAGGAGCACGTGGATAGGTGGAGTGGTATAGAATTTTATGTCCTTTGAAAATCCAGTGGGTGCCCAGGCCCTGTGGATTTGGAAGCTGCAAGAGAGAGAGGAGTGAAATCGTAATGTGGAGAGGGTTCAAGTCAATGAAACATCCCCATGTCTAATGACTTGACCCCGGGAGGGCATGGGTGATGTTAGGACTGTTCTTTCGTGTGTACCACACACTGCCTTGCCTCAGTTTGTAAGCTACACTTGGTATACCAGTTTCTTTCCAGGGTTTTACGGTAAGAATCTTGGTACATGTGGAACCCTTTTATCTCTCGTAACCAACATCAGCCCCCACAGCTTCCTTACTCCATGGAAGACACAGACTTGGGCTTGAGAGGGGAGCTGGTTAAACTGGCAAAGGCCCATCCTTTTGCTGTGCATATTCGACAGCTATTTGCATTTTTCTAATTTTGGATTCCTGCTTCAGTAGATACATAGGACGTTCTTGAGAGTGTCTTGGCAACCCGCGCCCATGTTCATGCCTGAAGGTGCCTAGCCCCAGGTTGACTAATCCACTTGTCTAAATTACATGTTAGATGATCATGGGATTGGCTGATTGTATTCAGTTCAGGGCAGCTATGCAGGGCCTTTTAACATCTCCAGTTACACGAAGCATATGCCAGGATAAATGGACTGACTTTTACTACAAGCTTTTGGCTCTGCCTCCAGAGAGCATCTCAGCAAGAAAATAGAATGTGAGCTGAGTATGCGAGATGCTTTTCTCCCAGCTGGGCTTGAAATAGAAGAAACAAGGAAGTCTCATGTGCCCTGCTCTCTGTGCTCGGGCACACTGGAATCTGCAAGACAAGGAAGGGAGCCTAGAGGAAAGACGCGCACTAATAAAACTTTCTCCGTGGCCTTGGAATGTGGTTTTAGATCTAGCCACATAAGTAGGTCCCCATCTGTTCTTAAGTTCCCTCTCTAAGGAAGGGAGCAGCTTGGATAACGGATATAAAATGCAAATATCAGTGAACGGATTGAGGTTGCCTATTTCTCAAAGGATGAATCAGGCAGCATTTTTGGCTTCCTCCACTACAGGTCTGTGCTTCCAATAAATTACATCAGAACTGAGAGACTGTGGCATCTCTGGTGACTGCCAGAACTGACAACCTAGACCAGGGCTGGAGAGTGGAAATGCCACCCTGCAGGAAAACAGCAGTTCCCTATAAGCAACTCATCATTAGCAGAAGTGTCTGCATGGTGGCCTAAGCTAGAGAAGACCAGCAGTGCCTAGCACCACAGAGAATCTCCGTTGCCCCAGGGGTCTCAGCCACTAGGTGACCTATTTTAACCCTGGTTTAAAAATAGCCCTAAGTGGATTGATTCTTTTTGCAGTTCCAGCCTTTGTGGATGAACTGTAACTCTTCGAGTCCTGGCACCACCAAGCTGGGACCCCGATGCAGTCAAACTCAGATAAGCCTTCTCCTTGCAGTCAGAGCTGTGGACTTCACAGAAGCAGCTGTGACCATCACCAACTTAAAGTCCTTAGCAACGGCCAGCAAGACTGACAACTCTCAGGGCCACTGTCCTACACAGACAGCTGGCAGAATGCTGGTATCTCTGGGGGCAGGCAAGCAGCAATGCACTTGGACTGGATGGCCCTCACCAACCATAAAGATGTAGACCGCGCAGGTTAGACCCAGAAGAATCATTAAACATCTACATGACTTGATGGTTCTCCCACTTCCCAGTCTGAGACTGGGAGTGGATCGGGTAATGTCATGGCTGAAGAATTTTAATGGTGGAAGAGAAAGAAAATAACAGCGGATAAAAGAGCGAAAACACAACAAAGGGAGGATGTTAGGAAGAGAAAGGCCGAAGACACCAAAGCTGCCTTTAACTCACTGTGAAACCCACAGAGCTTAGTTCACCAGCAGGAACTGCCTTTCCCTACACTCTGGACCTTTCTGTTGGTCATGAGCTAAGTCCTCCAGAGTGCCCCTTCTTACCCCTGAGTCAAGGCTGCTTTGGAATTGACTTGCAATATACCTAGAGAAAATACCCTAGAGAAAAGACAACTTCTTCAGAATGAGGCACACAGGTTACACACCTACTATACCAACCCCCGTACCCCACTCCCAAGCTATGGGCATTTAATGAAAGCCCCACATCTTCTCAAAGTACATTACTGTTGTCCAGTTTCTGTGCATGTTAAACCTACTCTCAGAAATACACGAGTATCAAAAAGGACGTGTACAGTGATGATATCTAGGACCATGTGGTAGACCCGCTGCATTTTCATAGCCCAGTGACACTATCGGAACAGGGCACACACTGTCCATGATGCTTGCTTCCATTGTAGGGAAGCATGCTGTCTCTCCAGTGCCCCAACCTCGTGAGACTGAGGCCCTGACTAAAGACTCTGGACATTAGCTCAGTAAGACCCATTTTACCAATCCCTGGCAGCAACAGCTTAGGCAGCTGCCAGAGAAACAGCACCACATCTATAATGTGACTTAGGAGCCCTCAAAGATACCACCAAGAAATTAAGGTACTGTGGCTCTCCACCCCAACCTCAAAGCCATGTGTGTGGTATGGTGGTGCAGTAATAAGGTCTGGTTTAGTTGATTAAATAATCCCACAGGGGCCATGCTCTTGAAAGCCTGTCTAACTGACTTCTTGTCATTGCATGAAACCAAAGGAACATGGGAAAAACAAACTCTACAGGGAAAGAATGCCCCAGGAAAGGATGGGAGGAAGAAAGAAGATGAGGAAAGATGGGGGGGGGGGCGCAAAAAGGCTCTGAGGATCACAAACAGGTCCTCTTGTCCTTCTCTGTTTAGTCAAAGAAGCTAATATCATTTCTGCACATCATATCCAACCACATCTATTCGAAGGATAGATAATCTCTGGTGGCTACAAAAACCCCATCAAGGAGCAATCAACTCCAAATACCTCACTCCACTCCTGGTACTTACGCTAAGCTAGGCAGGCTTAGTAGGTAAGTAACCAGCATTGTGCTATGTTTCTTGGGGGCTTGGCGCCCTGGTTCTGGCTATCTGGGGGGGGGGGAGGCGGTATTTCTACACTGTTAGTACATTTCCAAATACAGTTTGGCCCGAGGGTCTTACTTAAGCTTTCCACACTGTCCCATAGGTTAAAGAGCAGCCACAATCAACCACAGCGATTCCAGAGCATAAGTGATCCGGTTCTTAAAATCAAACATGCCTCCTTCATATCAAACTACTGTCATTATTTTATTTTAAGATTCCATTTTTGTAGATTAAACACTGTCTATCTGGCAATTAGGGGTACATTTTTGTGTTCTAAGAAAAACAAAAACAAAAAAACGAATGTCTCTAAGAGGGTCATTTTTGCTCTTTCGTTTTTTTCACAGAATTGGACTAAATCATGGCAATTAGTGTAACGGAAATGTTTACAGCAATCTCTGATGGCAGTTTCGCTAATGTAATGATTTAGCTCAAGCCCAGTAAAACATGAGCCTGTATCATTAGGATGAATCGGAATCAAGAGCAAAGCAACTTTGTGCTTACAGTAATTCAACATACATCATCTCATCAGCAAAGGCAGCTATAAAATTAAGGATATACAATTAGTCAATCAGACGGTTCCTGAATTAATTAATTAAGCAAGGAAAATTAGCAAGCAAGGACAGGACCACATCCAACAGCATGCTTCCCTTTCTCAGAGCAACCCTTTCCATTAATTTTGATCCAGTTAGCCCACACACCATAGGGTTCCATCTCCACCAGGTAGAGTTAGAGATCGGACTCTTCCAAACCAGCCTCTGCCCTGGTGATCAGTGAGCACACTTGGTCCCTTGACTGCATTTCCACCTCTAAGAAGGTTTTGCTTTCTTCTCTGCCTGGCAGAGCTGTGTCATGAACAACTCCTCAAGGGCTCAGACAAGTCCTACCATCACAACCATGTGAAAACCAGCCTCAGCGTATTCTCCATTAGAAAACCCGGTGGACACAGGCCTTAGGTTTCAGTATGAGAGATCTGAATAGACGCCATTTTCAGATCCAGTCTGGAACTAAAGAAGAACATTTTATAATGATAAAAAGAAGTGCATCATGGTGTACCTAACCTAGTTTTACAACCAAGGGAGCAAAAGCCAACAATTAATGAAGGAAATTGACAATGGCATAATCATTGTTAGGGCATTTGATTGTATCCAGCTGCTAGAGATCACGCCGCAGAGAATAATTCCTGACATATGAAAATTTGATACTATATTGTGGAAAACTAATCACAAAGTGATATCCCGATTAAAGTATGATCCCAATTTTTTTAAAGCATTTACATTGAGTTATATATGTGCAAATGAAAAATCATTAATAGTGATTATCTCTGTGTGACATATAAGGATAATTTTTACTATCTTCTTTGTATTTTCCTGTGTTTCCAATTTTCCTTATGGAGATGCATATTATTTTTATAATCACTCAAAATAATATATAATCCCCATTTTTCAAGTAGCAATTTTACTGACCTAAAAGTATATATTATTGTTTTGACTATAGAAAACAAATCAGAAACAAGTACTCACTGCTAAATGAGCCCATGAATAAGTCACAAGAAACAGCTTTTCAATTTCTCTAATTTAATCAGCAAGAATCCTTCTTCAACTAGTACAGTTTCCCAAAGGACATTTATATTTCCTCAGAAAGACAGAACAATGTATACACTCATTTATTGTCCAGGAGTTCAGATCCATGAGAGGCACTAGGTTGCGGGAAATTTACACACGGCAGTTACATGCCATAGTGAAGAGGTGTTGGCAGGGAGTCAGGAGACCTGGTTCCCTCCTGGGCACTTGCCTCGGGCCACCAAGACAGTACCTTCCACCAGGACTTTAGTATCAGAGCTGGCAGCAGAGTTTGAGGACTGAGTGAACAGTACATCTCTGGTGATGAGCTGGGTAAAAGTAGATTAAAAAAAAGAAAATCTTCTGGCCAGACCCAAAACCCTGGGAGGACCAAATTTAATTTTTAAAAACGGGGCGGGGGAATGGAAGGAAATCAGCTGAATCCCCGAGTCCTTGATAGGGAATTACTGGGGACGGGGAGGGGGGGCAGGTAGAGCCACAGTGTAGGAATTGTCCCGATTCCAGAGCTGGCACTTAGTTCATCTGAGCTCTAAATGCAGACAGGTGATTCCAACACCTGCTTTCTCACACTGCCTGACTCCTCACTGAGAAATGGGGAAGTGAAATCAGACATCCCTGTGTTCTAGCCTGCCAGAACACCATATAAAATGCTGGAGGCTACAGGGACCTCTGTGGAGTCACCCTCTCAGCATCCTCAAGGTCAGTATCAAAGAAGAAAATGTGACTAAGCAATATCCCCTGTTAACCGTTTGTAAAGAGAGGGAAGAGGAGGCAAGGGCTGGAGGAGGAGCCCCAGGCAGTGTGAGAATGTACAACCGACGCACTTAGAGTCATGGTTGAACATCATAGAACAGAGAGATCCCCAATTTGCACACCAGGAACATGAGCCGTTGTCTCGGTCCCCTGCAGTTGTGCAGCATGACGGTCTGGCACATAGACGAATACACTGAAATACTGCAGGATAGCTCCACGGAATACTTCTCCAGTGCTTGCTTCCTGTAGAAGTGTGGGACATGCAGAAGCAAAGTCAAGAAGAATGAGTGAATAGAGAATGATTAATAAGGGCCGGGTCTGCATTTGTCCAAGCTCACTACAGCCCACCGTCCTGGAAACATTGGAGGAAGTCCAAAGGAGACAGGAGGTCTTGGCATTGAGGGTCAAGGCCAAGACATCCATTTTCAGGCCCTGCACTGATGTTCCCAACAGATGATCCATACAATGGAGAACCATGGGATCTCTGTCTTGTCTCAGTTAAAGAAAACCACCTTCCCCTACGGCACAACCTGCTCCAGGATCCTGTGTAGCTGCCTGCCTTTTAAGACTTTAAAAGAAAATTGGCTTTGTTTCTCAGTTTTGTAACTTTCTAGACTAATTAATCATATCAGTTTATATTTTCCTTGATTTTTAAAATGAATTCTTTTTTCGTCTTTATCTGGATATAATTGACAAATGCAAACAGTATATTTTTAAGATGTGCAGCCTGATGTGTTGAAAAATATATATAAATTTAGAAATGACGAACACAGTCAAGATGGCTAACACATCTGTTTATGTATGTAGTAAGAACAGTTAAGATCTGCCAAATGTGCAACACTGTGTGGTTATGAATCCCAGACTACACACTGCACCTCCAGAACTGCATGCGTAACTGGAGATTAATACTTGGACCAACGTCTTCCCTTTGGAGCACTCTCAACCCTTGGCAACCATTGTTTCTTTCTCTGTGTCTCTGTGAGCTCAACCATTTATTATTCCACATTAGTGAGGTCATTCGGGATTTGTCTCTTTGTGCCTGGCTTACTTCAGTTCATTCAGCGCTCTCTAGTTCACATATGACATCACAAAGGCAGGATCTCCCTCTTCTTTAAAAGAAGTTTTTGTTTACTTAGATGACTGTTTTGCCCTTATGGACGTTTGTGCCCCAGGAGCATGCAGTACCTGCAGAGAGCAGAAGAGGGCAGCAGATCCACTTGAACTGGAGTTAACAAATGTTTGTAAGTCACCGTGTGGGTACTCGGAACCAAAACTAGATCCTCCGTAAGACCAGAAAGTACTCTTCACCTCTGAGCCATCATTTCAGCCCCCTGGATTCCCTTCTCTTTCTAAGATGACCTAATATTCCGTCAAGCACCCACATCGTATTTCCTTTCTCCATTGACCTTCTGATGGACATTTAGATTGGGCTTACAGCCACATCTTTACTCTCTATTAACAGTGTTGCAATGAACACAGGGGTGTAGCTCTATCTTGAACATAACGATTTCATTCCTTTCTATATATACACCCAGAAGTGGCATTGACAGGTTGTTACTAATGTTTTGTGGAATCTCCTTACCACTTTCCTAAATGATGTGTAAGTTTGCATTCTCATCAACAATGTGTTGCGGAACCCTTTTCTCCACATCCTTGCCTGCGGTTCTGTAGCAGTCATTCTGAACGGTAGGAGGTGGCATCCCGTTATGGCTTTGATTTGCATTTCCCTGGTAATCACTGATTGCCCTCCTTTGCTGTTTATTGCTGTAACAAACATCCTAACCAAAAGCACCTTGAGAGAAAGGGGCTTATTTGGCTTACACTTACATGTCTCAGTTTGTCATAAGGGAAAGTCAGGGTAGGAGCTCCAGCAGGAACCTGGAGGCAGGAACTCAAGCAGAGACCATGGAGTGATTGCCGCTCCTTGGGTTGTTCCCCGGCTCCTGTTCAGCTACCTTTCTTACTCATCCCAGATCACCCGCCCAGGACTGACACCACTCACAGTGGGCTGGGCCCTCTCACATCAACCATTAATGAAGACAATTCCCCTGTAGACTTGCCTACTGGCCAGTCTGATGGGAGCATTTTCTCAGTTGAAGTTGCCCTTCCCAGATGACTGTACCTTGTGTCAAGTTGACATAAACCAACCAGCACAGTGATGCTGAACACCTTTCATTTATCTGTTGGCTATCTGAGTATCTTATTTTGAGGCATATATACTAGGTTCCGTGAATTTGTATCTATTTATTGTGATGGCCTCTTGTACGGTTGGCAAGTGCTCTCCAACTGCATCTCTAGCCTATGACCACATTCAAGTGGGTTGTTTGTTATGCTTTGCTATTGAGTCATTGAGGGTGCTTACATTCAGGCTCCTTATTAAATTTGACTACTAATCTGTGAATTGAAGTTCCCAGACCAAAAAAAAAAAGTCATATCCATGTTAAACCCTTGGCAAGGCCGGTCGACTGACTGAAACTTTAATGATTGTGGGAGAGTCTGAACATAGCATAAACCCAACCCAAAGCTCCTCTACTCAAAGGCTGAGAATGTCATCAGGCAGCATCTGAGGCCTATAGCGGAGATTCTCCCTACTCCGCCGCCGCTGCATCTATCTATCTGATATTTCCACTAATGTGCTTGGTAAATACCTTAGTTCTTAATGATTTGATTCTGTTCCTATTTAAAAAAAAAAGTGTTCATGAAACTGCTAACAGGTTGGAGCATGGTAGTTGGAGTAGCTACCTCTGTGTCCTTTGGGGGTGGTAACTCATATCTTGCTCTAGAAATAAACTATCTCTTATTTGCTTTGAGTTGATAGTTCTGGCTTTTGCATCAACAAACCATTATGAGATGTAACAGTCTGCAAACATCTTCTCCATGTCACCTTTTCATTTTATTGATTGTTTCCTTTCCTGATAAAAAGGTCCTTAATTTGATACAGTCCCACTTACCTGATTTTTCTTTTATTGAAAATTACACTGTACTTACTATACCAAATAACACATAATGATGCCAAAATCATGGTGTCTTCTCTAACTGTTAGTCCCATCCCTTCCTACCATCGCCAAAGTTCCAGTTTTCTTTCTTCCCTAAGGGCAAACTTTGTACTCAATCTACCACATATCTTTTATAATATATTTAATAGATATTTATGTACCCATAGATATATAACTATATTAACTATATCGTGATGTATTTTCTACAAATGGTACCCCACTATACATACTGGCCTTTAACCTGTTTCATTCACTTACAAATCTAACTTGGAAGGGTGTGTGTGTGTGTGTGTTTATGCACGCACATGTGTTTGTCCAGGCAAATGCGTGAAGGTCAGAGGACAACTCTGTGGAGTCAGTTCCCTCCTCCCACCCATCCGTGGCTTCCAGGGGCCAGCCTCAGCTCATCAGACTTGTGTAACACACACCTTCACCTGACGAGCCTCTGGCTGACCCACTGGAAGTTTTTCAATGGCAGTACGTACAGCATTTGTGTGTGGTGAACCCAGGCTCCTGTACATGCTCAGCACATGCTGTACCACCAAGCTGCAGCCTCAGCTAGCCCATTCCTCTGACTGCTGCCTAATTCAAACTACCGTCAAGGCTGCAGCATCACACACAGCTTGTTTACTCACTACCCTACTGCTTCCTTTTGCTGCTGCTGCTGCTGCTGCTGCTCCCCCCCCCCCCCTGCCATCACCATAATAGTACAGCAGTAATGAACCTTGTATGTAAAACTTTTGGAACCTATCCAAATCTTTCTTTGGAACAAATGCCTGTAAGTGGAATTGCTATAAATTAAAACAGCTTGAGCAAAATTATATTCCCCAAGGCCTCACCAATTCACACCTTCACCAATTAGAGCGGGCCATGCCTATTTCCGCACTCTTTACCGCCACCAGACATTAGCGGTTTTCCAGGACAGCCAGTAGACGATAATAGCACTTTCCTAGTGTGATCCTCACTGTTTTGAATACCAGCGAATTTGAAGGATGCTTTTAAATGTATGTTTCCTTTGTTGTCCTTAGTTTACAATTATGACAGCTTTGTTTTTTCTCTCCTGACTTTAACTTCCATCCAAAACATGTGCTAAATCTCCTTTTCTTCACTTTCAGAACTCCATGTTCTCTTCCACTGGTCTATGAATGTGCTAGAACTGATCTTACCTACTGAAGTCTCAATGTCTGTTAGGTAACTAGCACCGACTAAGCCAGCTGAACTTGGCAGTCCTTCCCTGACTCCTCCCAGGTGATTGCTACCTACACCAGGCTGCCCTGTGGGCCTGTCTGTGGGGACTCATCTTAAATGCGTCAACTGATGTGGGATGACTCGCCCTGAAGGTGGACAGCACCATTCCCTAGGCAGAGGACCCTGAACCGTTGATGAATATAGAGATTGCGCTGAGCACAAGCGAGCGATCACACATCTGTTCCTCTCTGCTTCAGCCTGTAGGTGGGATGTAGGCTTCAGTTCCGGCTGCCTTGACTTCCCCTCAGCAACGGACTATGGTCTAGAACTGTGAACCAAAACAAACCCATTCTCCTTTGAGTTGTCTTTGGTCAGGATATTTATCACAGCGAGAGAGAGGAAATGAAGACAGGTACATTGGCTGTTCTGTACATTCTGTTTTCCAGGAAAGAAAAATTGATTCAGCTTCATACACACACACACACACACACACACACACACACACACACACACACACACACGGGGGTGGGGGGGATTTAGTTTTTTGTTCAATGGTTGAGCTTTATAGTTCGTTTAATACAGATTTTACACAGTCTTTAAGTTTCTTTCTAAATTTTGTTTGCTTGTGTTTTTGTTTTTTAGCTGAAAGAATCTATTCAAGCCATGCCTGATGTCAGCTCACTGTACTGCCATCCACAGTCTTTAAGCACAGTACAAGTGAAATTCTCGTACAGACTTTCATAACTCATTCAGCTCCGTTCCTGTTTCCTGACTCTAAACGGTGAAATGCACTTGCTGTAGAGGCGGACAGCAGAACCATCGTCCGTGAGGACAGGACCACAGTCTCTTGCCTATGGAGAGTGGAAGGCGGATCAAACAGGAAACTTCCAATTTGCAAACCTCTTCTGGGCTCTCTACTCTAGTCAACCAAACAGCAGTCTTTGGGGCTATTTCATATACAAGTGTGCTATATACAATTTCATTTGAAAGAAAACTCCCCTGATTTGGAGTTGGGTTTGAAAATCACTGTTGGGGGACACTCTGGAGTCAGCTGGCCGTCAGGGATAGAACCAACTCAAGGCTGCTTACTAAAGAACCTGCTGGCTGGGTCCAGTGGGGCCCACTCCTTGTAAAGGTGTGTGTCCTACAACCTACTCTGCTGCTAAAATGGGCTCTGCTCACTGCCAACTATTCTCGTAGCTGCCAAACCCTAAAGGTCCCGCTCTTCATTCATATTCAGCACAGCGCTTTGGCATTCTGAGTCTTCATCAGTCTGGCTTTCTATCCAGGCCTATTCAATCTAACGGCTAACAATAGCAAAGGAGACCATCAAAGGACTCCTCAGGCTACACTTTTGTGGAGGGCACTCAAGTACCTTGGGATTGGACAGACAAAAGAAAAAAGAGTTGAGGCCATTGATTTAGCTCTGAGAGAAATTATTTTCACCCAACTAAATGATATGTTCTGGTTTTGCCTGAAGGACATTCCAAGAAAGACTTGTGAATGAATTAATTAATCGATAAATAGATGGACAATCTAATTTAAAGTGAATGACCTTTCAGAGCAGGACGCAATAATTTTGTCAGTGTGGGACGCTTTATTTAAAAGCCTTGGAGAGACTGGGCATGGGGCTAAGGGGACAGCTCGGTGTTTGGTTAAATGCTTGCCATGCCGGTGCGAGGACAAGAGCCTGGATCCCCACAGCCCACAAGAAGCTGGACAAGGACAGTAACTGCCTGCAAATCCCAGCACTTGGGAGACAGAGACAGAGCATGCCCTGGGCAGGCTGCACTAACTGGAAGAGGTGACTTTGGGGTTTAGTGAGACTTTGACTCAAAGAAAAGAGGAAGAGAAAGAATGGGAGACGAGGAGGAGAGAACAGTCTCTTCAACAATACAAAAAAAATGCCTTCAGGAACTCTGCATATACTGTATGTTTGAATAAAATTTCTATTTAAATATCCTAAAAATGGAACCATTGGCTGAGGGCTTATTTTCTAGGACTCCCTGTGGATTTGAAAGGCTCCACTCTCCATGTTCTCTTAGGAGGGAGAACTATGTAACAGTGTGCGGGTTTCACAGCCATTAGGAAATGGTAGGATGCAGGAGAAACATCATTTTATTTGTAATGCTCTCTGGGCTTTGCATCAAGGCTGATTCAATGTTCTGTTTGCTTGTGTTGTTGTTGTTGTTGTTGTTGTTGTTATCTGTATGTATGGATGTTTTCCCTGCATGTATGTCTATGCATCACTTGAATACCTAGTACCCAAAGAGACCAGAAGAGGGCGTCAGATGCCTTGGAACTAGAGTTGCAGACGGTGAGACCTCTCATGTGAGTGCTGGGCATCAAACCCAAGTCCATGCTCCTGACCACTGAGACATTGCTCTATCCCTATGATATATGGGGGTTTCTTTCCCTTTTTTGTTTTGTTTTGTTTTGTTTTTTGAGACAGGGTTTTTCTGTATAGCTTTGAAGCCTGTCCTGGAACTCGCTCCATAGACCAGGCTGATGATATATGTTTTGTTTGTTTGTTTGTTTGTGTTTGTGTTTGGTTTTGTTTTTGTTTTTAGGAGACAGGGTTTCTCTGTGTAGTTTTTGGTGTCTGTCCTGGATCTCGCTCTGTAGACCAGGCTGGCCATGATCTCAGAGATCCACCTGGCTCTGCCTCCCAAGTGCTGGGATTAAAGGCATGTACCACCGCTGCCTGGCTGATACATGTTTTTAATAATTATTATTTTGGCATTTTTACCAAGCTACAAAACACTTTTTCTTAGAGCAAGGTACATGTTTTATAAAGATCATATTGTATTTTTCATTTATTTAGAAGAACTAATACCTAAATCTAACTATATCACACACACATACACATGCACACACAGAGACACACGCATGCTCACACACATACACACACAGTCTTGACATCTTTAGGTAAGCCTAGAACCCATCAGAGGAAACATAATGAGCCATATCTCTGTGTTGTGGAATATTAGTTTAAGATGTGCTACATTCATTTATGCTGTGGAATATTTGTTTAATGATGCAAAGATGTGTTGCATTCTTTTATGTTGCATTTGCTTAAGTCTGTGATGCTGTGTTACTTTGTCTGTCTAAAACACCTGATTGGTCTAATAAAGAGCCAAAAGGCCAATAGCTAATTAGGAGAGGGATAGGTGGGGCTGCCAGACAGAAGGAATAAAATAGAAGAAGAGAGAGGAGGGAGGAGGGAGAAAAGGAGAAGGAGAGGAGGACACCAGGGGCCAGCCACACAGCCACACAGCCACACAGCCACACAGCCAGCCACAGAGTAAGAAGGAAAGAAAGGTAATATAGAATAGAGAAAGGTAAAAGCCCAGAAGCAAAAGATAGATGGGATAATTTAAGTTAAGAAAAGCTGGCTAGAGTCAGGCAGTGGTGGCACACACCTGTAATCCCAGCACTCGGGAGGCAGAGGCAGGCGGATCTCTGTGAGTTCGAAACCAGCCTAGTTAGTCTACAGGGTGAGTCCCAGGACATCCAGAGCTTTTACACAGAGAAAACCTGTCTCAAAAAAACAATGAGAGAGAGAGAGAGAGAGAGAGAGAGAGAGAGAGAGAGAGAGAGAGAGAGAGAGAGAGAGAGAAAGAAAAGCTGGCTAGAAATAAGCCAAGCTAAGGCCAGGTCTCCGTGTATTTATTTGGGAGCTGGGTGGCAGGCCCCCAAAGAGCAAAGAGTAAACACAGAAACCAACTACATCACTGGTCTTATATATTAGAAATGCCTTCGCCATCAATCCTCATGTTTGCATGGAGACAGAACACACGGACACGTGTGTCTGAAGGCTTTCAGAAGGGTAAGATAATGAGCACAGGAAAGAAGTCAGTGACTTCATTTTACTGTAACTTTTGCTTCAGTGTCTCTCAGTAGATTTCCAGAACACACACACACACACACACACACACACACACACACACACACACATACACTATAACCAAAACTCCTTATAGCACATGGCTGATAAAATGGACATTCATCCATGCTCCGAAGGGCGACTGGTTGACACACGCAAACAGCTCAGCACTCTGCCTACTTCCCTGACACTTTCAGATCCAAAAAAAAATAAAAAAATCAGCTGAGGCCGGGTGGTGGTGGCATACACCTTTAATCCCAGCACTTGGGAGGCAGAGGCAGGCGAATCTCTGAGTTCGAGGCCAGCCTGATCTACAGATTGGGTTCCAGGACAGCCAAGGATACACAGAGAAACCCTGTCTCTAAAATAAACCAAAACCAAAAATAAAAATAAACAAACAAAAAGACAAGCAAGCAAACAACAACAACAATCAAAAAAACAAAAACAAAAACATAACCAGCTGAGCCGTTCACAGCACACAAAACTACAGACACTAACGAAAGTCCAGAAGGAGCTTCTCTGCTTTCTGCGCGCCAAGGAGTCATGGAGCCTGTTCCTGTTCCCTCTCTGCCCCCTGCATAGGGATGAAAATGTGACCACCAGCATCCTGGTCCTTTCTATGCTCTCTCTGACACGGTGTGGCATGGACTCTATCCCTGATGGACCCTATCCCTGAAAGTCGAAACAAATTCTTCCGTCTGCTGCCTCTGGGAGAGTGTTTTATCACCAGCAGCACCAGAAAACGCCTGTATTCCCACTTCGGCTTTGCTGTTCTATCCCTAGTAAGACTTCAAAAGTGAAAACAGTGACTTGAGTCCTTTCATCCCCACAGCATAAAGTGGAAGCCCTCCGTGTGCACAGGAAAGCTTGCCTGGGCCTCTCAATAGAGGTAAGACTGCTGGACCACTTCCATACTTTGAGGCCCTCAATATATTGAAAGGCAAATACATGCCGGAGCAGGGTTACAAAAACAACAGAATTCTTTTCAATGTTCTTGGCAGTGTCTCCCTGTGACTACAGGTAGCCTCATTTGAGGATAATGTCAAAATGTAAATTTCAAGACTCTTCATAAACGTGAGCCCAGGACCAAAAGGTCTTCTGGGCACACCCCGTGATAAGCCCCCGTTAATCCCAAATCCACTCGCCCTGATTGACTTGTGGCCATGTTGTTGAAACTGCTTGCTGTTGTTCCAGCAAGGCACTTACTGCACAGGGTAGCTAATAAGCACTAATTATATTCCATAGAACTTCAGCCACTCAATGTCTCTGAGGCAACAACAAAAATGGCCCTTCTACCTGATGAAGTTACCCTCCACCACAAACCCATCTGATGGACTGTGGTTGTCACAGGAGACACAATAAAGATAGTACATATGGTGACTCAACTCCAGAACATGGTACAGATGATGTTACCGAGGAAACCACAGGGGTATGACCACACACACTATGCCAACCTGAGTTCCCAGGGAAGTGTCATTAGGTCGGACTGTGCCAAAGGGGGTTGGGCACTTACAGCTCCATGAGGCAAATTGCTATGGCAACTCTTCTGTAGTGTCCAGCTGAAATCTCCCCTTCCCTCCAACCCTCTGTTGGAGGCTTAGCCTCTAACCTGGTATCCTGGGGAGAGGTGAGGACTCAGAGGTGAGGACTCATGGAAAGTCTTTAAAAGATAGTAGGGCCCAGGCTGCCCCTCATCCTCTGTCTTTGTCCCCTGACTACAACAGGAGCAGTTTTTCAGAACCCAGTGGTCTGTAAGATTACGTGTGGTGCCCTCCCCCCCCCCCTCAGAAGCAATGGGGCCACTGGTCAGGATGAAAACTCCAAAACTGTGAGCCAAACAAATCTTTTCTTGTTATTAATTAACTCCCTCCCTCAGGTATTTGTTACAGTAATAGACGCTAACTAACCTAGACTTCTGTTGATTTTAGGGTTGGTCAGCAATGCCACGGCTTCCTCTTTAAGTCAATAAAGAGTATTTGAATTACCTCTTCATAAATTACTGTTTGAAAAAAATTACCTGTTCACATTTCACTTTGGGTCTTACCACGATGATTAACTTAGAACTGACAAATTCCAAGTCTCATCCCAATGTAATCAAACGAATGAATTTGTATGTCTTTTACGGTGTTTTGCATAACAATTGAGCTTGGGATTTGTCAACCTTTGATCTTTATGTCTACCAAAGAACTGAAACGTGCCAGGTTGAGGACTGACAATCCCAACTCTGACTGATTTATTTAAATTAATCTTCACATCCTGAAGCAGGACTGTTGAACAATGACCCACCCACAAAAGTGCATTATCTAATGCAAACTTCAACAGCAATTAGAGCTCAAAACTCCATCCTCAAATCCATTTACTACTCATGCAGAAATATAACAAGTAACAATAATATACCATGCTTGTAAAAACTGTGCTACTGATCCAAAACCGATAATGCAGTGCCTGGTTTGATCCCAACATTGTAACACACACACACACACACACACACACACACACACACACACACACACACACACTCACATACTTTTTTTTAAGCAAACAGTGAGAAAATGATGCATAAATCTCCTACAAACAACTTTCTCACTCAGAGAGATATTCATTTCATCTTAGTCTCTCTTCTTTCTGCTTGTTACACTCACAACACCACACACACACACTTTCATCTGACAGGAAACTAGAAGACAGTGTGAAGCATATGGTTTAGGCCAGTGCGAGTCCAAGGAAAACAGTCAACCTCTTCCAAAACAAGCACGTGGCCATTTAAGAGCAGCAGCCTTTTCCTGAGCCGAACAGAAATTGAATTACTGGCTCGGTTAGCTGCATAGTTCAGTCCTGATCTTAACAAGTAAAAAAACCTTCATACTCAGTACCAAAGCCAACAGTTAAAGGATGTTACCCATACACGTCTGCGGTCTACACAAATATCTGTTCGGACCGTCTAGCAAAGTTATATCTCCTAAGCATTGTGTCCATGATCATAAAGTATCATTATGTGGTCTCCACAAGCTCTACGCTTTGGGACAGTTCCATGGCATCATGTAAGCAGACTCTTCCAAAACCCAATATTTATGATGTGTTTCTTGGAATATTGTGTGCACAGATGTAACTCGGCAAAAACCCAAGAAACAACAGGGAAACACCATGCCTTCAGTGGTCAGTGCTTTCATGTTTGAACCAAATAAAAGAAAGAAAGAAAAAAGAAAATGCCCGTCCATCTCCTCCCAGTTAGCACAGGGGAGAGCTTGTCTGGTGCTCACCCCAGAAAGCCCACCTTGCTGATTTTAGCTACAGGACTGAAAAGGCTGTATGCTAAGCCAGTCTTTGTTAATTCATATTAAGAATATCATGAGAACTTGACATTTTGACATTGTACTTTAAACACAACCCTTGTTGAATACCCACGGCTTGCCTAATATATTTTTATATCAATATAAACTTAGAGTATCAAATTATCCCCAAGCAGAAAAGAAAGAGAGGGGGGAGGAGGGAGGGAGAGAGGGAGGAAGGAAGGAAGGACACTAAATTTGAATCCCAAAGCATCGGATCTGAGATTACATTCATTGCAGATTCTGGCTGTGACTGATTTGCTTAGAGAGTAAACCACAGGTCAAATGTCCCAGTCTGGTAACTTTCATGATCAACAAGACTGGACCTGTGTAACCTCTATGGACATTATTCCTGTACTTGAAAGGATGAATAGCCTTCTGATAAGGAGTCCATTGAGATGCCAGTCTCTGTTCGTGTCTAAATAACTAACTTGCAGCTTCATATGCAGAAGTCCTAACCCTTAATTCAACGGCATTAGCAGTAGGGCTTTGGAGAGAGGTAATTAAATTTAGGTGTGGTCATAAGGGGCAGACTCTCATGGGATTAGTACCTGTGTTAAAAGAGGCTACAAGTCACCGAGTCTCTCTCCCTGCTCATCCCCCAAGCTAATGCTGACTTACACAGTAGCCAGCTTGTAGTTCCAGTTGGCAGGGGACGCCCACACCAAGGACACCACTTCCTCCTGCAGTGGAAACGGTGTGGGAGGAGGCGGCTCAGCCAGGTGTTCACACTCGGCTGCAAGATGGGTTTTCCAAGGACAATGACATTCCCAGACCATTCCTCCCCTTCGGCCATGCTCAGGTTATCCTCAGCCAAATCCTGCCTCCACCATCCCAGCACACCTTCAAGAAGCAAACCAGGAGAGCCTTCCCATCAGAGTCCCATCACTATGTTGTCTCTGTGTGACAGCCATGTTGCAGCATGCCTTCTGAGAACCTTCCACCATATCCACCAGCTGAAACTCACCACGAGGCTCCAAAGCAGACAGCAAAATTGTTGTGTATTTTTTTCATATCCTGTCAGCTCCCAAATCCTCTGCAGAAATGTAATGGATTCTCTAAACCAGGTGGTTTTTATTGCAGGTTAACAAGAAGGAAATTTTTAATGAGTTGTCTTGTGAACTAAACTGTGCTTTCCCTCAAAACAAAATCATTCTTGGAAGCTCCGATTCTCAGCTTGATAGCACTTGGAAACAGGACTTCAGAGAGATTGTTCACAGTGGTTCTCAACCTTCCTAATGCTGTGGCCCTTTAGTACAGTTCCTCATGTTGTGGTGACCCCCAACCATAAAATTATTTTGATGTTACTTCATAACTGAATTTTGCTGCAGCTACGAATTGTAAATATCTGGCATGCAGGATATCTGGTATGTGACCCCTGTGAATGTGTTGTTTGACTCCCCCAGAGGTGTCATGAGCCATGAGTTGATCACCACCGGATCAGAGGATGGGAGTCTCATGATAGAGTAGTACCCATGTGAACAGAGACGAGAGAAAGCTATGAGCTTACCCACACAGTCTTTTCTCACCTAAGTCCACAAATAGCTTTGATGACATTGTCCCTAAAATCTTTTCCAATTCCAAATTCTTTGAACCTATAAGTAATTTATAAAAATCTATGTTGGGCAGTGAATGAGGAGGAAGTGAAATTATTAAATCAAACAGTCAAAACTAATGACTAAGATAGCCAGGCGTGGTAGCACACACCTTTAATCCAAGCACTCGGGCTGTAAGTAAAGTTCGGTGAGTTTGAGGCCAGCCTGGTCTACAGGGAGTTCAAACTAGCCAGGAAGACATAGAAAAAGCTTGTCTCAAAAAGGAAAAAATAGCATAAAAACAAGACATTAAAATTCTCAAAAGATAGGCAGACTATCAGGTAAGCCCTCAGAATATCAAATCTTACTTTGGTGTGTTTGAAGACGATTTATCACTTTGTGAACTTTCTGACTCACTGGGCAACTTGTGGAGCGTCAGTCCTGAAAACTAAGTGGGCTCTTACATAAGTAAACCTCATAAACAGACTGCATCGTGGTATGACATACACTCACATTTCCAAATGTATGTCAACTTCCGGCTGCTTAGGGAGCTACTAAGATTGGCAGGGAATTAATGATGGGATGATAAGGTGCTGTGCTAGCTCTGTAAAATTATTAGTATTTAAAATGAGCTCAATGACTTTCCATGCTAGGACTGCATCCCCATTTGTTCTAGAACACTCCCCTTCCATTTTTCTTCACCTCTGTCCTACCTACATATCCACACATAGACCCTCTACCTACATATCGACACAGAGACCATCTACCTACATACTCACACACAGACCCTCTACCTACATACCCACACATAGAGACCCTCTACCTACATGCCCACACATAGAGACCCTCTACCTACATGCCCACATACACAGACCCTCTACCTACATACCCACACATAGAGACCCTCTACCTACATACCCACATACACAGACCCTCTACCTACATGCCCACATACACAGACCCTCTACCTACATACCCCCACACACACAGACCCTCTACCTACATGCCCACATACACAGACCCTCTACCTACATACCCCCCCACACACAGACCCTCTACCTACATGCCCACATACACAGACCCTCTACCTACATACCCACACACACACAGAGACCCTCTACCTACATACTCACATACACAGACCCTCTACTTACATACCCCCACACTCAGACCCTCTATTACACCCTAAAACTTCCTGCAACACAATCTCTGGGTCTATACAGATAGAGAGTACATTGATGGTTACTTAGAGCTAAGAAAAAAATGAAAGAACAGGAGGTAATAAAAATGCTCTAAAACCAATTGTGATGACTGAACACATCTGTAAATATGTTGGAAACCATTGACTTCCATACATCACATCAGTGAGTTACATGATATTTGAATTATGAAATGATTTGCATACATATAATAATATATGTATTTGGATTAAGTATGAATATTCATTTTTGAGGTCCTTGGACATTAACAGGTATGAAAGGGTATGAAAACAGATCTGAAGCCACAACGTGGAAGGAAGCTCACATTGGTAATAAGGAACTAATGTTTGGCCATTGAGTATCAGGATCCCCACCCGAAGCAGAATAAGCCCGAGTCCAGGTAACTGTGTGCTTTACCCAAGCTTCTGCAGAGTAGGTTTGATTAGAGAGAAGGCTCCACACAGGCGAAGGTGGAAGGGAAGGGGCCTTAGCTGGTCCGAGACAGACTGCAGGGTACTGTGCTAGCCTCCAGCACCAAGACGCCATTAACATGCCGCTCCGGCAGAACAGTCGCCCTAGTCCTTACAACACACCTCCTGCCCGATTCCTATCCAAAATTCTAATTAATAGCAATCTATATTTCCACACAGCTCTGGCGGTTTGAATATGCAAGTGCCTATTCAATGCTCCAGAGACCCCAAGCACCCTTTCCAAACACATGGCTCTTTACAAGGGCTCCCGCATCTGAAATGCAGGCAGCGCCTGGGCGTCACTCTCCTAACAGCGTGGCAGCTGTGCTCCCCAAAGCCAACAAAGTGGGTCCTGTGTGCAGAAGACATGCCTCAGCTACCAGTCACCATCTGCCTGGTTCGTGGGCGCAGAGCATCCACACAGAAAGACAGCTGCCCCTGACAATGGGAGGAATAGCAGCGCTTCCTCGGGGCCGCTGGCAACAAGGGGGAAATGTCTGCAGAAAGAAAATGTGAAATTGCTGGAAATTTCAGACGCAGCTCCCATTATGCCGCCTCACAGCTAAATGAGCATACTCCAGGGATGGGTTCTGTTTAGCAACTGTAACAATTAGGCGCATTTGTGTAGAATAAGACACTAACAAGGCTAAAAGACTATTGTCCAGGACAAAGAGTCCCTCTCACAAGCACCACCGTAATAAATGATACCTTTTTTACAAAGCTCCCCAAACCCATCTTTTACACAAAACAACTATCACTAATTACTTTGTCATGAGTACAAATAAAAATTACTTTCCTTAAAAAATTCTAATTTGAAATAAATTTCCCTAGTCACAACGATGTACTCAATTAATTCTTTATTAAGGTTGTTATAAATTCTAAGTGATTGTCCTTAGGGAAGTTAAAGAGTGACAGGAAAACATTTACCACTTAGCTTAGCCGTGGCAGCATTTACTCACAAAGTTTGAAGTGCTTTAAAAAAAAAAAAAAAGGATTATTTATACAACTCAATTTTCAAAAGACCAGGAAAAGCACTTGTGAGCATAACTATGAAGAACATGTGATGACCGGAAGTCATAGCCCCACCTGGGGCGGTCAGAGCAGAGTCTCATCAAAGTGTGCCTTCTAGCCTGATCTGGGGTGATCCCTAGCACGTTACATGGGGCATTGCTGATCTCACCGAGAGTCAGAAAACGTGCAAGTCTCCATTGTTATCAACTTTAGCTTTTTTTCTTTTCTTTTTTTTGAAAACAGAGTCTTCCTGTGCAGCCCACCCTAGCCCAGAACTAACAATCCTCCTGCCTCTGCTTCTCCAGTGCTGGACCACAGGTGTGTGTCAATACACCTGGCTTTTTTTATCATATACACAAGTAAATGTAAATGCAGAATATATAAGTAAGCACAGAACTGGGGTTCTGTTTCCACTCCAGGACTCTCACTCTGAAAGACACTAAGGCTCTTGGGCTGGAGTGCCATGAACAGACTTACAGGTAGACAGACGTCCCAGGCAGGACTTACAGGTAGACAGACGTCCCAGGCAGGATTTACAGGTGGACAGATGTCCCAGGCAGGACTTACAGGTGGACAGATGTCCCAGGCAGGACGGTGGCTGGTTATTGAGAAGTGTTAAGTGGGGAGGTAGGGAGACCTGGTAGATCTTTTTTTGGGGGGTTCTGTTGATTGGGGGTACAGGGATCGAGCCTAGGGCTTCTCCTGCCAGGTGAATACTGCACCACTGATTCACATTCCCAGCCTGGACTACTAGGTTTTCACAGACAATGAGAGGTTGAAAAAGTGTTAGAGTCTAGTGGTTCCCAAGCTGTGGGTCATGATCCCTTGGGGGAGGGGGTCAAAAGACCCTTTCACAGGGGTTGGTCACCTAACACCATCAGAAAATGCAGATATGTATGTTACGATCCATAACAGCAGCAAAATAATTTTATGGTTGGGGGGGGTGTCACCACAACATGAGGGACTGTATTAAAGGGTTGCAGTAGCATTAGGAAGGTTGAGAAGCGCTGGAGACCAAGGAAAGAAGGTGTGGGCCTCTAAATGCTCCTTTGGCGAACAGGCAGTCTCTCAGCAGAGCCAAGGTTCTCCAAACACTGGCTGCTGGGCTTGTTTCAGAGGCATCGTTTTCCCCTGGGACCTACAACTGAAGCCACTCTACTTGTGGAAGAATTAAGAAATGAACCTTATTGCGACGCCCCAGCCAGTCACGGCTTTGTGACTCTGTAGGTTCACTTCTCCCTTCTCTAGAAGGTCACCCTTGGCCATATGGGTCTGGGTGTGCTCTCATGGCTTAGAGCCAGAGGACCAGGGACTGCTGGGTCACACATGCCAACTTCTGCAAGTGATTTTCAATATCCCAGTTGTTCCTGTGCTAAATTTAGATCACTCTCAACTGGTGAGAGGGTGAGAAGCAATGGCCCAGACAGCCACCCACTGAAGTGGAAGCCAGCCTGGAAGGCAGGCCAAGGCCACAACCTTGGACTGTCGGATCCTGCCAGCCACCTGGAGGGCCTCAGGGAGAGATTTAGGGCCCTACACAGTGTCAAAGGAAGGACCTTTGCCAGCAGGGGAGCAAAGAGTTCAGAATTCCGACACCCTGCATAGCCACCTGGTTGTGCGTACAGCAGACAAAGAGGGTCCTAGACAGACGGGACAGTCGGCAGTCCTATTATTAACCTACTTTTCTCTCTATTCTTATGTATGCGATAGTGTCCGGGACCCCAGGCCACCGTGGTGGGTTTTTCCACTAGAAAGATGGTTAGAGAAACTAAACACAGCACACAGGTAACCACAGACCCTTCCTCTGAGCCACTAAATCAGCAAAAATCGAGCTATCTTGAAAACCACAATGTACACCACAGACTCCCGAGTCTCCAGCAGGCACTGAATAAATGTACATTTTTCCATCCTAATTCTTTTCAGACCACTGACTAGAATTACAGCATAAAAAGACTGCTGTCATGTTCAGTATACATTTTTAATAGACATCTTTAAACATTTAGACAAAATATTATTTTTAAATGCCAATTCTTTAACTAGTAAATGTAATTATCTAACTTTAAAGAGGGGGAAAAAAAAACCTGACAATCAAAATATTCTGTTACTGCTTTACTGAAGCACCTAAAATATATTTTCAGCAAATGAAATGATTCTTTATTTTATGCTTTTAAAAATGCATTAGGGTAATTGCTGTGCCACAAACCCCTCTCTCTGCTCCAAGCGTGGCTGCCACGTCCCTCACGTGTCCATCAACTGTGCACATTGTCATGATAGCCTGATGATCACCAGGGGTGAGTCCCCTAACAGCATGTGTGTAAGAGTATTCAGTTGAGCGATCTGTAAAATAATTATATTTCAATGGAGATATTATGCTGTGAAAAAAGTCCATTATACGTCAAGTGCTAAATGAAGCAGTTACACAGCCACGACACGTTTTATTGGTGCTTTTAATCAGAGCAAATAACTTTCCTGCAGTCTGACCATTCCATTGTCTTCTGATGGTTCCCATTGCTTCTTTAATAGCAACACAGACATATAGATATAGATATAAAATACACACACATACTTTTCAACCAGCAGCCGGTGAAGAAAACACCAGAACTGTTTGCACATTCTGGGTTTACCATGTCCATATGGCTGGATTCTCGTTCCCCAAAGCCCTCAGGCAAAAACATATGGAGGAGTCTCCTCACAAAGGTTGTCCAAAAGTCCATGTCTTCCAAAGAGAAACCAGCAGACCTTTGACCCCATCTGTTGGTGGCAGGAAAGCTGAGGAACTTTTGCTCCAGCGTGTTTCATTGTTCCTCTGTAAAGTTTAAAGTTCAAGTGAAGGTGGCTCTTTGTGAGCTCAGCATTAAAGGCCAACGCGGTCTCTTTCAACGCGCGGGTCATCAGCACCGTCACAGCGGGACACCTCAGCTACCTGTCAGGACTGAGTTTCTAAAGGTCCATTTGTATTTCCAGGAAATTTTGAGTCTATAAAGAAGTCATTCTTTTAAACCTCAAAAATGTAATAGAAAGCCATGAACTTGTGCAAGCCAAACCACAAACATTTGACCTGTAGTCCTGATGGAGTCCTCGGGAGAATTGTAGTCTAGGCTTCCTGGAGGCTAGCAACAGGTCAGGCCCTGGTCTGGGTCCTCTCTAGGCATATGCTCCCACATTACAATGATCCTGTGAAATAAATCCTGTGATCATCCCAATCTACACAGGAAGAAACCAAGACTAGTCTGACGAAGGTGGTTACCCAACTCATTTCCCTAGCTCTCTCCGTGGAAGGGCAGCTGGTGCTGATTCACAGTGGCAAAACTGAAGTCTCCTTCCTCCGAAGCCCTTTCAAGTCTTTACCCCCAACTCAATGGTCACCATTTGAGAGTGCTAGTCAAGGTCATCGAATAAGGGAGCCAGGGCCCTAGGGTCTCCCAGCATCCTCTCCTCTAAGGCTCAACAAGACCTAGTCTACCAGGTAGCTCTGGCTGGTTTGCCTTCTCCTTCTGCTTTTAATCTTATTTGCAGAAAAGACCTATTTGAAATCCCATCCAAACCTCACGGTAGGATTTCCCTTTCTAATGTCTGCCTGTTTTCCAAGCAGGAAGTGTGACTAATCACAACATTGTGATTGGAAGAGCCCGTGGAGGGCTCTCCGTGCCTGGCTCTGATTACACTCCATGCTTCTTCAGACTTGAGGATGCTTCATCCCCACCTCACCCCCAAACCCAGCACCACAGGCCACAGTGAGGAAAGAGGGGGTGTTCCAGCTCTGGCCAACCCAGAATAAAGACACTGACAATTTCGTCTCTGCCGTCCACTCCGCTCACTTGTCACTGTTAAAACTGCACCATCCAGAAGGGACTAAATGCTAGGCTAACTGCTTGAATTTAGTAGATCTGGGGAGAGAGTGTGAATGCACAGCTTGTCCAGAACAAAGAGTGTCCTACCATGCCAAGCACTATGGGGAAAACCTGCTTGGGAGTTGCAGACAGATATGAGGATATGGATTTGAATGTGAGAATGTGAGAATCAGAGTGTGTGTGTGTGTGTGTGTGTGTGTGTGTGTGTGTGTGTGTGTGTATGCCTACATGTGCATCATACATGAGCATGTGTGTATTAAGTCTGGGGCTTCAGAGCTCCAGGAATGTAAGCAGCAATCTGAACTTGCTATTCTCAGGAAGAACGACAGAAGATAGCAGGGTGTGGAACTGCAGACACTCTTTTGCTGGAGAAATCATGAAAGTTAGATTAAAATTTTTCTTCTTGAGATCATAAGAGTTGAGTCTCTTTATAGCTGTGATATTGGGTAGTGACCATGTGCCGGACTGTGTACGCATTTCACATGGATCCCAACACACATCCTATGCAATGGATGTTGCTATCGCTGTTTTAAAATAGGGAAATCAGGGCTCAAAGACACTGGACTATTAATTACATCAATGTCATACAGCTAATAAAGGATCAACCTATAAGCCAAATTGATCTAAACTCAGTGCTGCTTCATTTTATTCCTAATATAAGGGAACCCCTGAATCCAAATAATCATACTCATTTTCACAACTCCACAGGGCACGGGCTAGAGAGTCCCAGGTGTTGGTGAGTAAAGTCTCCCCTGGGGATCTTACTACAGTGCTGAGTCGTTTGGGGGCTGGAGGTGAAGCCCAGGGGCTGAGTCTGAGCTCAGCCCAAGCATCTCCAAAAGCAAGAAAGCCGCAGTACGGTGTCCTTCGCCTCCTAGATACATGGGTTCCTCTCATCTGCACGGAGCTTAGGAGCCTCTGTCTACACCTGGGATTCTATCTGCTTCTGGAACAGAGACACAGAGACCTTCCACAGGGCCCAGGATCTCACATGCAGCTAACTTTGAGGTTCCTGTCCTTTTGTTAAACTTTGCCATCATCCTGCCTCACACCACGAGGACACTGGCGAGGGCTACTGGTGTGAGAATCAAGACTCACGTGTAGCAAAGCTTGCAGAGGTCATGTTTTAATGCTAAGAACTTTGCGCAATTCTAAATCTGCACAGGGAAATACTACATTTTGTAGAATCTCTACATGAATCAAAAATAAAAAGCAAGCTCAATGATTTCAATGTCTGAGAGAGCGGGTATGATACCTAGAACATCCAGGCATTCTACATGTAAGAGAACGGAGAGTGGAATGTAAAAGGAAACCGACCTCACGATTTGGGGCATTTGTACTAACAAAGGAATTTGAAATCTTTAAAGCAGGACATCTTAGTCACCGCTCTGTTGACGTTTTAGATCTGATATTTGTTGGCTACAGAAGGGTCTCCTATGCATCACGGGATTATTTTTTTTTTTTTTTTTTTTGAGACAGGATCTTGCTATGTGGTCCAGGCTGGCCTCGAACTCCGAGCAATCCTCCTGCCTCAGCTGCCTGTGTACCAGTTCTAGGTGTGTGCCACCACGCCCAGCATATATCAAGAGGCTTTCTAGCAGCGTTCCCAGTTGGATAGCCTTTCACTGCTGCAACAAAACACCTGAGAACACAAAGCAGTGGAGGAAGCTCTGTGTGGGCTCACAGCTTGTGAGGTTCTCATCCGCGATCATGTGACCCCGCTGCTGTAAGCCTGTGGTGAGGCAGGGCAGGGCAGCAGGGCCGAGTGTGAGAGGAGCAAAGTTGCTCACTGCAAGGTGGCCTGGAAGCAGAGAGAACAAGGGAACTACAGGCAAAGGCGCATCCTTCAAAGGCACACTCCCCGTGACGCCCCAGGGCTGCTCCAACCAGCCCGGTCTCCCATCCCATCACCTCCCAACCATGACGACTCCATCAACAGAATAATCCACCAATAAAGTCACAGACCCCATTAGCTGGCCACCAAGCCTTTAACACATGAGCCTTTTGGGGGACATGGCATATCCAAACGTGACTCCTGATCTCTACCTGCCAGATGCCAGAGTCACCCTCCCTGTTCAGTCACGACAACCACAGACATCTCCAGGTCCTGACAGAAGATTCCTTCCTGGCAAAACAGCCCTTGGCTCTGAATGAACCAAAATATCTTGAGGATTTTTTAACACATTTAAAAGTTTTATGTTGTTTTTGAATACTTTTTCCATGAGCATTCTTCCTTCTGTCCCCCAAAGAATATTTCTCTTCTCTTCTCTTCTCTTCTCTTCTCTTCTCTTCTCTCTCTCTCTCTCTCTCTCTCTCTCTCTCTCTCTCTCTCTCTTTCTTTAGTTTGTGGGGGGTAGGGTGGGGGTAATGTGCACATGAGTGCAGATGCCTTCAGAGGCCAAAAGAGGGAGTTGGAGTTATCGATGGTTGTGAGCTACTGCTGGGGACTGAGCTCAGGTTCTCTGGAAGACTAACAAGTGATCTTAACTGCTGGGCTGTCTCTCCAGCCACAGAATTATATACATATAATATAAATATATATAATATATATGTGTATATATAATATATGTGTGTATATGTATGTGTATATATATATATGCCTCAGAAGTTCTGGAAACTTTGTGCCATTTTCAGGATATTTTTAACAGGCATAATGATTTTAAGTCTTAGAACATCGGAAAACCAATGACTATAAGTCACCACTGTGTCTAAGCCTAGTCGTCACTGTGACAAGTCTGAGAGACGGTCATTTAAGACTTCTTTTGGGTCATGATTTCAAAGGTTTCCGTCTCTTGGCCTCAGAGCTCCGGGCCTGCCGCAATGCAGAAACGTCCTAGTGAAGGGCAGGGTGGAACTAAGCTGTGTCCCTTGTGACAGAGATTCTAGAAAGGGAAAAAAGTACACACAACAAGTGTGACTAAGCAAAATATAAAATTCCTTCTAGGGGCTAGGAGACACGGACAAATACAGTCAAAGTTCACCAGAACAGTCATCCAGCATTTAGAATTCCATACTTCACCCAGTATTCAATCAAATATGGGTTGACACAAATTTTTTAAGTGTACAAGTCATCTGAAAATAGTTGTTTCCCATGTAGCCTTCCTTAGGTGCCTGTTTACGGAAGATGTTCTCAATGGACTAAGGTAACCAACCTCAAGAGGTGGTGAATTCCACAAAGAAGAATTCTCACACCCAGAGAGCATCCGGTCCATCCTGGATGGAAGATGGAGGCTGGTGACAGGAGTCTGTGCAAAGAAACAGAAAGAGCATTTGGGAACTGGACAGATTATTTATTGACACTGATTGACAGCTCTGTTAGCGGAGTCGGAGATATAGTGATGGTATGTCCTTAGAATTAAACAAGTGAAAAATAAGGATGATTATTTAATTAAAATAACAAGTAGGACAAGTGTCCTATGCGTTCAGTGACTGTGATAAACACCACGACCAAAAGCAACTAGCCAACGAAAGGATTTGTTTCAGCTTACCGTTGTGATCCATCAGGAAAGGAAGTCAGGGCAGGAACCTGAAGGCAGGAACTGAAACAGAGAACCCGGAGGAAGGCTTGCTCAGCACGCTTTCTTATATTATCCACACTACCTGTCCAAGGTCCCAGTGGGTGGGGGCCTCTCACACCAACCATTAATAAAAAAAAGTGCCATGTAGACTTGCATGTGGGCCAATCTAATGGAGGCAGTTCCTCAGTAGACAGCCTCTCTTCTCTGTGACTTTAGCTTGTGCCGAACTGACAAAAACTCCCTGAGAAAAATTAGTTATGGGACACTATTACATATTATTTTTAAAATGTTTGGTGTGTGACTATGTCTATGTGCATGTGTGTATGTGTGCAAGTGTGGGGTACCTGTGCACACTGTATGCACGTACTGTGCACACTCACAAAAGACGTCAAGAGTCCTGCTCTATCATTCTCCCTTGAGATAGGGTTTTCCAATGAACCTGGAGCTAGGCTGACAGCCAGCAAGCCCCAGCAAGGCTCCTGCTCCCGCCCACAGGACAGAGGTCGCAGGCACACAAAGCCATACCTAGCTTTTTAGGTGAGTGTTAGGGATTTAAGCTCAGGTCCTCATTCTTACGCAGCAAGAGGTTAAGATAGCTCTTAACCCACTGAGCCAGCTCTCAGCTCCTGTTACATCTTCTTGATTAGACAAACAATAACTTATATGCAGTTCTGACAATGTAAACACTAATCATTAATTGAATTAAAATAATAATGCTGGTATATTCTATGGTTTGGAAGTGTTAACCTCCAAAAGTCATGTTGAAACCCAATCTCCATTATGAGGTGTATTAATCATTTTGCCATCGATCACTAAATTAGTCCCTAAGCAATGACTTAGTCTTGAAGCTGCATCTTCATGAATGGATTGGGCTTACGGGAGCCCTAGAGAAAGCTACCTTAGGCCTTTCCTTTGTTCTCCTCTTTAACAAGATTAGGATACCTACATGGTGTCTGCCATCTTTGAGGAAGACACCTCATCAGACACTGAACACACCAGCACTTTGATCTTAGACTCCAAGCCTCCCAAACTGTGAGAAATACTTTTCTTTTTTGAGACAGGGGCTCATGCAGCCCAGGCTAGAACTCACTACGTAGCTGAGGATGACCTTCAACACCTACTCTTCCTGCCTCTGTTTCCCAGGTGCTAGGGTTGAACGTGTGCCACCCTATCCATCTGAGAAAGATGTCTCTGTTGTTACAACAGCTAGAATAGACAACATCAGTTTAAGGGGTGTGGACAGAGAAGGAAGAAGAGAAAGAAAGTTTAACTGTTACCTAATATATACAAAAGTTAATAGGTAGGACAAAAACATGAAATAACAGTATAGACATATTATTTGGAAAATAAAAGAACAAATAACAGAAGAAACAAGAGAGACTTGAATGTGGCTGGCTCTGGAGAAATGGAGCAGAAACAGGAGGAAGCAGAGGATTGCCCATATTTAGTATGTGCCCCCCCTTTTATTTTTAGCCATGTGCATACATGTATTAGCCTCATCAAAGTTAATTTATGACTATAATATATAACTGGAACTGTACATACTTTAGCTCACAACCCATCACAGTAGGGAGGCCAAAGCGCCAGGAAGTCACATCGCATCCACAGTCGAGGACAGAGGGCCATAACTGCATGAATGCTCACTTACCCAGCTCACTCTCTCCTCTCTTCTACAGTCCAGAGAACTGGGCCATCCACTGTGGGCTGGAGCTTCCCACAGTGATTATTGAAACCAAGACCATCCCTCACAGACATTCCCACAGGCAATCCCTCATTGAGAGTCTCCACAGACCGTCAAGAGACCTTGGCACCCCCAACCACCTTTTAACATCTGGAGGATCTTGGGCGGATCAGAAAGGAAACGTGACTTCTTCAAAGGGAGGAGGGACTGTCGCCAGGATTAAAAACACAGATGTATTAGTGCAGGGTCTCACACCAAGGATGGACTTGGTAAATGCACTTTTAAAAATCATTTATGTTTATCTAATTAGTATTAAAAAAGAGGTCTTCTGGCAATTTCTAGCAGAGGAGACTGGGTCACCACAGGTAGGTCACAGTGAACCCAACTCAGACATGTAAGTGTGGGCTGATGGCCATTCGTCTAGGTGGAGGTCCTCAATCAATTAAGACACCACTCTTTGGAGCAGAGTTCAGAAATGAAATGTGGTCTGCAGGACCAATCACAAAATTTGGCCTTGAAACTCTTTCTCATAAGACACTGTTGGAAAGGAATCTGTGAAAAGCATCTGTTTTGTTCAGTGATTTAAAAAATAATAATCTTGGGCCAGAGAGATGGATTGGTGGGTAACGGTACTCGCCACCTAGGACCCACATGGTTGATGAAGGAGAGAACTGACTCCCACAAGTTGTCCTCTGACCTTTATGTATATGTGCGGTGGCCGGAGCATATACACTACACAAATGCACACGTGCACACAACACACACTTTGTACTTCTACAAAAAAAAAAAAAAAAAACAGGAAATGTGATCCCTCGAACCTGAAGCTGGCCAGCGTTAGACTAGACAATTGAATAATTTCTGTTTGTTCTGACTGTGTTCTCCTGTCTGCAGCCTCCTCTAACGAAAGTCTGCCGCAGTCGGTTCTCAATTAGCTTTGTTCGAGCACAGGAGCCGGGACACAGACAGAAACAAACCCCAGACAGCACAATGATTTACTGCTGCTCAGGGCCCCCTCGGCCCCCGGTCCCTCCCCTTCCCCAAGGTCTCCAATCAGTATCTGCAGCCCCTGGCTCGAGGTGTCAGGAGGGGACAGTGGGTCACACAGATAATCTACTCAAGGGTAATGGGTTTGACTACAATTCAGCATTGATTAATTATAGTGTCCAATTTTAATTCAATGCTATTCACTAACTAATTAGATAAGGTTTTTCCATGTTCTAATTTTGGCACAGAAAATTCCAAGCATAGGTACTTTAAAATTAGTAGTGCTATTGAAAATTAATAATCATGTGTCCCCATCCTCACAATGAGAGTTGAGTGTGGGTCAGGAAACCTAGGTCCTTTCCAGTCCTATGACAGGGACTGTGTGCCACCAGGTCATCCACTTGACCTCTCGGAATGGTCCCCGGGTTTGTAAAGTAGAGGTCTAAGGTTGCTTCGGGGCCTCATTCTGGTGTGTGATGCCTGTTAGTTCTCAGCCCTGGGATCATGTATTAATGGTGGTGGGTCTCAGACAGGAATGATTTTTGCCCCCCACCTCCACCCCTAGGGACATTTGTCCAAGTCTGGAGCTATTTTTATTGTTATGCCTAGGAAATATGGGTAGGAGTGGTACTTGATATTGGTCAGGCATGTTGCTAGGCATCCTGTAGTGTCAAGGAGAGCCTCCACCCACAGCAAAGAATTACTGGGTCCAAATGAGAACACTAAAACATAAGAGAGTATTTTGATAGAGGTCTGTGGGTTAGGAAGTGCCCTATTTGCAAAGACAAATCATAATTTAAGTTAATAGGATAACAATATTAAAGCTGAACTTACTATTGAAGCATCAAAGATTCTACAAATTCAGAATTTCCAAGGTACCCCACCACCAGGTAGACTCACAGTTACCAAAACTGGGCAGCCAGCCCTCTGTCTGCAATGAGGCTATCTAGTAGTTAAAAGCACAGAGGACGGAATTAGGGAAGGTATTCTTCTGGCCTAAGTTGTTGCCCTGCACACTCCTGATTCCATCACCCATCAGGAAACAGATCTACTGCTGCCATGTTTCATTTTGCTCCCAGAGAACCTTCGAGAGTTGGAAGACTCTACATCCCTTGTGGAGCGGAAACTCTAGGAAACAAGATATGCAAAGTGTACATCTGTAGGAGGAATACTGTGTTGGGGCCCCCTTCCCAGGCTTGACACCATAGACTTTGCACAGGAAACTCTAAAGAGCCAGCCAACACCCTGAGGAAGAAATGGTTAGCCTTGAAGTCTCTGCTCAGGGAGCCAGGTCCAGGTCCTCTCTGCCCCTTTTCTCTCCACCTCCTGATGCTCTAGCCCTCAAGGAGCCTGAAAGAAAATGGAGAATGAGAAAGAAGAGGATGCTATATCCCTTCTCAGTAGTAGATGACCCATGATGAACAGCCTGTGGCCAGGGCAGAAAAAAAGAGTCTTGATTTTCAGTATATATTGAAATAATAATTATATGTTACACTGGAATTTTATTTCTAAGTCAAGACTCTGTGTTTTGGCTTAAGTTAATGGTGGGACTTTCTCCTCTTTTAAGTGACTAAACATTCTTGACATCTGTCAGAGCTTTTATCCAACAAAAACTCCACCACCGAATATATTCTAAAGAGCAATGGAAGTCAAAAACAGGCTTCATTCCACTTCTGTCCTACCAAACACACTTGTCCAAGGTACTCTTCCCGTATACAAACCTACATTTTCATCCCCCTAGGAATGTAATCAAGATTCCGTATGAGCAATTGTCTAAAGAAAAGAAAAGTGAGATACTAAAAGAAATAGAAAACTTTCTGAGTTCACAAGACAAAAATTTTTTCTACACCTATGAATGTTTAATCAGCTTTATTGAACTTTGTACTGTGAGAGGAGGAAAGCTCACCTGTCTGTCATTAAATACAAAGCTCTCCAAAATTATATACACAGATGTGAGTTCACCCAGCACTTACAGACCTGGCTTTATGATCTCAAAATGAGATCAAAAACTGAGTTAAAAACATTGTCACAGATTTGAGAGAATGCCTTTTCAGCCACTGACATATATTAAGCATTTCAACTCTACAACTTGTTAATTATAAGATCTTGATTGCAATTCAAAACCATAGGACCCAGACTCTTTTCTTACATTTGCATGGGTCTGAAGTAACTGCTCCTATGTGTTGTCAAATGAACATTAAAGAGTTTCTAAATGGTTAGAAATGTCATGCACAGATGGAAAAATGATATTGCATTGATTTCATTAACCATCACACATAATATGTCACTTAGAGAGTTCTGGAAATTAAATACTATTATTTAATCTTTTAAAATGCTTCTCACAAGAAAACCAGATGTTGTGTGGCTCAAGCCCATATAATCCCAGCTCTCAAGAAGCCGAGGCAAGAGGATCAATATAAGTTGAAGGCCAGCCTGGGCTACATAATGAATTCCAGGACAACCTGAGCTATTGAGTGAGTCCTTGTCCAAAAAAAATGTCCTTTGAAAAGGGGACTAATACTGAGCATAGGCTGTAACTCCACCACTCAGGAACTTGAGGCAAAATGATGACATGTTTAAGACCAGCCTGGGTTACATGGGGAGACCCTGCCTCAAGAAAAAAAAAGAAAGAAAGAAAAAGGAAGAAAGAAAGAAAGAAAGAAAGAAAGAAAGAAAGAAAGAAAGAAAGAAAGAAAGAAAGAAAAGAAAGAAAGAAAGAAAAAGACAGAGCAGAATAAAAATGACCTTAGAATATTTTCTGGGGCTTAAGATCCTGCATCAAAAGTGTGGACTGTGAAGGAGCAGCTTCAGTATGCCCAGAGCTCAGGAGAAACTCAAAGATTCTGGCTCAGACCTAGAAGGTGAATCTACATTGTAGTATGACACCTCCCCGCCCCCTGCCACGCAGGCCATGTCCATCAGCACAGATTAGAGAAGCAGGCCACTGGAAGGGTTACCACTCTGCAAGTAGTGGAACAGCGCAGTGAAGATGGATTCCCAGTCCACCAGTGTGACGGCTCTGCTGGCAAAACCACTTACCATAAAAGCCTGAAAACTTGAGTTCAGTTTCTGGAGTGTGCATAAAAAAACTGATTCGGTGGCTCATCTTCAACCCCAGCAATCCTACAGCAAGACGAAAGGCAAAATCTGGAGAACCTTCCCAAAGTTCTTGGCCCAGCTAGCCTGGGGAACAGCAGCAGGCCAGCACCAGCTAGCGGGAGATTCTTATCTCTAAGAAAAAGCATCTCTAAGCAGATTTCGCTGTAGCGCTTTCTCAAAAGTGGCCTTAATTACCTAAACACATCTTGAAAAATGGAGGAATACTGGGCATGGTGACCCACGCCTTTAGTCCCAGCACTCAGGAGGCAGAAGCAGGCGGATCTCTGTGAGTTCAAGGCCAGCCTGGTCTACAGAGCAAGTTCTAGGATAGCCAGGCTACACAAAGAAACCCTGTCTCAAAAAAACAAAACAACAAAGAACAACAACAACAAAAAAAAGAGGGGAGGGGAGGAAAAGTTCATTTGGATGGACGCACTTTTAAAAGACATATTTGTCTGTAAAACAAATATTAGGCTTGAGATGCAGTTCAGCTGGTAAGTGCTAGTCTGCCATGCATGTGTCACGCCCTGGGTTCCATTCCCAGCACTACCAAAAGTAAGAAGAATGTGCATGTCTTCGTAGCTCGGTGCCAGTCAGCATTTTGGTGCTGATGTAGCCCATGGGTCGGGGACTATTCTCTATGTAAATCTGCTGACACCCCTGGATATGTACACCATTCACCACATTGAGAGCTTAGCACCCCCACACTCCACCAACACTGCTGTCATCTGCCTGAAGAACACTGATCTGACGGGATTAAAACGAGAGTCGTGCTGGAGAACCAATCAACAGGAAGCCTGCCAATAATAAACAACATGTCTGCCGCACGCCCGCGTCTGCCGGCCGAGGTTTAAGGGAGCTATCAGCCCTAAGCTGTGGTCCATATTTGTCATCGAGGTTCCCAGTCATTGGTTTACATCTGGGCTAGAAGAAAAACAAAGTAAAACAAAAAGTTCGTGAATATCCTGTGCCAGCTACCCAAGGAGACCACAACATTTCCATGCTACACTGAAGAGACGTCTTCCAAGGTCAAGGTGAGCTTTACTATATAGATTGTGTTTATATACAAGATACAAGCACTTTTTAAACTGTCTGAAAATACTGGTAATCTGAAAACTATGACTTGCTTAAAATCATACACTCTGTGATGTCTTTTCAATAGTCCCTGTGATCTTCTAATATGGGGAAGTGGTTTTTACCAAGCTAACCACCAGCCTTGAACTACCTAATGATGCCCTGAGACTAGAGGGAATCATTCCAAATTGCTCTAAATTGAACTTCCCATGGTAAGAACAAAGGGCGGTACTTAACTCAAGGCCAACAGCCATGGGCCTTGGGGGGTCCAATTTTCCACTCAGGATTCCAGTCTTGGGAACTTCAAGATTTGAAACTACACGATCGCAATCTGGCATGCAGAACGAACTTGCCTGTTTGCCCAGAGAAAGAGTTGGTGGGTTTGCAATTTCTCAGAAATCCCCTTTCTTTGCTACAAGCTGGAGGCCTCCAGGCTATATTGGCCGAAGTAGGGAAATGTCATCATTGTCCAGACTCAGCCCTGGATTTCAACTTGTTCTCCTCGTCCTCAAAATGCACATCAGAACTCCATGCCAGACCTAGTACAGTCGATCATGAATTGACTCCCCCCCCCCTGCCCCCAGAGCCCCACTACCCCAGGAAGAATCACATTTTATTGGGGTATTTTTTGGTTATGAGAAACAGAACTTCATTTGAGCTAGTTTAAGCAAAAAAACAAGATGCATTCTAATAATTCTTGGGTATTTTAGGGAATTTGAGTAGTTTTTGGTTGTTTTTTTTTTTAAATCAAGCTTTACCAGGGGCAAGAACCAAGAGCTGGAATATTGCAAAGGATTCAAAGTCATATCATTGCCTCGACATCTCTTTTCTTCTATTTCTTCATCCTCGTGGTGGGAATGGCCATCACATGAACATCCTTCACTTCTGAGGTCTCCAGCCTCCAGATCCTTTGATCTGGCCTGGGTGTGCCTACTGACTGGTTTAACTTGGGTGAGGTACCCACCACTTCCAGCGTTTACACTCAGAGCTTACTACCTCTTTTCATAAAAAGAACCCAATTTAAAAAGTGACAAGGAGAGCAAAAGGGTGGTGGTGATAGTCTGACCTTTTTGGTCTTTTTCTAAAATAAAGGAGGACTAGAAGCAAGGTGCTGATCCCCATAAACAGCCTAAAGAGCCCATCTGCCTTTCCAATGTGCGAAGAGGGACCCTGCCACTCCTGGGTGTGATGGGGCAGGGTGGGTACCCAGGCTCCGGACTGTACACATCTGTATTCTCCTCCAAGCCTCTCTGTCATTCCTACAGATGCCACCTCACACACTGCACATGTCAGCATGGTGAGTCCAGGCTTCCTGAGCAAGGGATCGGAAGTCAATCCCCGTCTGAACTCTTCATTGGAGGTATCCTACAGTTCACAGATGGAATAGCCTGTGGGTGCATCTTGAGCTACATTGGAATTCAACCTACACGTTTGAGATATTGAAGGAAAGCTGAGCTGGCTGCTTCCATACAAATCAATGACAAGTGTTTCTGTGGCTGTGTTTACAACTCTGTTTGATCCTTAGCTCCACGTACGTCACTGCTGTGAGATCTATTGCCCATGCGCAGCTCAAGGCTGTGGCAGGGTACTCTCACTTCCTTTCATTGAGGGCACTTGCTTCTCTCTCAGCAAATGAGGACAGCAGTCAGAAATCCCATGGAATCCACACTTCTACAGCTGGAGCTGGAGCTACAACTACATGCTTTGTGCTTTCCAGGGATAACAGAATTAAAGTTGAAAGCCTCAGATCATACAAGAACAAAGAAGAGATCAGAGATGCCTAGTGTCTTAACAAAAGGACCCAGGAGCTAACTTGAAAAGGCTCTCACGGGTCAGTGCAGTCTACAACTTGAATATAAGTAAGCAAGCACAATGACAACCATAGCAAGACACTGATATCCTCTTACTAAATGATTTTTAAAAATATTTTTGAGATTTATTTGTTTTTATTTTATGTGTGTGGGTGATTTGCCTGCATGTATGTCTGTGAACCATGTGCGTGCCTGGTGCTGGTAGAGGCCAGAAGAAGGTGTCTGATCCCCTGGAACTGGAGTTAACAGATGCTTGTGAGCTTCCATGTGGGTGCTGGCAATAAAATCTGGGTCCTCTGGAGGAACAGTCAGAGCTCTTAACTGCTGAGCCATCTCTCTGGCCCTGTGGATTTTTTTTAATATTACGTTTTAAAAATCACCTTAGCTTATTTGTTACACTTGAAGGGTACTGGGGAGCTAATCAGTACTTTGAAAACTGATAAAAGAATTGGGTATTTATGCCTCTTTTTTCCATACAAGCTATACCACTGGGTAATTGAGCAGTACGCAGGACAACTTCTCCTATTAAAAAAAGACTTAAATAATAAAGAGCAAATGGGATACTAAGAAAATCATTGCTTTCAATGTCTAGTAGATAAATGAATTGAGACAATGTGATCATTGGTGGCTTCTGACCCACAGAACTGTCACCCCATGAGTGTCCTAATGGAGGAACCAGTCACTATCTATACCGTAAGAAAACAGGGATTTGATCAAATGTGCTCCAATTGCCCATTTACAGGAGAAAAACAATCCAGAAGAACATGTTCATTGACATTCTGATGATGCAATTGGTAAAATCCGGACTTTGGGCTGCCCCCCTGGGATGAACAACTATGTTTCTTCCATAGTAACAACCAAAGTTGCCAGGCAGAAAAGATGTGGAAAGGGCCTTCAGGCCAAACTTACACTTGCTGCCCACCACCAAAATTGAAACAAGAGTAGTAGAACCCATGGCAGTGGGCTCCTGGGAGCAGGGTTCCACCTCCGCGTGGAACCTGTCTATGTAACTTCTGAGAAGCAGAGCCAATTATCCCTGCCAGGATAATAACTTCACTTCTTGGCTGCTAATCACTCCTCACGGAGAACTAGGAATGCTGAGCCAGCAGTGGTGACACATAGTTCAAGGGGACCCTTTCAGTGTGCCCTGAAACAAGTTTTTCCCTCTTGGAATCATGGAATTCCACCTGGCAGAGCCCCAAAGCAGAAGTACAGAAAGTCCAAATTCCAGAAGGAAATTACTGCAAGCGGTCAGAAGTGAGACCACGTGCTTCTCCCCTTCCTTTCCACAGGGATGGATTCCTGTTCCTGGTGCAAAGAATCATATAAAATGACCATCTTCGTGGGTAAGTGACCTCTTCTCACAAAGTATCACATCTGGGCTGGCACTTGGACTCTGCCTTTTAAAGGCCATTCTGAAAGTTATCTCAGAAGGGTACAGTATGGGATATAACCAGTAGACTTCATGGCCCTGTGCCCAGACCACATGTCTTCTTCTGTACAGTGGGATTGCCACCTTGACATTATAAGCCCTCAGATGGGACTGCTGGGTGAGACCTCACAGACAGAAAACGCAAGGCTAGAGTTTGAATCTTAAATACCTCATTGAAGGCTTGGTTCCAGCTTGGCACTACCCCATAGAGTTCAGGCCCAGCATGAGGACATTGGGCCATTGGGGTGGGGTGCCCACAAAAGGGATTATGAGACCTCAGACTCTTCCTCTTTTGCATCCCAGCTACAAGGTAGGCAGCTTTGCTTTGCCACATGGTCCATGATGTGGTGCTTTGCCACAGACTTAAGAACAAGAAGGTCCAGTCTATCATGGACTGAAACCTCCAAAGCCATGAGCTGAAAATAAACCCTTTCCATCAGGTGCTTACCTCAGCTATTTCACAGTAACAGAAGCTAAAACACCAGCCTTCAACGTTGTACATATCCCCGCTAGAATGAATGGCAGTCAGCTTGCTTGATTAGGCCTCTCTGGAGATGATGCCATGTCTGTACTTAGCCTTGTTCTCAGGAGCTGGCAGGTGGGACGTTCAGAGTGGCAGCAGCTAGAACAATCTTGGTAAGCAGGAGAGACATTGGACTTTTGAACATGATTATGACTCTATGGTTTATGACTTTATGACCATGAATTTATGACTTTGGGAACTGCTGAAGTTAGAACACATGAATTTCGCATTATGAAATTCCAGAAGCCTTTGGAGGCCAGAGGCAGAATATTATAGTTGGAATCTGAAATATTGCCTATGGGTTCATGTTTTAAGTTCTCCTCCATCTGGTGGCTCTCTTTGGGAAGGCTATGGAACCTTGAGGAGGCGAGGCACGGCTGATTGAAGTTGGTCACTAGTGGTGGCCTTGGAGGGTTATATTAACCCCTGGCTCTGGTCCAGCACTCTCTGCTTCCTGCCTGCCACATTTGAGGAGTCTCCACCATGCATTGTCCTCTGCAACAGGGAGAGACACCTCGGAACTCCACCATGCACTGTCCTCTACAATGGGGGAGACACCCCGGAACTCCACCGTGCACTCTCCTCTACAATAGGGAGACACCCCGGAACTCCACCATGCATTGTCCTCTACAATAGGGAGAGACACCTCGGAACTCCACCATGCACTGTCCTCTACAACAGGGGGAGACACCTCGGAACTCTTCCTCCCTCGTGGATTTTGTTTTTTTGTCAAGTATTCTGTCACTACAGCAAAAAAAATACGCATAACACTTAAGTTGCCAAAGGGTTTATTTCCCACCATTTACAACACATGTGTGATTCCAAGGCCTCCAGGGTACTAGTCAGTCATTAACTGGTGAGTGCGATTTTCAGATGGAGTTGATGGAGTGGAGCCATGCAGTGTCCTGTAGGATGCCCGGATGGCGCAGGTCTCTTTAAACCATACTGTGATGTAGGCTGGAAGAGTGAGGATGAACCTAAGCAAAAGTGTATGTGTGATCTGTGTATTCTGGGGTCCTTTCCATGTGAACACAAACCGTCTCTGCCTGACCTTGTTAATTGCGATCGAAAAGAACGCATGTATCTAGGTATGAATGCATACATCTGTAGCCCAGCACTCAAAAGACAGAGGTTCAGAAGTTTGAAGTCACCCTCAGCTACATAGTGAGTTTAGGCCAACCTAGGCTACATGAGGTCCGATTTCCCCCACTCCCTCCCCCCCAAAAAAATCAAAAAAGACAGGAAAGCATTCACCAAATCAATGGCCACACACCACATACTAGCCATGTTACTCTGCATGGCCAAAGATTGATTACATTTCATTTAATAACAGAAGCTTCGAAGGAGAACACTTCTCGGTGGAATTTGCAGTAGCTTCCTGTCATTCTTCAGCAATGTTGGCTTTTCTAGGGCCTGACTGATGGATTAAATATCCAACAAGGACCACCTCATCTCTAGCTTTCTGATCTTTAAGGGCGACACTAATTTTCAACATGCTTCATAAAATATGTTGTTTTTAACTTACTCGATTGATGAGGTAGAGTCAGGAAAGAGAAGGCAGTTTAGAAAATTCCACTGGGTCTCTCTTATCATCACAAAACCTCTTATCTTGGCTGGAAGACCCATTGTGTGAGCCGTACCAGCTACTAAATACCTGTTACATCATCAAGGACTGGACAATGACAGGGGACAGCCCCCAGACCCCAGTCCACAAATCATTTTCCAGACCTTGGCCATGCTCTGTGTGGACTCCACACGTATTTCTCTAGTTGGGAGAGGAAACAGTGGGAGCTTCCTCCGGCCCCTGGATTAGGCACAAACCACACCCAAACACCTGTTTTCACAGAGAGATCCTTTATTAAGCATGGAATTAAAGTTAAAGTGGCTGCTTTCTGACTCGGGCAGAAAACAGTAGCAATGACCTTGCAGGTGTACATTTTCAGAGAAGAGGAGGAGGTCTGTGTTAGGATGGGCTGGGATGCCGTGGTAAAGGAGACAGGGGAGGAGGGAGAAGGGGAAGGGGGACTAGAGAAAGGAGGCAGGGGTATTTGTCCTGGAGGGACAAAGGACTGCCTCTGGATGGAGAGGAGACAGGTGTGGCACTTAGGCAAATGGCAGTTTACAAAGGTAAAAGGCGAAACCCCATGTTAGGGTGTGGTGTTTAATTTTAAATGAGCGTGTTAATTAGATGAGCCAAAGGGGGCTTCTGATTGCTGGACCTTGGTAGCCTGTCTCAGGAGGAGGAAGTGGTCAAATAAGGGAAGCTAGCTTGAGGAAGGTAATCTAACAGTTTTGGGGTTTGGTTTGGTTTTGTTTTCTTTGTTTGTTTGTTTTTGTTTTGTTTTGTTTTTTTGAGACAGGGTTTCTCTGTGTAGCTTTGCGCCTTTCCTGGAACTCACTCTGTAGCCCAGGCTGGCCTCAAACACAGAGATCCGCCTGCCTCTGCCTCCCGAGTGCTGGGATTAAAGGCGTGCGCCACCACCACCCGGCTCATCTAACAGTTTTTTAGCAAGGCAGAGGGAATGGGGAAGAAGAGCAAGACCTGCGAGAGCCACATGCTCAAGAGGGCTGGTGTCCCTTCAATAATTGCTTCCACAAGTATTCAAGCTTTTGGAGACCATCAGCTCAGATGTCTCCAGCTTTGTTTCTAGCAGGTTCTAAACAGGCTCCTGACCTTGACATAGACAGTCCTGGCAGGGTTGGGAGATTTCTCATTAGAATTTGGTGACTCTGAGGATTATATCTTGGGTGTATATTCTCAGCTTTCTCTGTTCTCATATTTAAGAGTTCAGAGTTCTAAGCTGGTGCAGGCTAGCCCTTCTGTCCATTCAGTAATTGTACATGTCTGTCCTAGGCATATGGGTGTGACCTTGGTAAGGTGACTTTTGTGGTAGGCTGAGTAGATGTGTCTCCCCAAACTCACTACAATCCTAACCCTTAATGTGATGTTATTAAGAGGTCAGAGGTGATTAAGGCATGAACGCAGAATTCTCAGGACTTGGCTTAGATCCTAACAGGAGGGGTCACAGAGCTATGTCACCTCTTCCCACATGAGGACACAGTGGGAAGACCACTGTCTATGAGTCAGGAAGCACTATTGACAGGACAGAATTTGCCAGGGCCTTGATCTTATACCTTAGAGTCTCTAGAGCAATGGTTCTCAACCTTTCTGACCCTTTAATACAGTTCCTCGTATTGTGGTGACCCCAACTGTAGGAGAAACATTTCTCTCCTGCTTCCCAAATACCCAGCAGCCATTTCCCAAATAACTCACTTGGAGACTTAATATTACTTATAAATGCTCAGCTAGTAGCTCAGGCTTATTACTAACTAGCTCTTACACTTAAATTAACCAATAGTTCTTATCTATGTTTAGTCACATGGCTTGGTACCTTTTCTTAGTGCCACATTCTTATCTTGCTTCCTCTGTGTCTGGCTGGTGACTCCTGACTCTGCCCTCCCTCTTCCCAGAATTCTCCTAGTCTGAGTACCCCACCTATACTTCCTGCCTGGCTACTGGCCAATCAGCATTTTATTAAACCAATTTGAGTGACAAATCTGTACAGTGTACAAGAGCATTATTCTACAGCACCCAACCATAAAATTATTTTCATTGCTACTTCATAACTGTAATTTTGCTACTGTTATGGATTGTAATGTAAATATCTGTGTTTTCTGATGGTCTTAGGTGACCCCTGTGAAAGGGTCATTCCACCTCCAAAGGGGTGCAAGTCACAGTTTGAGAACCACTGCTCTAGAACCATGAGAAGTGAATGTCTGATGTTTAAGCACACACACACACACACACACACACACACACACACACACACACACACATATATATATATATATATATATATATATATATATACATATATTCATTCTAAAGTCACCCTAAGGAGCTAAGACAGCTCTCTATACTTGGGACAACTTCTCAGGAGCCAATAGCCAAGGATATCTGCAGACAGCACCCTAGCCACCCAGAGCAACGTGTTCCCTCTACAGAAGGGGACAGTCCATCAAATCAGCCCCCATAGCTCTCTTTCCTTAAGCTTGTCTTGACCTCCCGGGGACAACGTAAACAATAAAAAGACATGCACAGGTGTTATTGTTTATGTCCTCAATATCTGTCCCTTCAGGCACCTGGATGCCTCTACAAATATACTGAAGAAGTCTTACCACAAACATGTCACGGTTTTCTACCTCTTTATACTTGAAGCAAACTGGATGTGTGCATCATGAGTGCACACAGACATTTATTAGGATTGCCTGATGCTGGGCACACTGTGTGGCCATTGCTTAGTCATTGTGTCTTTTCAACTCCTCTGGGATCTCAGGTCATTTCAAGAATCCAGCACTCTTCCAGTTAACAGTGACCAGAAAGAATAGCTTCTGAGGGGGTGCCAACATTCTTCTAACAATACGCTTATTTAATTTTATTTATTTACTCTTTTTACTTTTATTGAAAATGGATTTTTTTCCCTCACAGACTATATCCTGATGATGGTTTTCCTTCCCTCTACTGCTCCCAGCTTCTCCCCACCTCCTCTCCCATCTGGTTCCACCGCCTTTCTGTCTCTCATTAGAAAACAACCAGGCGTCTATGGGATTATAATATAATAGTAAGATAAAACAAAACTAACACGTCGAAATTGGACAAAGCAAACAGAAGGGAAAGAGCCCAAGAGAAGGCAAGAAATGGAGACCCACTCGTTTGCACACTCAGGAATCCCATAAAAACATTAAACTGGAAGCCATAATGTATACACAAAGAACCTATAGGATAAAAGATCAAAAGAGAAAAACATATATAAATTAATATTAAAAATAATAATATAAAATTTAAAAAGAAAAAAGGAGCATGGGGAGCCCCTAATGCGATATTATGAGACAAGGAGCCTCCAAACACGCCATTGAGTTTGTTTTGTGGTGGCCATCGACTGCTGGGCATGCCACCTACCCTTAAGAGTAGTTTATTTCCCCCGTGAGACTTTCTTGGAGGAAATTAAAGTTTTGTTTTCAAGTGGTTTTCAATCGGAGATAGCTTCTGGGCTAGGGATAGGGCATGTTCTCCTTTCAGCTCTAGGACCCATCTGGTGCAGACCTGTACAGGACCTATGCATGCTGCCTCAGTCTCTGTGAGCTCGACCGTGCATCGATCCTGTTGATTTAGAGGGTCTTGTTTCCTTGGTGCCCTCCATGCCCTCTGGCTCTTAAACTCTGTGCTTCCTCTTCCTGGGGGTTCTCTGAGCCCTGAGCAGAGGGAGAGATCTGTTGGAGAGACATCCCATTTGGATCGGAGTGTTCCAAAGTCTCTCACTCTGCATATCGCCTGGCTGTGCAGCTCTGTATTTGCTCCCATCCGCTTCAGGGGGAAGCTTCTCAGACAATGGGCGAGCACGGCGCTGATCTGTTTCCTGGCTAGAGTCCTGACAACTAGCTTTTAATAAAAAGCAACCCCTGAGTCCAGCGGGCATGCCACGCTCGCTCTCTGATGGAGACTTTCAAGACAGTTGCCATGAATGACACATCGGTTACCCGATCTGTCCCAAGTCTGACCCCCATGACAGCAAAGCGTGCCTGCACTTTCCTGGAAAACACGTCTTTCTCCCTGTGGAGGAACAAGGCAGCTAGCGGAGCTCTTCCGGCTACTTCAGCCCTCTAAGAATGTCCCCAAATAGGAGAGGATATGGAAGGTGGGCCAGTGTCCTTTTCTGACTGACGCTCCTTGGCCCCGGTGGGCACATATGTTGTGTGGAGCATCCTTGGCCCCAGAGGGCACATACAATGTGTGGAGCATTCACTGAGCTGAACTAGCCCGTGATGGGACTTAACGGGCAATGCTATTTCCAGAAGAGATCCGTGTCCATTTACCTTAACTTGCCATTACTTCTGAGCAATTGGTCAAGCACAAATGGCTATCGAGATGCACGCTGGCTTCAAGACCCTCCCCTCTCCCAGCCCATTTGTCTGCTTAGGACAGCTTCTGGATGCTCACATCAGTCATTTGTCGGATCTCTCACACCCCTCCTTGGCACGGAGAAGCATGCCAGCCATGTTCTATTCAAGCTTCTCACACACTTCTCATCTTCCCTGCAGCCTGTTGGACCAAGTGATTCCCCAACACTGCCACATTTTGTCCTTATTCCTGTCCCCAAGGTTCTCAGAGATAAATGTCAATTTCTTTCTTCCTAACATTAGGGTGAAAATTACTTCCCCACTGCCCTTTGCTCTGAAGTTCAGAGATGGTAAAATTTTTAATCATTCTTTTATCCCAGTAACATCATTATCTGAAGCATTATCTTGTTTCACAGAATCCTTTATCATTCCGGTTATAGTATATTTCTATAATTCATGCATAATGTTTATGACAGGAGTCATCTTGCAGATACAATGCAAAAACATATAAACATATGAGTAGAAGATTATAGGGTAATGGGTATAATCTGATAGTTTAAATGTATCATGCAGCATTTTGCAATATTGCCACATGGTCTAATGTTTATTTTTATGAGTTCTTGACAGCATTTAAAAATGTTTCTGACACAGTACTTCAAGTTCTTTACTATGTTCATTAATTCTCTGGGAGTAGAGAGTTGATATTCTGTATTTGAGAAAACATTCTTTACTACATGAAACATGTACCCAAAATCAGCCTATTTTAAATACTATTTCGAGATGAATGATATGTTTCTATAACATGTTAATTTGAAAAAAATTTTATAGTCAAACAGATGTTAGGAAATACTAGATATAATGCAACTCAACCAGGTTTTACTACAGACTTCCCAGAGCCTATAACGTACTAAAATGTATGTTGGAAGGAGTCCCTTTTCAAATGTTTTTTCCCTCCAACACCTATTTCCTTTTTGTGAACTAATAGTCAGTGAAATATAGTTTAGGGAAGACCACCCTGGACTTAGTTGATACATATTTTATATTCTGACCTAGGGATATATTAAAATAATTTTAAAAGGGGGTAGACAGAGATAAGCATTTAAAATCTATCTGTTGGCCTTTCTTTGTTAAATTCTTGCCTGGACCATGTCTCTGGAAAGTTCTGCTCTGAAGACCATTGTATCAGCTCCTGAGAACGAGTGCTGTATGGGAAAGGAGTAGGAAGAAAATATGAAAAGCTGCTGCTTTACCCAAGTTCTTCTGACGCCAAAAGTAATGTTGGCAGCTATGGTAGGGGCCAGGGAGATGCTCAGTTAAAGTGTTTGCCCCTGGAGCACGAGGACCTGAGTTTGATCCCTGTCACATGTGGAAAAGAGGCAGACATGTATGTATGTGTTTAGGTATGACCACTTGGGACTGAATAACCTTTCTAGGGGCTCATCTCTGTAGAAGACTGATTCTCCCCCTCTAAGAAGCCATAAAATTGCCTGTAGCCTTTCATTTACAGGTAGAGCTTTTTGAGATTAAGGACTCAGCAAGTTCTATTTATAGTGTGTGTGTGTGTGTGTGTGTGTGTGTGTGTGTGTGAATAATAAATTAAAGAATAAAGGCTATGGACCTAAGAGGGAGTGAGGGAGCCATGAGAGAAGCTGGACAGAGGAAAAGGAGGGGGAAATGATGTAAATATATTAATCACATATGAAATTCTTAAAAGTAAATGAATATTTGGGTTTTTTTTTTTTAAAGATTTTTATTTATTATGTAGTGTTCTGTCTGCATGTAACCCTGCAGGCCAGAAGAGGGCACCAGATCTCATTACAGATGGTTATGAGCCACCATGTGGTTGCTGGGAATTGAACTCAGGACCTCTGGAAGAACAGCTAGTGCTCTTAACCTTTGAGCCATCTCTCCAGCCCCAATAAATGTTTTTTTAAAGCGGGTACACTGGTACATGCCTATGACCCTGTCACTGGGGAGACAGAGACGGGAAGATTATTGGGGCTCACTGCCCAGTTAGTATAGGCAAACTGCCAAGCTCCAGGTTCAGTGAAAAACCCTGGTTCAACATGCAGGATGGAAAGCCACAGGGGATGACATCTAAGGTTGGCCTCTGGCCTCTACACACTTGCATTTGCATACACTTGCTCCTATACACACACTGGGTTAGTATTATAAGTAAATATTGTATTTATTTATTAAGATTTTTGAGACAAGGTCTCACTATATACCCTGGCTAGCCAGGAACTCGCTACACAGACCAGGATGGCCTGAAACTTGTAATCCTCCTGCCACTGCCTCCTGAGTACTGGAATTATGGGAGTTGTACTATCACAACTGACTCATAAATACCTTTTATTTACAGAAGAAATTATGAGTATTTCCCCCTCTTGGGGCTAATTAGTGAACATTATCAGAAAACAATTTTAAAGGCTGCTAGAGAGGTTTGGAGCAATGGCGGAGTATTCTTTTAGTAAACTTGCGTGCTTTTCATTTCACAAGACTTCATGTAACTGGACTTCCTTCTTGCTGACTTCCTTTGGTGCTTACACGTGGACACACACAGCCTTGTGACCTCAGCAAAGCCGGCAGGCAGTCAGCTCCTTCTTCTTCGCCTCTTGTGAAGTTCCAGAGGCCGCTGAAGTTTGGGGGAAAGAAGTGAGATGGCCCCCAGGCTGCTGGCAGCCACTCACTGTGTGGCTTTCTTTCTGTACACAATTCTCTTTTGCTCATTCAGTCAACAAACAAGAACAGAGTCCAAATCAAGGAACTTAGGGGAATCCAACTTCAAGCGGGGAGGTGCATGACAGGAGTGGACCCATTTTCCTGAGTGAGATTGCCTGGAGGGCTACCTGGAGGAGGCACCTGGACTGAGTCCTGCAGGGTTGCCTGGCAGACAAAGCCAATGCAGTCACAGAACTCGATGTGTCCACAGACCCTATCAAGAAGGGCACAAAGAGGGAAGACCTGGATATGTTGCTCAAGGAATCTGGATTACAAAAAAGTGATTCTAGAATTACATAGACGGGCCAGGCATGTGGCTGTTTTGATTTCACCCTTGGATTTATAATGAGTTCAAGACCAGTCTGGGATACATGAACCCTTCCCTAAGAACAAAGCAAAACAAACAAATACCACACGGTGTGTTGTGCATGGACGGCAAGGGCAGAGTGAGACAGGAGCATCCCGCTGTCCTCTTCCACCTACACGACCGTCTTCTGCAGACCCTTACCGCTTAGACCATCATAGACCCAGCATTGGCCTTTGAAACGTCTATTTTTCTTTACACACTTTACGTTACAAGAAAACTTTATCTTGGCCTGGAGAGATGGCTCTTTGGGCAAAAGGGGCTTGCAGCCAAACCTGAGGACCAGGGTTCAATCCCCAGAACTCACATGGTAGGAGAGGACTGAGTCCAGTAAATTGTTCTCTGACTTCCACATGCACACTGTATAGCATGCATATACCTGTGCAAGTACACACAAAAGTACAAATGTAATTTTTTTTAATTTTTAAAAAAGAAAACTTTATCTCATTACTATAAAATTTAACACATCACTTGCCATAAACAGAAAGTAAAATTTTAAAATATACATAACAATTATAGAATAATATTATCTCCCATGTGTGCATGTATGGGCAGCAAAATCTGGACAAGTTACAAAAAGAAATAAACAAATCCACAGCCATGGTGAGAGATATTGGCACCCTTCCCTGAATAGCTAATAAATCAACTCAACCCAGTCTAAAACTAGCAACACCACATGCTAAGACACAGGCAAGTCCCAACATCTCCAAGAATCTAGCTACTCACTGTGCAGGCTGACTATAACATAATGAAGTTTAAAATGAATAATGAGGGTCTAGGGATCTGGCTCCGTGGGTAAGAGTACCTGCTGTGTAAGCAAGAGGACCTGAGTTGGAGCTCCAGAAGCCACATAAAAGCAGGAGGTAGCCAGGCACTCCTGTAACACTAACATGCTAAGGGAGGTGAAGGCAGACAGAGCCCAGGAGCTTGTTAGCCTGCCAACCTAGCAAAAATAGCAAACTTCTGATCGCATGAGAGTGTGTCTGAAAAAATGCCATGGGTAGCTCCACATAATGGCTCAACGGGTGAAGGTACTTGCCTCAAGGTTGAGTTCTTCCAAGCTTCCAGCCCATCCCTGTTCAGATACAACATGGAAGGAGAGAACCAACTCCCAAGCGTTGCTCCCTGACCTTCACAAGCATGCTGTGGCTCACACTCTCACAACACATATATACACCAAATAAATAAACGTAAAGGAATTAAATAGAGAGCAAGACAGGAGGACACCTCGTATCTGGTCTCTGACTCACTTGCACAAGCGCACACACATGTACCACACATCTGCACACCACTCACATACATGCACCCAAAAATATGAATAATGCAATGTAACCCTTTAAATACTCAGAAATTTTTAAATTTCTAAATAATTTATGGGCTGGAAATAATATTCTGATGAAAATGAGAACTTAAAACGGAAAGTAAATGTTCCAAAATTTACAAGAGTGATAAAGCAGTGTTTATAAAGAAGTGCATTGTTCAGAGAATGCATTGGGGACAAAAGACTCTAAGTCACTCGGCAGCTAAGCTCCGCCTCCCAGCTGTCTCCTAATCAGCTCCTTCCTCAGCCTTCTTGCACCTGAGACCTGACTTCTCATCTGTCTTCTCTCAAGTCTTTGGAATCAGGAGATTCTTGGCCAAGAAAGAAAAGAAAACCACCTTATCCCCCAGTGGATTCAGATGAAAACTGGTAACAACTCCAGAAGACCCTGGAGAAGGAGGAAGCTGGGTCCAGAAGGTCACAATGGTGTGACTGAGGCTTTATGCTGAATCATGGTCATCTATCCCACAAGATGGAGCTGAACGTTTTTAACCTCTGGAATCTTGCTCGGGTTTAAATTGGGTGTCTGATTTTCTATTAGCTGTTCCATGTGAGCTAATGGGTTTGTTCAGTAAATATAGAACCTTAAAAAAAAAAAAAATGTCCCTAAACTTATAACCTGAGGTTAGGAGGGAAAAAAAAAACAAAAACCGAAAACCTAATAACGATGTCAACAAAAGCTAAAAGTTAATGAGATAGTATCGGGGACTATGGGGGTCCAGCCTCTAGATAGTCCCCTCCCAGGGTCCGGGAAGAATCTACAACCAGCTGATAATTAATCTTTGATGAGAAGAAATGAATCTATGTACACGAAACTCCTTAGTCCATATACTTTATTATTCTGTGTCAGTTACAAGCTTATATTCTGCTCTCATATTTAGCTCATTTTTAGCCTGATTTCTCTCTACACTTGTCTGCAGTTCCCTCTAGGTTCTATCTTAATTCCTTCATCTAGTTCTGCCCCTTCTAGGTTCTCATCCATCTTGTTCCTTCCCATATCATCTTTTCTCCCATCTCCTTCTCTCTCCTCATCTCATTCTTCCTCAACTTGTTCTTCCCCATCTAGTACTTCCTCATCTGGCTCTTCCTCATCTTCCATCTCGTTCCTCTAGTACTCTCTTCTAGCCCTTCAATCTAGTTCTTCCCCATCTCAGTTTGTTCCTCTCAAGTTCTTACCCGTCTAGTTCTCCCATTCTCTTCTCTTCTCTGACTCTCCGTGCCCTGGAAGTCCTGGTATATAAAGCCAGGCTTCCAGGGTCAAATAGGAGGGGGGTGTGTGATAAAAATCACATTGAGAGGCAATAACCGTTAATTATCATTTGCAACCCCAAAGGGAAGTGACCAATGGGGAAATGAATTAACTAAAGGCTGAATTCAGGTTATATCTAAGAAGAGGGCTCTTATGTGCTCAACCACAATCTTAAATGTGATTAGTAGAAAATGTTAAGAATCTATAAATTGCTAGGTCAATGGGAGAAAATAAAACTGTCTTTTTTCCTGTGGCTCCTATCTGTCCAAGCTATCTGCCGTTTTTCTGCAGGGTGGGGGAAAGTGTGCTCAGTCGCTAGGCAACCTGTGTACAGCCAGATGCCTCTGGTGGTAGTTAAAGGGAGATCTGGAACTAGAGGTAAGGTTTGGGAAAGGAGGAAGTAAGGCTTAATTGGCACATCTGCCAGGCCTTCTCAAACAGGTAGCCTGGATGGTTAAGTCTGTTCTTAGAGAATACAGAGGTATCTCTGATAAAGTACTCTCCTCCATCTGGGGATGGACCTGGCCGGATGCTGCTAATGATGATAATTACAGGGAGGCTTGAACTGGGGTTCTGGCTGAGCATAGCTGTCAGCGCAGAAGGTTATCCAAATATTCCTAGAAGTGGTTAGATAAGGAGTTAGCGGTCTATAAAGTTAGTAAGGCTGTAAGAAAGAGGGGTCCGAGCTAAATTGTGAACATCCACCTGACCTAGGCGGTGTCTCCTTGTGGAATTTGTCTTAAATCAGGAGACTTGCATGTGGATTGTTATTACTGCTAGTCCTTGAAAGTGGCCAAGGGAGATATCTGATTCCAGAGAAAGCCTTTCCTGAGGCAGTTCTCCAAATACCTGGAATGTGTATGTCCAGAGAGTAGTCAGTCCACACTGTTAGCCCTTCTTAGGGAAAAGCCAACTGGGAAAACTATGAAGGCACACATGATTTTCATAACAGAATACAGCTGATATATAACAAGCCAAGTAACACCAAAAACTCCTTGGGATTTGGATTCCTCTGGAGGAATTCCCTGATTCCTCCAGGTAGTGACTTTGCCATAACCAGCTGAGTTCTTATGATATATTCCTGTGGCCTGCAGCAAGATAGAAAATGAAGAAACTACCAGAAACTCAAAGAAACAAATGTCAAATTATTCAAAGGCCAATTCAAGTGACAGATCTCCTACAAAAGAAAGAGTTGTGCCCCCTTGGGCGAGGGTGGCAATTTGGAACAGAGAAGGGAGAACATAGCTATAGAAAGAGATGTGAACATGAAGACTTTCTACTAATAACACTGAAAATTAAGCAAAATGAATCACTTTCTGGGAAAAAAAAAACATAAAATGCTAAAAAGAAGGAAAATCATTAATGGACCCAGAACAATATTATTTTAATCAATATTGCACAAACATACTCAGCCACGCACAAATTCATCACTGAACATCACCAACAATCAATTAGACAAGGTAATTCTTTTGAATATGTATTGCAACAGCAAAGTATATCTCTAAGCCATGTAAGAATAAATCTAACAAAAGATATACAAGGGAGAGTTATAAAAGCTTAACAAAGGACATAAAGAAGAGCTATGTAATATACACCCTGCTCAGGAAAAAAAGACTCAGTGCATAAAAATGGTAATTCTCCCAAATCATTCTATAAATTCAATGTGCTTCTAATCAAAACCCTAAAAGAACATCTCACAGACTTGACAAGGTGATCTTCAAGTGTGCAGAGAAGAATAAAGAGCAGAGATCAGCCAGACGTTTTTAAATTTAATACCATTGTTATTATTAAGTGGTGGCTTTTCATTTTTGTTTTGTTTCTCAGTGGGAGTCTCCCTATATAACCCAGACTGACCTCAAACTCACAGGAATCCTCCTGCCTCTGCTTCCCAAGTACTGGGATTACAGGTGTGAGCTACCACACCTGGCTTGAAAGTTATAAATATTAAGGGTAGAGCCATCCTTTAAGAAAGATGGTATAAAAATAATTAATTAAAATCTTATAAATAGTCCAACATATGAAGAACATTGATAACTGTCCAAAATAGCACCACAATCAGTGGGAAATAATCTGGGGACAACAAGCCACACTCTGTAGCTGTAAGCTTTCTCCGGTCCCACCTGACCCTATGGTCCCACAGCCACTTATAAAATAACCACTCAGAGACTTATTATTATTCACAAACTGTATGGTCTACAGCAGGCCTCTTGCTACCTAGTTCTTGTATCTTAATTTAGCCCATTTCTATTAATCTATGTTTTGCCATGTGGCCATGGCATTATCAGTCTGCTGGCATGTTGCTCCTTGGGCGGCAGACTGGTATCTTTCCTGCCTCTGCCTTTCTTCTCCCTGTCTCTCTCTTGAATTTCCTGCCTGGCTATAACCCGACTCATCATAGTCCAGAGAAGTTTCTTTATTAACCAGTTATAGCAACATATATTCACAACGTACAAAAAGACATCCCACAGCAACACTCCCTGTTTATACCTCCTTCCCTATAGGCTAGAGGCACAAGTGAGACTCTGGGGCATAAACATAGCCTATTTTATAATCACAATAGGGGAAGATGCTGGATCTGAGTTATAGCATGAGTCTTAAAAGTTCTTATTAATAAAATCAAACCCGAGGCCAGTTATTGGGGTCAATGCTGGTAGAATAGAGAGACAGAACAAGCCACAGCTATCTCACCTTGCCAGTTCCTCAGCTGGTCCTGTTTCCTCAGACTGGAAGCTTCTGTGTCCTCATCCCAATGGCTCTCAGCTGAACTGTGCTCGAAGCCTGAATGCTTAACCAGCCAAATGCTTCTAGTTTCTGGTCCTCACGCCTTATAAACCTTTCTGCTTTCTACCACCACTCCCTGGGATTAAAGGCTGCTTTCTGGGATTAAAGGCGTGAGTCACCATGCCTGGCTGTTTCCAATGCGGCCTTGAACTCACAGAGTTCCAGAGGGATTTCTGTCTCTGGAATGCTAGAATTAAAGGCATGTGCTAACATTTTCTAGCCTAAGTATCTTGTGGCTTTTCTGTTCTCTGACCCCAGATAAGTTTATTAAGGTACACAATATTTTGGGGAACACAATACCACCACACTGAGTGTCTAAAATAAAGACTCAGCACTATGACTGTGGCTCAGTACCCAAGTGTCTCTCATGCATTAGCAAAGGCTCAGTGGTTGAGCCCATGATCAGCAGGAACAAGACCTAGCTAGGTTCAATCCCCAACACCAGAGAACAGAAAACACGTTGTTCCTCATATATAATGGACACAGTATTAGCTTCCAGAGCATGTGCAGAAGGTTTACGAGTCACTAATAAAAATAAGAGAGGCAGATATGGCAGCATGTACCTGTAGTCTAGTATTTAGGAAGCTGAGGCATGCTGTGAATTCAGGGCCAGCCTGAGCTAGCTAGAGAGACCTTGTTTCAAAAATACATATAAAAAAATGGATATAAGCAGGACATGCACAAAACAGAATTTCAAAATGTATGATAAACAAAAGAAAACATTCTCAACCTCTCCTAAAGTAAAAGACACTGGAATTTGAACTATAATGATAATAAAGTACTATTGTAATCCATTAGATTAGCAAGATTAATCTATCTTATGTCAGGTGTGTTGGTGGAGAGGTAGAACAAAAAAAAAAAATCCTATGTGGCTTTGGGGAGTATAAATACCCCCCAATATGGCACCTTACCACACTGTCTCTTAAACTGAAGGAAGTTGAAAAACAACCACAGAAACCAGGCCAACTTTCTGCGCTCTCTTCTCTCACCTGAGACATGGTCATAAAAGAATTCTGTGACCTACCACCCCTGAATGTAGGTCAGAAGACCTGCATGCCAGAGGGCCTTGTCCTCTTCCCAGATGCTAAAAAGAACCCGAGCAAAGACCTGCTGGGTCCCCCAGTTCATTTACCACCAAATCACGCCCTCTTTGCCACAGTCACACTTCTACACAACTGCTTGTAAAAATAGCTTTTCCTGGCTTGTGGGGTCTTCATATCTAAAAACCACTACATCGCATAAAGCTTAAGTAAATTTGGAGTGCTTTTCTGTTGCTGGTCTATCTTCTGTCGTAGTAGTCTCAGCCAGGACCCCTTTTCTCTCCTATTTGTCCATTTCTTTTTTTCTCCTGGGAAAAAGAACAAATAAAGTGTATTCAAATACTTGACTATAACCAATATATTTATATAATTATTTTCCAGGCATGGTGGCTGACACTGAAATCCTAGCTGAAGGCTAGTGCAGAAGGAGAACAGTGAATTCATGGCTGACATAATTTGCATGGCAATTTCAAGCCAGCCAGGGCTACATAGTAAGACTCTGTCTCAAAAATAAGGCTAGGTAGTGGTGGCGCAAGCCTTAAATTCTAGCACTTGAGAGGCAGAGGCAGGTAGATCTCTGTGAGTTCAAGGCCAGCCTGGTCTACAAAGCTAATTTTTAGGACAGCCAGGGCTACACAAAGAAACCCTGTCTCTAAATAAATAAATAAATACAGCATAAAAAGAAATAAAATAAAATAAATAAAAAAGAAGGGCCGGCAACTTGGCTGAATAGACAAAGGTGCTTTCAGCCAAGGCTGACAACCTGAGTTCAACCCCAGGGTCCCACATGGTGGAAGGAGAGAGCTGATCCCACAAAGGTTGTCCCATGACCACAGCACAAGTGCCGTGACATGAGCAGTCACACAGATACATATACACACATATAAACACTCACAATAAGTAAATAATAAACACACTTACCTCTACACATTTCAACATAAATGAATCTCAAACACGGTTTGCGATTTTGAGAAATTTTACAAAAAGGAAGTCACGAAAGTATCCAATATGACAGTTATCTAAAACTTAAAACCCATAGCACAGACGCTAAATAGTAACGGGGAAACTACCTTATAGCTAGCAGTAAGATTTAAATAAGGGGACTGGAGAGATGGCTCAGCGGTTTAGAGCACCGGCTGCTTTTGCAAAGAACTTGGGTTCGGTTCCCAGCACCCACATGGCAACTCACAACCTTCTGTAACTCCAGTTCCAGGGGATCCAACACCCTCTTCTGCACACGCACACACACAGAGACGTGCAGACGAAACATTCATACACAAAAAAATTAAAATAAATATGCCTTTCCAAAGATTTAAATAGGACTCCAAATCTGGAAAGTCAATGGACGCAACAGTGCTAAGAGATGGGGCTCTGGAGGGGTGACTGGCTCACACCCCTCGTGAACGCATTAATGTTGCCATCATGAGGCTAGCGACACTGTTGGGTTTGCTCTAAAAGCAGGCTCAGTCCCCCTACCTCTTCCTTCTCCTTCTCTCTCGCCTGCCACAGATGACACTAGGTGATTACTAATGCCAGCATCTTGACCTTGGACAGCCTTCCAAACAGTGGGAAATTAATTTCTTTTCTTTACAAGCTACCTAGCCTCTGGTAATCTGCTACAAGGTGGACGGACACATACTGAATCTCTTTATAATCCAAAAACACTGCCTTTGTCCTTGTACAAATGCCATTCGCACGTCACCCGTTTGCAATCTGCGTTTCCGCCCGCGTGCAGATTTCTTCCATAAGCCTTCAACGGAAAGACAACAGTTAGGTTCTGTACCAAGCCCCCTAATCCTCTCTCTACTCTCAACCTTCGAACCATTTTGCCTTTCCCTCCCATTTCGCCTTCGCTGGATGAACAGCAGCGCCTCCACTTTTGAGTGTCATTTCATTAAGTTTCTGAAGCAGCCAGCCTACATCCCCAAATTAACTCACGTCTGGAGGGAGTATAAATGGCTTATCAATGCATAATGTACTTTGTCAAAAAAAAAATCCCTCCATGTAATCTATATGTTCTCCTTGTTGGGCTTGGGGGCATCAATTAATGTCAGGAGTCTGACAGTCCCTGGACGATGCATCCCTATGACTATGGATGCTGGTGTGACCTTGCCTCACTTCCAGGCAGTGTTTGCTATTTGTGACTTACTCATCTTGCCCTTGATTTTGATGACATTCTTTCCTTCCCACTTCCTCACTTTACTAGGGACAGAGTCTAACAATAATGTGACTTCAGCAAGCACCCACTCAAATCTTTCTCTTTATTTTTCCCTTCTCTATCCCTTGCTTCCTCTGAAAAACTTACTGAGACTTGAAAAAATAGTAAAGCAACCTTACTGTACCCCTTTACTCTGCATTCTTAGAGGCATACAATGGTTAGAGTTTTAAAGAAAGCCTCAGCCAGGTAAAGTTCCCCCAAATGACAACTTCAGAATTAGCAAATAAGATTTTAGTTGGTATTTGCTTTGTTATTTTTTTTAATAAGGACTATATGGTCCAAAGGGATTATGTTTTCAAGAGGGACACAGGAGATGTTCTTGTATGGGGGGAGAAACTGAGATAAGATAGATTTACCCAGTGTGTTAGAAAGGCGGGGTGACCTTTAGGAAAGTAAGCCTGATTCTGAGACAGAACGTGTGCTGGGGCCCAAACTGATGAAACAGTTCAGAGAGGAATGGTACACAGTGTAACCTAGGCTCACGGGGGACCAGGGGAGACATTTCTTGGCTCTGGAGGCATCACTGATCCAGGATGAGTGTGTGTGTGAGGCGGTGCCCAGCCCTCAAGTCAGCCTGTCACCTTCTCTGTGAAATGTCCTCTTAGCCCCAAGGACAAAGGCATAAGCCAAGCCCTGTGAGAAAGAAACACATACTCTGTGCAGAGCAGGATTGAACTTCCCAACTGTGCAGCCTATAGACCTTGAGATGGCTAGAAAACAAGCCAGCCTCAGATTGTCTGAAGGGACATGTCTACAAGCACGGGAGAGAATTCTCTTGCCTCCCTAGGGTCTGGGTAAGGAGAAAGTATTGCTTGTTTAGAGGAATTTGACCTTAAGACTTCAGAGAAACAGAAGATGCAGGGAGGAAATGCCCTTTTAAATTTTTTACTATCAGCTCTGAAAAGGGCCAAGCCAAACCGCGCTAAGGGAGCAGTAGTTTGAATTTATTTTTCTCCTGGGAATCAGCTCAGTTGCACTGTTCTTCATCATACTAAGGTCTTACCTCAGAGAAAAATATTGTGGCTCTCAAAATAGAACTTGGGGGCAAGAGAGGTTGGGGACCTAGAAGGATTATGGTTTTAAAACTCCAAAGCCTTTTCCTTTTAAGCACAAATTCCAATTAACATTTAAAGAACACCCCAGTACAATCCTTCCAAAACCAAACCCAGAGAGACAGCCCAGTGCAGCAAGAGATATACCCGTTGGCAGTCCAAAAGGGATTAGAAGCAACCCAAGAAAAAAATCTCCGTAGTAACAAACCGCACCATCGCCTTCTCCTTCAAGCCCCAGCGAGACACTCCTAGCTGGAAAACGACAGTGTTGAAGTCAGAGAGACCGTCTGAGCTTCCATAAAACATTCCTTCCCACTTCTCCCTACGTCTGTGAGGGTAGTGCTTGGACACACAAAACCTCGACACCGGCCCCGCATCTCAGGTTTAAGGATGCCCGATATCATCTCAGAACATGTTTCTGCTTTGCTATTCTATGGTGCTCAGAGACCCGTGGCGCATCTACATAAATCAGCAGAGAAAGGATTCCATTACCAGCCACGGCCGCATCCCATTCAGTGATTGAAAACCACAGCTATGTTTTCCAATCTGCTCTCTGAGATGAAAGTGTCATCGTGTGGAATGAGATGGCATGGATTACAGTCCTGGTACCTGTATGCTTATGAGGCCCTGTGTACAGCAAGCCCGACTCTGCCCTGATTTCTAAATTGGTTTTTGAACTCCTGCCTGTAAAGCTGAAAGGCACAATGTATTTATTCAAGGAGAGCTCTGTAGAGGGGAAGCAGGTGACCCCAGGCTCTACCATAACTTTCTCCAAACTGCCGTTCATTAAGCACGTTCCGTCTCATGAACCATGAATCATTTCAGTTTTAAGTACTTTTTTATTTCCTTTAAATTTATCTAAAACTTTATTAGATTCCTCCGGCACAGTCCTGACAGACAGCCCGCATACATTTTCAGCCTTCCCAGTGGAGAAGCATAAAACATTTAAAATCTATATTTGAACTGACAACAGGAGCATGTTTGAATTAGAAACAGATTAGACATAATTGAAGATAAAGAGAGGGTGCAAGCAGCACTCCCACTTGGTGAAGTGGACTTTAAATTATCGGATTCATCCAGGGTACATTACCAAGAAACATTGAATTGTTATCTTTAGACAGCCTTTTCTAAGAATTTACAATTTCTCAGTTCAGTGAAGCTTAGCACCAGCTTGTTATCAGAACAAAAAACGAAAAATCACCCGGTTCAGGGCACAGAACCGACCTCACCTCAAAAAGTACACATCTCCCTCTGATAACAGACACTTCCTCGGACAGCCAAATGCCGCTTCTTGGGCAGCCATCTTGGGTGCTTCCTCTTTCCAGGTAATTCTCAAGCAGGCTACTGACATGCACTGTTTACCAGTAAGGTTCCCTGCCAGGCCTGCATCCATTCCATAATTAAATACCACACAGGCCTGTGTGTGCGTGCACGCACACACACACAAAACATACACACAGAGACAAGACACACAGACACACACACAAACATACAACACATGCACACACAAATACACACACATACAAACACACAACATGCACACAAAGACAACACACACACACACATACACACACACACACACACACACACACACACACACACACACACGCATGCACAAACACATGAGCTCACCCATATCTTTTTTTGCTTTGCCAAAATCCTCCTCATTAGCAATGTAGCTGAATTCATTACGCAAAGCAAATTGACAAAAATTTGATTAATGAAAGTTAAATAAATTAAGTTTGGATACAAAGACATATTGTGTTTTTTGTTTGGGCTTATTTGCTTTTATACAAAAATATCAGACTTTGGAAAAAAAAGAAAAAACAGATTTTAACACAACAGGAAAAATACTTGTGCTAAGCAAGCTACTGAAGGCTGGCAAGATGGCTCATTAGATTAAGTCTCTTGTCACCAAGGCTGCTGGCCTGAGTTGGCTATCAGGAGGACCTACAGGGTGGGAGAGGAGGAGCAACTCCAAATGCTGACCTCTGACCTTCACAGACACACGTGCATGCACACACACATACAGAGAGAGAGAGAGAGAGAGAGAGAGAGAGAGAGAGAGAGAGAGAGAGAGAGAGAGAGACCCGTGCAAATAAATGTTTTGTTTTGTTTTAAGGAAGCAAGCTACTGCAAATGAACCTACCTAGATTTCTGTCCGCTCATTAAATATATGTTTACTCATTTTCAATGTAAGTTACAAATAATCCCATGAAACATCAAATCTCCCATTTTCTGAGGAAAAAAGAAAAGAAAGAATGAGGGTGTGGCTGGATTGTAGAGCATTTGTCTAGCACGTGTCAAGCCTTGGCTTCTGTCCTAAGCACTGCAATCAGTCCATCCATCCATCAAATAAAGGAAGACATCATTTTGAAAATGCTGAGAGTCCAGGTTGACCACAAAGACCTCAGAAACCTTTCATAGAAGCCAAAGTTTGGATTATAGTTTTCAGCCTAAAGGTTTGCAGTGTGGGAAGACAGTGTTTACAAGCAGCTAGCAATGTGTTGTTACTTCCTCTTTTTCTTTCTCCCTCCCTCCCCCCCCCCCCTCTCTTTTTCATCTTGCCAGAGTTAAAGGTAACTAACCTGAGGCATTTTGGAACCCTGCCTCTTGGCAAACATGAACCCCAGCACACAGTAGGTATGTAAGTGCTGTGTTGAGGACTAACCTAATGGTTACTGGCTTCCCCACACCGTCTCCCCGGTCCCTGTTAATGTGCCCGGCTCTTTGCCTAATGGACAATTTTATGCTGTTTTCTGCTTTGGTTTCAGTTACTTTTGTTCTCTGAGAGTATTTTTTTTAACTGTAAAAAGCTTTGAAATTAATAATAAGATTTCAATCTGGGAAGATCTTCAGGACATGTGGGTTAGGCAATAACTGTGCCATGTACCACCTCGTGCACACATGTGCTTGTACTCTGCGAGGAAAGTCCCTTTATGGTGAAATTCGGAAAGTGCTTTTCAGTCATGTAGTTCTTAGGAGGCAGCCTCTTTGGCTAGGAAAGAACACAGTTTGGGAGACAGATAGACTTACAGTAAAATATTTTGTTTTAGTATCTTATGTGCATGGTTGTTTTGCCTGCATGTACGTCTGTACACTACCAGGTGCTCGCCTGGTGCCCACAGAGCCAGAAGAGGGCGTCGGGTCCCCTGGAATCAGAGTTATAGACTGTTGTAAGCCACTATATGAGTATGAGAATCAAGCCTGGGTCTTTGGAAGAGCAGCCAGTGCTCTTAACCTCTGAACCATCTCTCTAGTTCCTATGCTGAAATATTACTTACTGTTCTGCCTTTGACCAGCTGGGTGACCAAGGCAAATTACAGACTTCACAGTCTCCTGTCCTAGGAACATACCTCCCTGCAGAGCTGTCTCAAATGTTTAAGTTATATATTTATTTATTTAATGTGGATGATTGCTTTGTCTACATGTATGTATATGCACCACATGGGCCTGGTGCCTGCAGAGGTGGGAAGAGAGTATCAGATCCCCTGGCACTGGAATTGGGGGTGGTTCTGAGCCAAGTTATGAGTGCTAGGACCCCAACCTGGGTCCTCTGCAAGAGCAACTAGTATCCTTAAACAACGAGCCATCCTCTCTTTCCAGTCCTTGGCCCAGATGTTTAAATGAGGTCACTCCCATTGAAAAGCTCAGCACTGTGTAAGCTCAAAGCAGCTAGATCAGCTGCAAACCTTCTTGAGTTGGCACCACATGGCCAACATAATCTGTCAGAGGGACAGCTGTAGAAACCTCCAGGAAAGCGCTGCTCCTCATACACCCTTGACCAGCAGGACCAGAAGAGGCCACAGTGGGGGTCAGAGGTCTGAGGGGATTATCAGGAAAGGAATCACAGCCTCCACTTCCCTACATGTCAGACCTACACAGGACACAGAGGTTGCAGAGACCAGGAATTTCCATTTGTCCTTCCTGCACACAGAATCACCAGAAGCCTGCCAGTGCCGGAAGCATCTGAGAATGCCACTTTTAATTCAGTGCAGCTGTGCCAGCAATTCAATCCATAAATATTCTTTTGATTCCTTATTTTCTATTTTTTAATCTCCACTCTTGCATTTATGTCTTAGGATGGTTTTTGCTATTGTCAGTAAATTACTCAATTAGGTTTTAGGGTTGCTATGTGTGTCTCTTCACCTGGACTACCACAGGCATTCTTTACTACACCTTCCACCCACATCTCATACACTCCCTCTCTCGTTCCTAAGCCTCTTTCTTCCTTTCATCGTTAGCCTCCTCCTCTTTTGACCTCTTGATTATAAGCTTCCACAGCTTTAACAGTTTCTGAACCCGTAGACTATGACACTATGCCAGCTGTGTCCCCTCAAGTACTTTGCCCACCTCAGCTTTTCAAAGTTGATCTAATCCTTATCCCTCTCCCTGCTCACTTCCTTCCCCCCACCCTTGATCTTACTGACTAAAATCTGAGTATGCGCCATACTGCCCTTATTTGTTTATCTTCCAACAATTATGATATCAAAGGAGGCATGCTATCAATAGGCTAGTGCAACATTTGCATAATGGTGATACCCAGTAGCTATGGTTGTTCTCACACTTAATGTTCTACTGAGTGACTAATACAGAGTCTTCATCAGTCATCCTGAGTTTCCGGACCAAAGAGTCATTTTCTGGACTACTTAACTCAACCCCACCACATCCAAGTCCCATTTGAACATTGCAAATAATTCAACTGAAATAGTATAGCTGATTAAAAAAAAAAAAACAACAACAACAAAAACAAGAAAACCCAAGCAACGAAATCCCAACACACTACCATAAGAAACATGTTGTGAGATAATCTTTTTGTACACTGCGAAGATGTGTCATTCTGATTAGATTTATAAAAACCTGAATGGCCAATACCTAGGCAGGATTTCTGGGCAGAGAGGATGCTGGGAAGAAGAAGGCAGAGATGCCAGCAGATGCAGTGTAAGCAGGATGGGCACTATCAAGATGAGGTAATAAAGCCACAAGGCAGAAAGTAAATCAATAGAAATGGTTAATTTAAATTATAAGAGCTAGTTAGAAACAAGCCTAAGCTATTGGCCGTGCTCTCATAATTAATAATAAGACTCCATGTCATTATTGGGGAGCCAATGGTTCTGACAAAAAAGTCTGATTACAGAAACACGAAAAACCAAAGCACTGTAACTCCCGCAGAAATCACTAACCCAAACTAATGACCTTTAGTGAGAGTGTGTTAGATGAAACTAGGCAGAGAACTCGAATGAATAATTTAAGTATATTCAAAGAAGTGAGGAAGAAAATAAGCTCCTGAGAGAAAGAAGGTGATAAAGAGGAATTCCACAAAGACATAGAAACACTGAAAAAAATCTGAAATGCTGGAAATAAAAAATATAGTAAATCAAATAAAAATCTCTATAGAAAATCTCACAGGTCAAACAGATCAAGAAGAGGACAGAATATCAGAGCTTGAAGACAAGACAGAGGAACTGGAATGGCCACTGAAGGACAAAATTAAGTAGGAATTCCAAGATAAACATGACAGTCTGAAAAGACCAAATCTATAGGTTATAGACACAGAACAAGGAGAAGAATCTCATTCTAAAAGCATAGAAAACATTTCCAAATAAATCTTAACAGAAATGTTCCCAGAGTCAGGAAGATAAATGCCAAACAAGATACAGGAGATGTTTAGAACACCAAGACCAGAAAATAAGCTGCTTTTGTCATATAGAACAAGCAAAGTATATTAAAAGCAGCAAGAAAGAAACACCAATCCACATATAAAGGCAGGTCCATCAAAACAACTGCAGATCATTCAAGTGAAATTAAACACCAAAAGGACTTAGAATAATCTATTTCAAGTTCGGAAAGACAACTGTCAACTCAAACTACTAAAATGGATCTTACGTTAGACACAAAGCAAATTTCAGCAAATAGAGGAAAATGAAATGATTATTTGATTGTATCTGGTCCCCATGGAATAAGAGTACCAACCACCAAAAGAAACCTTAGAATACAGACAAACTCATGGAGAAATCAGGACCTAAGTCTTAAAAATTCATAAAGTCAAATGTAAATGAAAACACAGCATGCCAAAAACCTGCGGGATCTAGTGAAAACTATCTAAGAGGACGTTTATAGCTCTCTAACAGTCTACATTAAGAAATGAGAACGATCTCTAACAAATAACTCAATGATACACCTTAGGGCCTTAGAAAAAGAAGAAAAAGTCAAATTCCAAGTCAGTAGCTGGGAAGAAATCATTACGATCAGGACATAAATTATTTGAATGGGAACAACAGCAGTATACATACACATATACACCAAGAATCAACAAAACAAAAAGTTGGTTCTTTGAAAAGATAAGATGGACAAAACCTTAGCCAAATTAACTGAAAGAAAGAAAGATACAAATTAATAAAATTAGAGATGAAATGGAAGCCATTACAACAGATACCAAAGAAATTTAGAATATCATTAAGTCTTATCTTGAAAATACATATTGCAATAAATTAGAAATTTTAAAAAAAGAATGTGTTTCCATACACATACAACCCATCAAAATTGAATTGAGATGTGAATTAAAATTTTTAAATAGATCTGTAACAGGTGGTGATATTGAATCAGTAATTTAAAATATTCTAAGTTTGAAAAAAATACAGATTCAAGAAGATTCACTGGTGAATTCTAACAGGCTTTTGAAAAAGAATTAACAGCAATGCTTCTTAAACTACCCCATAAAATAGAAATAGAAGGAATATTCTCAAACTTTTTTATGAAGTTAGTATTACCCTGATAACAAAAGCAGATAAAGATACAAAAAAAAGAAAGGAAGGAATGAAGAAAGAAAGGAAGGAAGGAAGGAAGGAAAGAAGGAAGGAAGAAACAAAGAAAGAAAATAAGCCCTTTTTCCCTAATGAATATAGATGGAAAAATTCTCAGCAAAATACCGAGATTCAAGAACACATCAAAAAGATCACTCACCATGATCAAGTTAGGTTTATTCTATAGACACAGGAATGGTTCAATATACACAAATCAATAAATATTATAGATTTGGCAAATGGACTCAAGGACAGTGCTGTGGATGGTCTTTCTGTACACTGTGAAAGTTCGCTGCTCCCACTGGTTAATGAAGAAGCTAGTTTGGCCTATGGTAAGGTAGGATAAGAGCCAGGAGAGAAATCCAAGAGAGACACAGGGAGAAGAGGGCGGAGTCAGAGCAGATGCCAGCCCACCACCCAAGGAGCAACATGTTAGACTAGTAACACCATGGCCATGTGGCAACATAGATTAATAGAAATGGGTTAATTTAAGGTGAAAGAGATAGCTAGTAAGGAGCCTGAGCCATAGATCAGTTTGTAATTAATATTACACCTCTGACTGTTATTCAGGTAGCAGCAGGTGGGAAAGATTTATCCGGCTACAGGATGGAAATCATATGGTCACCTTGATACATGCAGAAAGGGCTTCTAGAACAATACCACATTCCTTCATGTTAAAAGTCCTGATGGGCAGGGCAGCAGTGGCACACACCTTTAATCCCAGCACTCAGGAGGCAGAGCCAGGCGGATCTCTGTGAGTTTGAGGCCAGCCTGGTCTACAGAGTGAAATCCAGGACAGGCACCAAAACTTACACAGAGTAACCCTGCCTCGGGGGGAAAAAAAAAAGTCCTGATGGAAGCTCATAATACAAGAAATGTATATCAATAGAACGGAAGATATATATGTGATAAATATACAGCCAACATTATATTAAATGGGGGAAAACTCAAAACATTTCTATTAAAATCAAGACAAGGTTGTCCACGTTATACACCCTTATTCAATGTAGTACTGGAAGTCTTAGCAAGAACGATAAAGCAAAAGGATGCAGATAAGAAAGAAAGAATTCAAAGTATCTCCATTTGCAGATGATATGAGTCTATACAGAAGAGACCCTGAAGACTCTACCAGAAATCTCTTAGAAATAATAAACAATTTCAGCCAAGTGGCAGGATACGAAACTAACACACAAAAGTCAATATCCTTCCTATATACCAATAACAAATAAAGGAAACAATTAATTTCACTTACAATAGCTGGGGCCAGGGGCTTGGAAAACATTACCAAAGATGTAAGGATATGAAAGATTTCTACAACGAAAACTTCAGAACACCCAAGCAAGATCTTAAGGAAGACACTAGAAGAGAAAAAGACCTCTAATACTCACATGGATCCGAAGACTCAATACAGTGAAAATGGGCAGATTCAGTGCAGCTTCAAACAAAATTCCTGTGGCATGTCCCACAGAATTAGAAAAAATATCCAAGGCTCAGGGAGCAATGTGGAAGAAAGGCCAGAAAACCATGTAGGTGCGGTGCTGTCTTGTGGACATGACATGGCCATGCACTCTCGTGAATCCACAGACGCTGTGGTTATCTGCCCATGTCCTGCATGCGATCAAGCCAGTCAACATTCCAGAGTGAATGGGAGAGGGGATGAGGCTCGAGCCCTAGCTGAAGAGCTATTGGCCACTGATGCCTGCCAGAGAAGAGAAGTTATGTTCCAGGGGATGCCCTACACCTGTGTACATACAGGCAGGACTAACTGGATTCAGTGAGTTATGCGAAAAAAGAAGTCATTTCGACCTCCACGCAGGCAAAGATCACATTCTTGACTTCATCACAGAAAAGCATCTCCGAAAGTCAGTGGCAAGCACAGTTTGAGTTTGTTTAGAAAAAGTTTTAACTTCTGCACAGGTATAAAAGGGAAAAGACAATACACAAGCAGATGTGGGTGTGAGTGTCTCAGGGGAAAGAGGTACAATAGCCACATACACACTTATAGAGGCTTCTAAAGTTACCTCTCACAAAGGAACATCCCCCAGAGATTTTATGTGTTGTGGGTGTTTTAGATAGGATTACAATCTGATATGGTAAAACAGTAAGTCACAAGGATTGCACCAGGAAATGTAACACTGGCTGTCATATTCCCCTCCTTGAGTTATATCCTGAGTCAAATCCTTGACTCTGTGATGGGTACCTATTTATATTGGGATCTGATAACCATCAGCTTAATGGTACCCAGACAGGAATTATCATTTAGTTAAGGCATCAGTGACGCAAGAGCCAACAATTAGCAGAAACAGAAGGATCAAGGGACCTGCAATGGCTGACATCTGAGTTACTATCTAGGAGGAGTCCGAGCATGAGAATGGGACCAGTCATCTATTTCATCTTAGCCCACCCCACCCTCCCCCCAACTTGGCAATGTTTCTTTGAGTATAGTCAAATTATCTCTAATGATTCCCAAGTGGTTTGTATAGAAACAACAATTTTCTCTTGAAGCTATAAAATAACCTTGTTCTGCATAGAGCAGGTTAAGTGTCCTATCATATTGTAGGACTATTTCAGCTAATGAATCTACCTATTGATAGGTCTGAGTCTATTTTGTTTTAATAGGTATCTTTTTGGTAATTTTCCTTGAGGCCAGAATGAGTCCTGGTATACCAATAGGCACTATAGGTAGCCCATGTGTCCCCTATGCCAGGGAGTTTCCTTTTGACCTAACACTCCAGCCTTTGATAAAGGATAAGGGGCTATGTACTCTCCTCTGTAACTACTTCCTACTGAAATTAGGGAGCCATTGTCAGGGCCCAAGAAGGCTGGAATGCTAGTCAAAGGCTGGGAGAGGACTCAGGGCATTCATCAGAAGTATCTAGTTTGCTGACCCAGCTGAAGAGACAGGAAGCCGTCACATTGACTGGACTGGTTTGTATCAGATTTCAGCATAGTCCATTGCTCGCAGCCATTTAGAGCAGTTTGTAGTCCATACCCAATTCCTGCCTGGGGTCTGTCAGCCAAGTGGAAATCTGTTGGGACAGATATAGACTAGGGATAGAAGTTAAAGTTTAGGAACTTTAAAAAGAAAAATCTTACATTTGGAGCTTCCCACTCAAGACTAGGCAATTGGCAGGGAAGCTTGATTGCTGGTTGACCTGACAGGGGTACTTATCTGAAGTCCATTCGATCTGTGACAGGTGGATTCAAGTCTTATGACTCCCTGAAGCTTGCATGCACTTTTTTAGTTTAATCCACTTTCTTATACCTTTAAAACTTTCATTTAGTTACCTCAAAAAACTTTCTTAGACCCTCTGAACTTACTTAAGCTTTCATATCCTCAGACTTTACACAACTTAGAACATTTCTTTAGACCCTCAGAACATTTAAAACTTTATATACGTATATATATAAACTATAATATATACGTGTATATATAGTTCTGTTTTTGTTTTTTAAAGACAGAGTTTCTCTGTGTAGCCCTGGCTATCCTGGAACTCACTGTGTAGACCAGGCTGGCCTTGAATTCAGAAGTTCACTTGGCTCTGCCTCCCAGTGCTGGGATTAAAGGTGTGTGCCACCGCCGCCTGGCTAAAACTCTTTTTTTTAATCCAATCATTTACCATAAGACACAAGTGGTTGATTACTGAGAGCAGTCATTGCAATGCAAGTTTCTTTAAGTAAAGGAAAAGCAAAGAGGTACAATTGAAACCTGTTTATGCTTTAATATGAAACCTGTTAGCAAGGCAAACCTGTCAGCCTTTCTTAACAGGAGACCTAGTAGCTCTAGAAAAAAGCAAGGCCTTATTTTTACATAATGAAATGAACTAACAGGGTAGCTGCCGCCTTGGGTAAGGTATTGGGTACCTGTTTCTACCACCAAGCTGACAAAGCTACAGTTCCCAACAACAGCATCCGAAATCTGAGAAAGATTAATTATAGCAGGACGTGTAAACCAAACCACCTCTGTATCAATTAAAATAACAAAGACTTACCAGCTACCTGGACAATTACCCTAGGAGGGTCTCCTAGTCTTGATGGCTGCACTGGGGGCAGATGTCCCACAGAAGCATCAGTCTTTGGCTACCAGGCCCAGAAGATCCAAGAGACATTCCTGTGGAGAAGGAACTTGAGAGACTGGCCTCCCTTGTCTAGGCAAAATGGGGCAATCAACTCTCCAGCGTCCTGCTTGTTCACCATTTGGGCAGGGACCTGGTGGCAGGCAAGGCATGGGGTGGCTTATCCCAGTGGTCAGCAGATGGAGTCATCCCTTCCCCCATAATCTTCTTTGGAGACCTTTGGGTCACCACTAAGCGCTGGCATTTACGTCTGTCATGGAAAACTTTCTTCATTAAACATTTTAAATGCCATATCAACAGATCTCTGAAGGCTTTGGGGACCGTACTCTGTTAAGTATATCTGAGCTAAACAAACTTCATTTTTAGTTACCAGCTTTAGGCCTAACCTTGAAAACACGTACAGGAGGCTAAATTAAGCTTGTCATTGTAAATTAATTACATTTGAACTTGGCATGGCTACAAGCCTAGTTCTGAGGAATTTGATCATTTATAAGGTGATTGAATATTAAACCGATGTTTTATTTTTGTTTTTATTTATTTTTTTTTATTCTTTTTACATATCAACCACAGATTCCCCTCTCATCCCTCCTCCTGACCCTCCCCAGCCTCCCCACTGGCACACCCCATCCCCTCCTTCAAAAGGTTAACCCTTATGTCTTAATTATTTTTAACAGTTTACAACAAGTTTGTGGCTTTTATAAATGAGGATTTTTTCGCTTTCTCTCTGTCAAGTTTGAGCCTTAAAAGATATGAGTTGAAGATTTAATTGAAGATCCTTTAGCATCAAAATAAACTTAAATACAGTCCATAGGGAGACTGGCAACTTTGTACTTTTCTGGTCCTTTCGTATTACACTATTATAGAATATCAGTTTCTAATATGACTCTGATTATCAAAATAGCTAGAGCTTAACAAAGTCAGTGAAGAGCAAAAGGCTAGACATACATTCTGAAGTCAGTCTCTGTCAGCCTGAACAGGCCTGAGGTAAGGAGACATTCCATAGGCTCTTTTCCAGACTGCTTGTCCTTGTCTGGCTGAATCATGAGACAGGAACAACCCAGGTTCTGATGTTAGTGTTTGGTGCTCATAGCTGTGGCCCTAACTCTTTAGCCTTTTATTTATTTATTTTTATTTATTTATATATTTTAAAAGACAGCGTAATGTAACACTTTTTTTGTTTGTTTGTTTGTTTTTTGGGTTTTTTTTGTTTTGTTTTGTTTTGTTTGTTTTTCGAGACAGGGTTTCTCTGTGTAGCTTTGCGCCTCTCCTGGTTTAATCCCAGCACTTGGGAGGCAGAGCCAGGCGGATCTCTGTGAGTTTGAAGCCAGCCTGGGCTACCAAGTGAGTTCCAGGAGAGGCGCAAAGCTACACAGAGAAACCCTGTCTCGAAAAACCAAAAAAACAAAAAAAAAAAAAAAAAAAAACACATTTTATAAACTTAAAATTACCCAGAGCCTTATAAACTCAAATATTTAAAGAAAATATCCATTTATTTATTTTACTTTGTTTTAGTTTAGTTTTGTGGTTTTGTTTTTTTTTTTGTTTTTTGTTTTTGTTTTTTTGAGACAAGGTTTCTTTCTCTATGTAGTCCTTGCTGACCTGTAACTCCCTCTGTAGACCAGGCTGGCCTCAAACTCACAGAGATCCACCTGCCTCTGCCCCTTGAGTGCTTTGATTAAAGGCGTGCGCCACCACATCCAGCTTTACTTAAATTTTTAATAAAATTCTAAAATCTCTGTTTAAAAAAGTTTAAAGTAGGTGGGTTCCTACATCAAAAATAAAGCACCCTTTTTAAAGTGCCCTTTTTCACTTCAACAGGGAAGATGCAGGGTACAGCCACTGTCTGGACAAGGTAGAACCCCAAGTCCACCAGCGTAAGCTACTCCATGCTCAGCGTCTGGGATTCGCTCCCAGTGCTCTGGGCTTCCCCAGCGGTTCGGGTCACCTCTCTGTCCCTGCCCTCAGCAGCACACATCGCCTATCTTCTAGGCTCCAGCTGGCTCAGTTCCATCATGCCTGTTATTTCTGGTGGCCATCACATGGCACTGGCATCGTCACATCTGCTAGGGTTTGTCTCCTGGACTCTCTTTAGAGAGAGTCCTGCCACACTGTGCCAAGCCTCAGCCACTCTGCATGACTCCGTCATGCCTCAAAACCAGTGCCTTCTGAGTGACTCTTACATTACAAAGTTTGATGGTACGTTCTTGTATGTAAACACACAGAGGTGCGGCTTTAATACCTGATTAAACAAGCTTTGTTTTTAAAGCCTATCTTTCATAAACCTTGTTTTTATGATTGTCTTCAGGACAAGAATTATCACACAAAAATCCATCCTAACCCAAAATATCCTGGAGACTTGTTGCCTCCTTGGTTGGATTATATGATACGGTCACCCCTCACAAAGATAGCAGTAAAGTTAAAAGTTACATGGCATCCACCCTCTCCAAACCTAACAAGGACAGCTGCCAGCTGCATGGCTGCCTCTGTCCTGATGGGGGACAGCCACTAAGATGGCAGTAAGCCACGTGTAACTTATATCCCAAGATGGTGTCACACCACATGGTTCTTTTAAGATTACCTATGTATAGATTTTTAACTACCACCCTTCTGTGTTACGAGTTTTAAATTAACTTTTTTGTCACATATTTTACAGATTTTTTAACCGTATCCAATAAATTTACAAATCTTGAGGTATAGAAAATTCACCTAATAGTGTTACAAATCTTGAGATAACGTTTATATCTTAGCAAAAGTTTTATGCAGTTAAATGAAACCCATAGTCTAATTTTTTTAAAAATCTGTTTTGTTTTGCTCTCCAATCCCTGTCACAAAGTCGGGTAGCCTGCCTAACCCAGGAGAGTTAGAGGTTAAACAAGTATGCTTGGGTCTAGAGGAGGAAGAGCCATAACCCAACCCCAGAGCCAGCTTTTCAATAAAGTAGAACAGCATAAAACAACTTTAATGTTATACATACCCAAAAGACATTGAATTCCTGCTAAACTGAATGCAGCGACCAGAAAGCCCAGAGATAAATTCTGAGCCCTGGCCATGAAAGCATCCGTGGAAAGCAGCATTGGTGGTGGTGGCTGGCAGCTGGCAGAGAGCAGAAACAAAACCAATAAACACAAAACACGGGAAGCTCACACGCTCAAAGGAGAGCCATCAGAAACAAAACATGAAGTGGCCACCATCATTCATACAGTCCACTGAACCTGACCCCTGTCTGTCACGTTTGCAACAAAAATTATGAATCCACGAGAAAACACAGACCCATCTGCACACACAAAACAGACAAAACTTTCCAAACAACTAGAACCAGGTGGGTGGGTGACGACTCGCTTTTTGCCCCAGACAAGAGAGTATTGGTTACTGTTGAATCCCTCCAGGCCCAGATCGGGATCCCAACAGACCAGATGTCACAGAAAATTACCGTGACTTACCAAGGAAGGCCTCCATAGATGCTTGCAGCTTTTCTCAGCATGGCGGTTCACTCCGATAGTCTGCAAAACCAAAAGCACATCTTGGAACCTTGGAATGTCTCAAGGCGTGTACCTCCTGAGGTGGCCCTTCAGCACAGGGTCCCAAAGTAAAGACCTGGCTTTAAAATTTGGGTAGGTGGTCTGATCTCACTGAGGCCTCCAGAAAATGTTAATCCCACAAGGTGAGAATAAGACCGCCACCACAATTTTTTTTTTAGCCAAATTTGAAACAAGCTTTATTAAATACTGGCCAGGATAATGGACACTGGCCACATCCATACCTGGGATTCCCAGAGTATGGCTGTAAATTACATTAGTCAGGGGCTTACAAAGGCAAATCCCACAAGGCTACATACTTCCTGCCTTCGTCCAATCAGGCGCAAGCATACCTCCTGACATACCTCCTGCCTATGTACCTCCGGTCTATGTGGGATCAAGCACATCCTGTGCAGTTGGGGCAAGCAAGCTTGCTTACAGAAGTGAAAACGCTCAGCTTGCTATTTTACATGGACAACAGCCCCCAGCATTCCAGGAAGTTATCTGTCCTTGGGCAAGAGGGGCTTACAGGTTAGAGGCATTTTTGTTTTATGGATCTCTTAATCATAGTAATTTAAATTTAAAACATACCTTTAGCCATCACACTGCTTACTGGCTTGCCCTCATGGCTTGCTCAGCCTGCTTTCTTTTTTTTTTTTTTTTCCGGTTTTTCGAGGCAGGGTTTCTCTGTGTAGCTTTGCGCCTTTCCTGGAACTCACTTGGTAGCCCAGGCTGGCCTCGAACTCACAGAGATCCGCCTGGCTCTGCCTCCCGAGTGCTGGAATTAAAGGCGTGCGCCACCACCGCCCGGCTCAGCCTGCTTTCTTATAGAACCCAGGACCACCATCCAAGGGATAGTGCCACCCACATCAGGCTGAGCTCTCCCACATCAATCACTAATTAAGAAATATCCTACAGACTTGCCTGCAGCCAGATCTTATGGAGGCATTTTCTCAATTGAGATTCCCATCTTTCAAATGATGATAGCCTATGTTAAATTGACCTAAAACTAGCTAGCACAAACACATTCTTTTTATGTAAATAAAGTTTATACTTTTGTTTGTAAGATTCCCAGAAAAAAAAAAAATCACACAAATTACACCTGGAAAGGAAGACGTCCCCAGAGATGATATACATGGAGGCCTTAGACGTGGCTTATTACTTTTTTAATACTCTTATTGATAAAGGGGGAAAGCAAGGTGAAGGGGACTTCTCAACTGTGACTGATTCTTTCTCACCTCAGGTGAGCAACGTCAGCAGCCAGAGTGTTGGCCAATCAATGGCCACTAAAATCCCACCTCCATTATCTCCTGAGCGCATTTCACGGACAACGGAAGGCTGAGTTGCAGAAAGTGTTTTATTATAGGTGAGCGGTTAAGAGAAATTCCCAAGGAGTTGTGGCTCTAGGGGTTAAGAAGTCTTTCCTGGGTTGGGCATGGGGTTGAGGCGAGCTGGTTGGTCAGGGGTCAAGCACCTGGCCTTCTCAGCGTCTGCCCTGGAGTTCCAGACGCATCTTCCAGAGGTCCAACCAGACACTGCTTCCGGGCAACCGAACTCATTAAAGCTGCTGTGTAAAGGAGAAGAAAGACTGAAAACAAGAAACCAGAACACAAACCGCTGCCTCTAAATATTTTGGTCTATCAGGCCTCCAGCCAGGCCATAGCCACCACCAGAACCAGAGACATTCGTGGCTTCCGGCCAAAACAGGACTAGTAGTCAAAGACAAGAAACAGAATTGCTCGTTTTCAAGGTCCCAGTCCCTAAACTCCCCTACCGGTTCCTTTCTCCTATTCCTAAGTTTGAAATGTCTCCATATAAAAGAAATTATGTCTCTCAGTAGGCAGACTTCACAGTGAATTTTCTTTTTTTTTTTTTTGTTTGTTTTGTTTTGTTTTGTTTTTCGAGACAGGGTTTCTCTGTGTAGCTTTGCGCCTTTCCTGGGACTCACTTGGTAGCCCAGGTTGGCCTCGAACTCACAGAGATCCACCTGGCTCTGCCTCCCGAGTGCTGGGATTAAAGGCGTGCGCCACCTCCGCCCGGCCACAGTGAATTTTCTTAATTGTACTGGAACTTCTGTCTCTTGGCTGGTAAGACCTCAGTCAGACTCCAGAGCAAAGGCTCCTTCCCCTCCCCATGACTCCTTAGTTTTCCCTAACTTTCTATTGCCAGGGTGCTGGAGTCCTAGAAAAAAACAAAAATTGCTTTGTTCTCTGTAAAAAATATATCATTTTAATGACTTCCCTCAGAAAAAATACATATGTTCTCGCCACATATATTATTTTGCTCGTTAGACTTACAGATTTGTATGTTTAATCACACTCCAGTGCAAACAAGTTTTTCCATTTTGCAGGTCATCCTGTCACCTTTTCTCATTACCACGCAGATCCAAGCCTTCCTCACTCTCGCCAAATGTTAACCTATCTCAAAGTCACACTTGGAAGTGAATGCGGCAATTTCAAATGCCAAGTGAGCTTCCTCAATTTCACAGCCAACTCCAGGTGACTAAAGCAGGGATGGACTCTGTCTTTCTTGTGTTGTGTTTCCCCTTCAGATATGAAACCAAAAATTATTTCAAATTCTGAAGCAAGGAGTGCACGTGTGTGTGTGTGTGTGTGTGTGTGTGTGTGTGTGTGTGTGTGTGTAATGAGGGTAGCAAGGAGGACAGGAGGGGAAGGGAAGGGGGAAAAGAACAAAGAGGGGGAGGGATCCCCTCTGAGAGCAATCGGAGCCCCTAGAATCCCAAGAGCTTACAGGCCAGCCAATCTAGCATAAATCAAAGAGTTCCAGGCCAGTGGGAGACTATTTCAAAAAAGAGCAATAAAGGAGACACACAACGTCCACTTCTAGCCTCCAAACACACAAGCATAGGTGCACACACTGCACACACACACACACACACACACACACACACACCACAAGTTTGTGTGCGTGGTGGTACACACTTATATTCCTACAACTTGGAGGAAACAGAGGTAGGAATTTGAGATCAGTGTGGTCTTCATGGGAAACCCTGTCTCAAATTATTTAATGACTTTCCTAAATTGGACTAGTTTTATTCCACTTTGGATTTTGTCTGTTGACCTTATTGCTTTAATGAGACATGACATGTAATAAGTTGTACTTGGTTAGATGTGTGATTCACGTTTCTATGCATGTATATGCATATATAGACATATGCATGTGTACACCTATGGAACCATTACCCCAGCCAGAGCTACAAACAAACCCGCTGCCCAAACGTTTCCACGTGCCTCTTTATTCGGCTGGATTTTAATCCAAGGACAATGAGGGGAGCAGCAAGCTCTTCTCTGCCTTCCCCGCATCAGAAAGTCAAATTGCTGAGAAATCCATTTCTGAGCCTTATTGGACTTTTATTTGGACAAGTTGAATAAATACGTGCAATTTGTTGACAATACATTCACAAATGAGGGTACAAGAAATCTGTTTTTAAATTGCATCTTCAGAGAAAATATTTCCATAGTAAACTCTATTTGTCCCAGGAAGTATTAGGCTACTTGAAAGGTTGAAATTGAACAGTAAGCAATCACACTTTGTAAGGGCCCCAGTTTTCCTCTCTTTCAGGTAGAGATTTCTCTGAAGCTAAACAAGAGATTCCTGATATAAGGGCCGCAGCTTCTCACCCTCTGTCAGCCTGTACAGTGAAAACAAAGTCCTGACCTCACTCTTCATTTTACCACATCTTATAACCAGCGAGTAATTAAATGTTACTTCAGAATTTCTTGATACAAATATTGCTCTTCCAGATAAAACCATGTCAACAGCATTCTGAATATGTGCTACGAAGGCCTTCCCTTTTGTGGTCCCCTTCATCTGGAATCCTAGGTCTGCAGGGCTGTTGCTGACTCCCCCTGAGCGCCCCACAGTATGAGAAGAACATCTTCAGACTCAGTTTCCCCATCTAGAAAGTGGGATTCATGAAACTGGATCTCCATGAAGATAACAGGTACCACTTAATGCCAACTGCCATTATAGTGTGAGACTTGTTGTTTCTGGTCATGCCATGGGCTAGAAGTGAGAGGGGAAAGCTTTTGACTTCAGTGATGCTGGAAGAAGCCTTATCATCACCATTATCAAGTGGAGCCAGCCTTCAGTGTGGGGTACCTGGATATCACCTATGACCAGCCAATAAACAGCTCTTGGAGCAGAAAAGAAGAAAGTGATACTCACCCACCAGAGTGGGATATTCCTTCAAAAACTCAGCTTTCTAGGACTGGTAATATAGCTCAGCTGGTAGAGGACATGCTTAATAGACACAAGGCCCTCGATTCAGTTGCCAGCATCACGTGAACTGGGCATGGTAACACAATCCCACAATCCCTGTACTGGGAAGTGAAGACATGAAGATCTGAAGTTCAAAGTTATCCTCAACTACATACTGAGTTCAAGGCCATCCTGGGACATGTGAGACCCTGCCTCAAAACAATGAAAGGCCAGCTCCCTGAGGGTTTCAGAAGCCAGCTGTGGATGAGGCCACCCATCCATGGGGGTGGGGGGACTCTGTGATCCTACAAGCTAAAAAGCAGAGTAGAACCAAATTTACAGTGTTCCCCATGGGGTCTAGGACAGATCAGCCCAACAAAATAGAAGGTTCTCTTTGAAACAGGTTTCTTGAAATGCTCTTTTACATTGTATAACTATACGCCTAAAAAAAAGTGCCCATCTGGGTTTAGACAGTTTGTTCTAAGGAAATGATGGAAAAGACAACATAAAAATCAGCATATGTAAGAAGGTAACTGCATTTTAACTACCCTCGGGCATTCAGAGAGGGTCATACAAAGGCCTCACTTCCAAAAATACTGACTGTAATCACCCTCACTTTTGTCTCATCCCTCACACCTAGCCGTCTGGGAACTATGTTTACTATCCTATCATTTTGTTAAATTGGGACATTGTCAGGTGGAAACCCTAACACCTGATTAACATGTTAACTGCATTCATTGCATGCCTTCGATAAGGAATTTGATAACAGCATATGTCATAATTATATTGTGGAATGCAATAGCATGTTCCAGTGAGCTACACATAATTATATTAAAGCAGTATTTATGGCAATTATATCATTTGTTGAATTGTTGTAATTTCATTAAGTATAGGAGCCTGTAATGGATTAAATTCAGAAATGCTGAAGTTTTACAGTGGTTCTCCTTGAAAAGTGTTAAAGAGATATGGGGCTTGTGATGTTCCCAGGAGTCCCAATTAGGGACTAAACACAATAGGGAATTAGATGCAATTCTCCTTGCAAATTCTCTTGGGTTCATCCCCACCCCCACCCCTAAACTCACCCCAAAGCCCACCCCCAGCCCAACTCAAACTGAGAACCTTGCCTTTTGACAAGCAGCATTCACTCAACCCCATTTTCCCAGGCCTAGACCCCCCACTTCCCAAGCACCCTCAATGCCTGTCTGCCATGATTTCCATTGAAGAGACACCATCTTGCTCTCTCAGAGCCCACAGGATTGAACATGAGGGTTTTGTTGTTGTTGCTTTCTTTGTTTGCTGTTGTTGTGGGAGACAGTGTCTTGCTAGATAGCGCTGGCTGGCCTGGTACTCACTCTGTAATTAAACTCCTGGTAATCCTCTGCCTCAGGAATTAACAGGTGTGAGTCACTGTGTCCAGCTTATAATAGTTTGTTTTTCATGTAGAGTCCTAGTAGGGAAAACAAAGTTATGGCCTTTGAAAAAGCAAAGGGCAGTGAACAGTCAGTCCCAGGCCCCACTGCACACCTACTGAGCCAGAATCCATCTTTGAACTAGATGCACAAGGGATTGATTCCCTTGCATTTGACTAAGAACTTCAGGTGAATACCTGGAGTGTGCAAGTTTGGGATGCCCAGAGGCCAATTTGGTCTACAACCTGGCTGGTTTGTCTTATGAGGAAATCAAGCCCCTAAGGTTGTGCAGCTGGTAGTTAGAAAAGCGTACTAGATCAAGGCAGCTTTTCATTCTGCAACTACCTATTTTGGTCAACCAAGGGCTTCAGATGAGCGCCAAACTGCCTGAAACCCGTGACGGCCTTCAAGCCACTCAACAGCCCACCCGGGAGGTTGTAAAGCAGTCAACAATGCTTTTTAATTCATCCATTTGTCTGTCTGGTTTTCAGACAAAGTCTCACTCTGATTCTGTCTAGCCTGGTAGTCAAGGCATCCTCCTGCCTCAGTCTCCTGAATGCTGGGATTATAGATCTGCATCACAAGGCCCATCAAAAGCAAGCAGTTGGTGTTGTATGATATTTTGTTTGTCCCCTGACAAATAAAGCTTTGCCTGGAAATCAGGGGGTGGAGCTAGCAACTAGTTAGCCATAGAGGCCAGGCAGTGGTGGCACATACCTTTAACTCCAGCACTTGGGAGGATGAAGCAGGAAGATCGGGAGTTCAAGGCCACCCTGGGCTACACGAGATTGAACCAGTCTAAAAGAGAAACAGAGCCGGGCAGGGGTAGTGCACGCCTTTAATCCCAGCACTAAGGAGGTGGAGACAGGAATATAAGGTGGATGGAGACAGGATCTCTCCCCCATTCAGTCTGAGGATTCGTAGAGACAGGATCCCCCCATTCGGTCTGAGATTTTGTAGAGGTAAGAAATCTCTGGTGGCTGGCTGCTCTGCTGCTCTGATCTTTCAGCGTTCACCCTCAATATCTGACTCCAGGTTTTTATTGTTAAGACTAATTAGGATCATGCTTCAAGTTGGTATACATAATACGAAGGGGGAGGGGAACACTGGGGTCTTAAGGTTTATTTAAACAGGGATGTGAGTGAAAAGACAGATGGATGGGGGCAAGTTAGCCAAAACT